>NC_081410.1:453486611-453840986 GCF_030272615.1 Cryptomeria japonica | reverse complement strand
AAGGTAGGAGAGTATGCTCTCGTCTAGCAAGACGATTAGAAATCCAAACCCTCCAATCTTTTCTTGTTTGATTGCATGTTTACCTCTAGCGGGCCTGCCCTCCCAACTTGCTCTTTGAGAAGGTAAGAGGGGAACAACCCAAGTGAGTACACCTAGACCTGGGGTTCCCAGCTCACTATAATAAATAGGCCATTGACTATGAAAGGGTCAATGGTTGGGGCTATATGAGAGTTCACTCTCACATTGGGTGCTTAGTAGGATCCTAGAGATCTCAATCATGCTTGCATGACTACTAAGTTCTTGGTGCTTCGTTGGGATATAGGTCTCAATTGCGCTTGTGCAACTTCGAAGGGTAGCTCCTAACGGGAAGACTTACTAAACACCTTATGCATAATGGCCAAAAACCTTCTAGTCATTGGTGCAGGAGGTCAGACCTCCAAAGCCACCCATATTTTTACGGCCCTTAGTAGAGACACAAAGTTTGCCATGAGGAGTTTTCATGGGAATTGATGCTTGGCTACCCCGAGAAGTGAGTGTCATCGAGGGGAGCCAGTGGGGTCAAGCATCTAAGTGTCCACTCTGGGTAAGCGTAGCTGGGAAACTGATTGGGATCCAATGACTATTGTCCTTGTCAGCCTTAAGAATGTTGTATATGAGAATGAGTGTCTTTGAGATAATATGCATTTGATCATTGTGTTTGCTTTGTTTGATACATACTTTCCAAGAGAGGACTAAAAACACATCACTATCCCCAAACGCTTGTCAAGACACATACAATTGTCCAAGTCATTACCCACACAAAGTCCAAAATTGTGTCAAAACTTCATCTGTCCCATATTTCATAAGCCCAAGAGAGAAGCTAAGAGTTCATCCTCTCCATCAACATTCAAGTTTGTCCTTTGAAACACCTACTATCATCCAAATCAAGGTGGTCGTATCCCTTCATACAACTTGCCATTCGAATTGATCCTCCATTAAGTCATGTTCATGCCAAAGACAACCAAGTCATCAAGTTTCTTCTAAACCATCACTACCATACCTCCTCCATCAATCATCCTCAAATTTCCCAAGGACTTAGCACATCAAATCAATCTCCCTCCACTATCAAATCAATTATCAAAATTCAAATCCAATCATCCTCTAATCCAATTTAACCACGCGTTAAGGTTACACGCCTTGTGAAATTCCATTTAGACCTCATCATTAATCAATTAGCTCTCATGCTTGAAGGGGAATCCTCTCCAAGCACAATTTGCCTAATCCTTTTGAGTCGATCAAGACTCTTAACTCACATCTTTACTTTGCTTAGGGTCATTAGCCAACCCTTGGTATAAGAGAGGCTTTTTAATCATCAATCCAAGGTCTAAATTCTACACAACTTGGCCATCACCTTACTTGTGGTTGCATCCACCACCTAAAATCCTCATCCAAGGACTAAGGTGTCAAATCCTAATCAAATCTGTGCTCTAATTCAAAAACCATACTAATCAACAAAATCCCTTGTCATAAAAGACAAAATCCAAAATTCCACAAATATCTTGCTAAGTCCTTTCATCACAAATTTCCCCCTCCAAACTTTTCCAAGGTTATTCGTGTATGGTCACAACTCGATCCCAAAAGAGAAAGATGGTTGAACAACAATATGGCATGTTGGACATTAGTGCCCTATATGAAGATCCCACATAAGATCCTACACAAAGTGGGCAACCTAGCAATCAAGATCAAAGCCAAAATCCTAGCATGGTTAGCTAAGATGAACTCTCTCTGGAAGTACAAACTTTCCTAGTAGATTCTTATAACCAAGAGATGATGGAAAAGTTTATTCAACACAATCAACACAAGATGGAGATCAGCTCGAGGAACCCATCAATAGCATGCATCTAAAGAAGTTTTATGTCTAAAAAATCCAAAAATAGTGAAAAAGCAGAAAATCCAAAAACAATGAAAAAGCAAAAAATCCAAAAACTGTGAAAAAGCAAAAAATCCAAAAACAGTGAAAAAGCAAAAAATCAAAAAAAAAAAAAAAAGCCAAAATCAAAAAAAAAAAAAATCAAATATGATAAAAAGTGCAATAAAAATAGATGGTGAAAACCTGGCAAACAGGCACTATCTATCGGCTAGCTCTACCATCTATTGGGTCATGCTTTCTTCCACTTGCATTCTTTTCCATCAGTGTTGTTCATATTCATCATAAAGCCTTTGTACATACATAGGCATCCCAGGTGATTTTCTCGTCATGTTTGGATCATTGACTATATCATAATAAGGCTTGTTTCTAGGCTGGGGGCAAAAAGTTTTGATCATTTTGAGCTTAATCAAAGCAGGTAGAACAATAGTCAGACAACACTTGTCAAGCAAAAAACTAAGACACATCCAATGTTGAACATAAGATCACATTGTCAACCATTAACTATCACATATCAATCTAAACATGACAAAACATGTATCAATGGATGATATATCTTGACTCATGATTTTAACACTTTGGCAATAATGGTTCAATTATTTTATTTTGATTTTTTCTATCATGATTTCTGAGTAACTTTAGGATGTCTTTGACTAGAGGAACGAGGAAGGAACATGCTATTTTTCTTGTCTACTGTCTATAAATTAATCATTAATATGTGCAAGGTTGTCTAAGGACATGACCATCCGAGTATCATGGAAGACATTTTGGACTTGCATATAGAAATGGTTAATATTGCCTATTTTACACAAGCAACACTCTGGTCATCTTGGTTCAAATTTACCTCGATGTTTGTGCTAACTTGCAATATCAAAACCCAGGAAAGTAGTGCTCAGGTCATCATGGTTCAATTATAACATTGATGTTTGCACTCACTTCCCACATTTTAGAGGCTCAATGATGAAACAAAGCAATGACTCCATGACCGGTCCGATCATCGCATGGCATTTCATGTTTTGCATTTGCATTTTAAGGTAGATTTGCATTTCATTCCTGCATGGGATCACAATGCTCATCTTTTCCAAGGCCAAAGCTAACATGGTGTTATCTCTCTTATTACGTGATTGAGTACATTGGACAATAACAAAAATAATCAATTCATTCATCCTGCATAATAAGTTAGTTCATCTCATGTAACCATTGCATACCAAGACATCATTCATATAAAGCATAAACTTATTCATTCATTTAGTAAGATCATTGCATGATATTCATCTAATCTCAAATCATATAAAATAACACCATTGCATTGCATTGCATCCATCTCATATTAACATGCATGAGAAAATCATAAAAAAATATCATAAACACAGAAAGCATTGCATCGCACAAACATCACATAGAATTATAAGCATCACCATACATATTTGCATTTGCATACATCATGTAAATACTGCATCATCATATATCTATCATCTAGAATTCATAAGCCTATAGGAATTAAACCATACATCAGGAATACATCATGAAAGTAAACTGCACATCATAATCATATATTAAATAGAATGCATTCATCATCTCATAGGTCATGTAGAGTGAATAGGATCAACTGCATATCATATCATCAAAACAAGATCAATGTCCAAGATACAATGATATCACAAAATATATGAGATACATCGCAGGAATCATCAATATCTCATCACAAAAAGGTCTGTACATAAATAGATCAATGTCCCATATCAGTGTGACCACTCGGACGTAGAGCAAAACTCTGTCCTGATGTGACCGGTAGAGTAGTACCAGCTAGTACCCCTGTACCTGAGTCCCCACCTGGGGGAGCTCTCTGAAGTGGCCCTGTCACTCCTCAACTTTCATTCTGACTCTGTCCTGATCTCCTGCTCAGTTGTGAAAATCCTGGAGCCCTCCGCTGAGGAGGAACAACAGTAAAGTATAATGTCCTATAATACTCAGCCTCTCGGATCCCCTAGCGCATCATCTTCAGGGCAGTCTTCCTTGAAGTAGACTCTCCTAACAACTGTACCTGTGTCTCGACCTACCAACACCTATCCATAGCTGCATCTCTCTTGACTAGGAGAGAAGCCATCTGAGTCTCTAGCTAGACCATCTGAGAGTCCCTCTTTGCTAGTCAACTCTCTAGCTACTGAACCTGAGCCTGTAAGTCCGTAAGTTGAGCCTGTTGTTGATGCGACAACATCGTAATGAGGATCTGTCAAGGTGCCTCTATGTGTGGCTGCTCATCCCGTGATACTGTGATAGGTACCTACTCAACTGGGGGTCCCTCCTGCTCTAGAACTTGATGTCCTTGATCCCCTGGACCTGATCTCCTGCATCTGACCATCCAGGCCATCCAATCTGTATATATACATCTCTGGCAGATCTAGAACTGCTAGCTCCTAGTGTGCCTGTCACTACCCCTGCCACTCCTCGACCATCTCCCCCATCATCATCTCCTCCGTCATCATCCCCAGCACCATGATCTCCTGCATCTCCTCCATATCCATCTCCATCTCCGCTAGCATCTCTATCTCTACCATCCCTCTGTCGTCTAGGAGCTCTGCGTCGTGGCCTCTCATCATCCTCATCTAACACTAGCTTTGGCTCATCCGGACATGTCAGCCTTGGAAACCTATGTACAATACAATGCACAACATACTCATGTGTCATCTCGCTATCCATCACATCTGGAAGATAATCCCAATCCATAGGCCCCAATGATCGATACTCGGCATAGGCATGGTCATATGAAATAGAAGGCCCCCAAGTAGCCACATCTAGTCTTCGATGAGCATAATGAGTTGTACCCTATGGTATCCCCTATATCCTGCCATACTGTCTCAACACCCTCATACAAGGGAATTGTTTGATGACATAAGGTGTCAAGCCAATCAGATATCACGTCATGAATACATATGGCATCTCCAATGAATCCTCAGGCCAAATCTCGCAGTCCCTGTATGGCCTCCATATCATAGTATCTAGGTCATCCAAGGTCCGTCTCCAGTACTCTAATTTTCCCAGCTTTCGCTGGACAATGACACTAGGATACCCATCAGCATAAGGTCTGCCTACAAGTCTCTCTCTATCCACCAATGGCCATGTGATAGGTAAATGCTCCTAGGCCCATATCTGAAGCACAGTCACCTCTGTTAATAACACAGTCGATCCCTAGTATACAACTCGGTGCAAGTCATGATATAAGTGTGCTAACAAACATGACCCCCATGAAAATTGGGTCCACTCTGTCACCATCTGCTCAAGCAGATGGCCCCATCCAATAGATAATCCCTTTGACCTATGATCAGGACAAAGGAAGCCTCCAATAATTCTGGCAAGTACAGTCGGTAACGTGACATACCCTAGCTCTAACATCTCCTGCCATGCAATATCATACTTGTCGATCTCGTCAACCTCAAACACGTGACAAAGTGCCTCTGTCCCACCTCACTCACTGAGATCATAATATACTAAATTGTCCATTACAGGGATCCACAAAATTTGGTAGACATCCTCGGTTGTCACCGTCATCTCTCCAATCGGCAAGTGAAACATGTTATGTTCACTATGCCAACGCTCTGCTAAAGCTGTCAATAATCCTCGATTTATCAGAGGTCAGGGAAGACAGACCACATCTGCTAATGTGATCTCACTCTACCTGGCTAAGGTGGGGTATCAGCATACATGTCTTTGGGAAACGCTCCCAATACTGAAGAATAGTAAAGTGCTCCTGCAATCAAATCACCTCATCATATCAGTTTCTTGATTTATCTATCTATCAAATCTATCTATCGGTCTATTTTCTCAATTGAGATATTTATCAAATCTCATTGGGCCCCTATCAATGACACTCATCTATCATGAGGTCATTATCAATCTTATCTCATCTCACACATGCATTGAGATAATCAGAACTGATCATCAAATTTATCAATTAGCAGCGTCTAATTTTATCAATTAGATAGCTAATCAAATCTAATCCTATCAAAAATCAAAAAATCAAATCCAATTGGCAGCAAATCTGACGAATCAACAAATCAAATCATTTTCTCAAAATCATCAAAATAATCAAAAATTTCCAAAAATCAAAATCAAAATCATCAAAACCGAAAAAATCAAAATCGAAAAAACCCAAAAAATTAAAAAATCGAAAAAACCCAAAAAAAAAGGGGTTCCCCCCCCCCAGTTGGTGCTGCCCGTAGCGCCCTCGGCACCTACGGTGGCGTCATTGGTGGGCCTTCGCCTCCGCCCTCCTCTCCCCCCACCCCGCCTTTTCCTTTCCCGCCTTTTTTTTTTTTAATTTCAAAAATTCAAAAATGCATGTATAAATAAAAATTTTGAGATGCAAATAATTTTTTTTTTAAATCCGAAAAACCCATTTCACTAATCAAAAAACCCATCTCAAAAATATAATTTTTTTTCCCAACCCATCTAGTCAGAACGCTAAAAAATGATTTTTTATGCAAACAGCTAAATTTTTTTTTTTTTTTTTAAATCAACAAAGCTGGGTTTTCTCGAAGTACGTATCGATGGACCATATCTCAGAGGATGCTCGTATCGCCGAACTCACTCGAACCTATGCTAATGGTACGAGATCGCCATTTTTATCTTCTAGAGAAAATTTTCTCCAACAACTCCAGTGCACAAATGAGGAGTGGAAAAATGAATTCACCTTTTTAAACTCATAATGGGGCATTTAAGTGGGATTTTTATTCCACTTATTTTTAATCATCTAATCAACTAATCATCCTGGCAGGGTAGCATTTTCAAATTTCTTATCAGAAAATGAATCGGATTGACTCTAAAAATCTCTAAAAATCGAAAAATCATTAAAAATTTCAAAAAAATCAAAAAATCACGAAAAAATCAAAAACATTAAAAAATTATCTGATTCATCTCCCGAGGGGGCATGCTCGCATCAATTTTTATCAATCGAGTCTGAGGCATCATATCGAGATTTATCATCTCCAAAAATTGAATCAACATCATATCGAGATTTATCATCTCCAAATCAAATCAGTATCACAGTGAAACCAAATTTGCATCAAATCAAGATCAAATCTGCATTCTATTGAATCAACAACATCCTCAATCGAGCCTTCTTTGAACCAATGCATCATCACACATCACTTCAAAGAGGGGCAAAATGTATACTCCTAAAAATGGTCTAAAGATAGTTAATTAAATACGCAGTTATTTGATTAATTTCCCATCCCAATTAATTGAATTCACAAGCAATTTAATTAATTTCCCTATTCATCTACTAGTAAATAAATCTAAATGATTTATTTATATAGTTCATCTCATATCCCCCTTTGATTAATTAATTCTCAATTAATTAATGTCTCCCCATATTAATCAATTCTTCTAAAGTTTGTCGAGATTAATTACCATTTTCCAATTATTTGAATTTCTAAATTCAAATGAGCACATGGCTCCTAATTTTAACCACCTAACCTAACCATCCCCTAACCTAACCCATTCCACTTAGTCCTAGGTTTAATTAACCCCATCCTATCTTGCACATTCTAACCTCCTTATCCTAACCTCCCATGGTGTGGATATTCTCTCCTTGAGACACATGGCACTTTTGCCACATCTCCTCCCTTGGACACTTGCCCTCTCATGAGCAAGGCTCCTTGACACTTGTCACCATAGAGATGACAAGTGTCCCTTCCGCCAACCTCTTGTCCAACTTCCTCAATCTTGGCCCTTGATATCTTCAGATCAAATCTGGACCGTCGATTCCTGCCACCTCAGCTTTGGCCTTGGAAATCCTATAAATACCCCTCATTTTGGAGCAATAAGGATCTGATCTCATATCAATTTAGGCATTGTTACTATAGGCATTTGCATTTCAATTATCTAGTAATTAGATTTTAGATTTATCGTAGCATGTCAATCTAGTTTCTTGAATTATGCATTTCATATCATTTTCATAGTCAATCATGATCAAATAGCTACTCAACTCTTGAGTTATCACTTTGGAGGTCATTACTCCACTGAGAGCCCATCAATCCAACACTTTCAAGGTCCTCAAGAATAGAGGAAAATGGGACATTTCAAGGAAGGCTTATGGTTTGCATCTTCGATTTAGTTTTAAAACTAAGCTTTTCAATTATACTTTATTGTCTCATTATATGTGTATGCCTCTTATACTAACAACATTTTTAGCATCACATTAATTGGCACCCACCGTGGGGCCTAGCCCCTTTGATCTTTAACAAGTTTGCTTGCAGGAAATTTCATTGACAGGTTGATTAGCTCTTTCAAAGTGCAGATTAGCTCTCTTGGGCTCCCAAATCACGCTCTTAGCTTCTTTTGTGGCGTTCCAGCACCCCAAATGACGTTTATGGGAGATTCCTCAACTCTGTTTTTATGTTTTTTTATACTTTAGTGCTTTCAGTCTATACTTTAGCATTTTTGGTACATTTGTCAGCGTTTTTGGTCTATTTGATAGTGTCTTTGGTTTGCAAAATAGCATTTCTAGTTTGCAGAGCAGCGTTTCTGGTGTGCAGAGCAGCGTTCTTGGCACATATGATGGCGTTTTTGGTCAATTTGATGGCGTTTTCAATTTTTTATTAATTTTGCAAATATTATATGTTGCATTCCTCATTTCGGCTTCTGGACTGTCATTTTCCTTAACGTAATTTGTAGATTGTTGGTTTTGTAGGTACTTATTTCGCTATGAAAGACCGGAGTCATAAACTATTTTGCCACCAAAGAATGCAATATAAACTACTAACTTTGTTTGCAGCCGCGAGATTTTGCACTTATATTTGTTAAATTAGGCACATAGACTAATTATAATGGAAATGAACAAACATGTCTTATGTGTCTTGATGATAGGCGAGTATGCTCTCACCTTTCTTAGGTGATCAAAAAGCTAGACTCGTCCTTTGCTTTCAATAGTGCGTATCTTTAGCGGGCCTGTCATAGTGGCAAAAAGTAATCACCCTGTGAGAACGACCCAACTAAGTACAACTAGACCTGAGCATTCCAACTCACTATAATAAATAGGTCTCTGATGATTAAAGTCTTAGAGGATGGGATTATTTGAGTTTTCTCTTTGAGATCTCTCATATCAGGCATTTTGTAGGGATCGCGATCTCAATCACATTTACGTGACTATAGCTTGTTTTGGTACCTTGTCGGTCTATAAGCCTCAATCATGCTTGCATGACATCAAGGGGTAATTTCAAACGGAATTCTTGACTAAGAGCTATAAAAACAAAAGCTACCTGATTCACCTCCAAAAGGGTGATAATCTTTGTGCAAGAGAGATAGTAACTCTCCTAAGACACTTGCCATATCGTGCCCCATTAGCGTTTTGAGTCGGATAATACGACATTAAGAATCCATTGCATGAGACTCGGTGGCCATATTCTAATTAGCTATTGGGTGTGCACCTAAGTCAGCAAGCAAAGGTTTTCATTCTTAGCCAATCTCCTTAGGATAGATTGATTGATGTGTTTTTAATTGTTCAAAACCTTTGAGACAAAAATACAATATGATTTTTGTGTTTATAATTCAAGTCAACATCTCATCCATTGAAATATAATAAACATTAAAAACTCAAACTTCAAACTGTCAAATTCACGAGTTTTGCAGCAGGTTTGCTCTTTCAGTCCAAATAGTCACATCTACAGTCCAAACAGTTGCTCTTTCAATCCAAACATTAGCTTTTACAGCTCAAACATTAGCTCTTTCAGTCCAAACAGTCGCACCTTCAGTCCAAACAGTCGCATTTTCAATCCAAATGTCAGCTCTCTTGGTGTTAATGTCAAATTTCTCATTATTTCAACATTAACTCTCAAAGGTTGAGCATATTAGAGTTTCTGGTCTAAATAGCAGTGTTTCTAGTCTAAACAACAGAGTTCCTAGTCTATACATTAGAGTTCTTGGTCTGTGTGTTAGAGTTCCTGGTTTAAACAACAATGTTTCTTGTCTAAACAACATTGTTTCTGGTCTAAACAGCAGTGTTTCTGGTCTAAACAGCAGCGTTCCTGGTCTAAACAGCAGTGTTTCTGGTCTAAACAGCAGCGTTCCTAGTTTAAACAACAACATTTCTGGTCAATACAACAGAGTTCCTAATCATTTTGTCAGTGTTTCTGGTAAACTGCATCAAAATCAAAAAACAAAAACAACCCATTTCTCAAACAGTCAAACATAGAGAGTAGGTCATCTTGTGGGGTCATTCAATCAGGTTATCTTCTATCAAAATAGATTCAAGAACAAGACATACAAAGGTCTCAAGTATTCACCTCAAACAAGTTAAAGATCAAATACCTTAAAGTGCAACACCACATTGTCTTTGATAAACTGATCGTTCAAACATAGTTTCTCATCAGGATCTATCATCCTTTAGTCACAAAACTACAACGCTTGATCAAAACAACCTAGTTCTTTATCATAGGATATATCGTTCCTATTTAAACTTGGTCATATCAAAAAAAAAAAATCTGCACTCCAAAACTAAGATCGAAAAACTTGCAAACAAGCAAATACTTGAAAAGATCATTTCGTGTCTATACATCCACAACTTTCACCTCAACAATTGATCACTTATAACAACACATTGCTCAAGATTTAAACCTCAAAAAACATTCAAAACACATGTATGCCCGTTCTAACCAGGGCTCAGAGACGAAAGATTGCAGAAATAGAAATCGAAACGTTTGAAATAACTAAAGACTATAGAAACATGGAACACGAAGATGAAATACAAGTTGAAGAGGAAATAACAAAACAACATGTCAGAGACATCAAAAAAGATCCTCAATTCAAAAAATTTATGTAGAAAATATTGCAGGGAGAAAAAGAAAAATATTTCCTTATGTTAGCCAAATCTGGTGCTACACTCCCCCAAGATTTTGATGCAAAATCAGGGTTATGCTAGAACAAATCATGTTGATAATCCTATAATGACTCTCACACAACAACTAAAAATAGTGCAAACACAAATTCAAGATATGCAAAGAGGAAATGTTAGATGATACTCGCTTCAAGAAATATGTCCTTATCCATTTGACAGAAACCTCAACATGATACCATTTCCTATAGGTTTTGAGACTCTGAGGTATGAAAAATATGACGGAAGCACTAACCCTCAAGATCATATAAGAGAATTTTGCACAATAAGCATGGAGTTTGCACATGAAGATACATACTTAATGAGACTATTTCCAAAAAGCTTAACTGGATTAGCTATGGAATGGTTCTCCAAACTTCCACCAGGAATCAGATCATTTTCAGAGTTGGTGGATAAGTTTGTATCCCAATATTCCTACAACATACAACATGAAGTCACCATGCTAAACCTGGGTAACACAAAACAAAAAAGCGGAGAACCCTTCATGACATTCTTACAACGATGGAGGTGGTTAGCTTTGAGATATCCTCGTACAGTGCTGGAGTATGAAAAAATGGACATATCCATAGACAACTTAAACAATCAAATGAGTTATTACTAAAAATGCAAGGAAATCAAAGTTTTGCAAAAATGATTGACAATGGAATCAAAATGGAGGAAGCCATGATAAAGAAAGGTGAGTTTAAAATATTCAAAGGAGTTCACCCTCCTAACAACACTAACAACAACAATCACAATGATAAACCAAAATTTTGGAATAGAAATCATAATGTCGTCAATGACGAGATAGTGGATAACAACAATGTAAAACCAACACAACTGGTTTTTAATTTATCCAATCACTCAGCAGCAGCTCAACAAAACAACAATCACCAAAAAGCAACTATCAAAAACTTCTTTCGAAGACAATTTACAAACATTGGTGAACCCCTTGGGTTTGCATTAAAAACACTCATCGCAAACAAATATGATTACGTTACCAGAAGAAAGAAACTTTGAACCCAAGGTAAAACCTGCTTGGTGGAATGACAACCATTATTGTGATTTCCATCGAAACAAAGGACACCAAACAAATGCTTGTCAATAATTAAAACATGTCATCCAAGATTTGATTGATAATGAAATAATAATTGTGGATGGACATACAACAAATGAATCTCACACAGCTTTCAAAACTCCACTTCCTAATTATGAGAAGGGTGAATCATCAATAGGGTAGAACGGTAAAGGTAAAGCAAAGGTAAACTATGCTCATGCATATGACAAAGTGGTAAATGTAATCGTGGTTCAAGAGAAACAACATCACGAACCTGCTCATGTTATCACACAAAGCAAAGCCAAAGTGGTTTTGTCGGGTCCTACAACAAACACGTCATCCACTAGCAAACAATACAATCTAATGGATCAATTACAAAAAACACCCCCACAAATATCCATCTTAGAACTGTTAAAGCTTTCACCTACACACAAATAAATTATTGAACGAGCATTAGTAGATACCACAGTGTCCAAAGCTCTTGATATTGATCAATTCCAAACCATGGTGGGACACCTCACAACTCCTCACTGCTTATCATTTACTGAAGAAGATGACATGTCCTTGCAACATCCTCACAATGCTCCTTTGCATATTGAAGTCCTCGTTCACAAAATATGAGTTAAACGTGTTCTAATAGATGGTGGAGCTGGCCTAAATATTTGTTCATTGAGTCTTGTTCGTGCCTTAGGATATTTAGAAGATGCAGTTGATCCCCATCAAAAGATCACCATAAAAGCCTATGACGAAGAAGAACATTCCTCCAAGGGAATTGTGATACTACCCATCAGAGTGGGACCTTTATAGAAAAACACAGCATGCCAAGTTTTGGACTGGGACTTATCATATAATATAGTCCTAGGGAGACCATGGATACATGACTTGCAAGCTGTCCCATCAACCTATCATCAGTGTGTCAAATTTCCCTATAATGGACAAGAAATCACAATATCTGCAGATTCAAATCCATTCTAGTATTGCAGCAATCTAAAAATGGCTCAAGAAGTCATTGTTCCTCATAACAGGGAGGCATCATCTTTGAACACACAATCCAAAGAACAATCCTTTGCCTCTATTTTATCAAGTATGGAAAAACAAATGCAGTTAAGAGATCGAGGAAATGGAGAATACTCAATATCACAATTACAACTCTCTCCTAAATCCGTTGGAAAACCATCAAACTCTAAACAACAACCAATTGTGAAACATCTTCTAATATTTGATGGAGCATTCATTAGTGTTGGAACCTTGTCAGAGGAGATAGAAGACAAAGATGTGCTATAGTGGCTATACAAAGATGAAGAAATTCAAGAAAAGGTCAACAATGTCAGAGTACCTACAGAAAAATTTGGAAAAGGATTCAACATTCTTTAAAAGATGGCATGCACTGGAACAGGTCCTATAGGAAAAAGAAAAGAAGTTATCTCAGAACCTATCCAACCTCATACTCAGCAAGCTATAGTCAAAGCAGGTTTAGGGTATGGACAAGTTACTTTACTAGAAGACATATTCTCTAATCGACACCAAGAGGAATATGAAAATAGACAAGAACAACTTGCAATTGAAAGGGAAGAAGCATCTGCAAAGAAACGAGCATAACCAAACATGAAATGGAAAAAGAAACAATACTCAAATCAACAAGAGAAACAAACCAATAATACCTCCCAAGCAGCATTAACTCTCAATCAAAACAAGCATGAACCTAAAACTAATCAAGGAGAACTGATAGAAAAGTTGACAGAACTCAATCTCAGTCCAGAAGAAGTTGATTATAAAAGAAGGAAAGATATAGCAAGACAAACAGAAGAAACACATCAAAAGATATATGAACAAATTTAAATATTGTAAGTTGCAAGTGAGACAGATTCTGATAAATGGGAATGGGATTCCTATCATTCTGAAGAATCAGCTGAAGAAAATTTCTTTAAAGAAGATGTAGGAGTCGATGTAGTTCACACGTATGCAAGACAAACATTAGGAACTAGTTCACTTGAATTAGAATCACGTTCGACTGACTTGGACTTAATTGAGGATGATCAAGAACTTCTTGGGCGAGGTCATTTTGATGAGGGTACCATTCTAGACATTGACATACATATCAAAAACTTTGATAACTTAATCATGACCCTAAATACTCTCGAAACATCTCAACCGGATGATCCCTTACCTCTCCTCCACCCCAAACTTATTGAATGGGAAAATGAAGGACATACTACCATTGATACCTTTCCTAATGACTATGCCATATCTCTATATCTTAATGTAATTGAACCCGCAACAACTTCCACCAAGAATTTCAGCAACACATCTTCCAATCAAGTGGGTGCCAAATCTCCTAGTCGCAAAAGTGAAAATAAAGAAAACAATATCAAGTCTAATGTTCAAAACCATTTCTTGGCACCATTAGATAAGGAAAAAGTAAAAAGAAATGACGCATCTAATGGTGAAAACCTCCTCGAGGTGCCGGAAGATGGGAGATCTGACACTTTACTTGAGTACTATCAAGAAAGGTCATCAATTTTGATCAAACCAACGGAAGCAGTTAATATTGGGACAACAGAGCAACCAAAGATCCTACATCCTACACGCCGAGGTAAAGTCACCATCCAAGGAGTCCCTCTCCCACCAAATCCACCGCCCATGTCTTCCACCCACCGATATGACCTCTTGGACCAACTTGGGAAGACCCTCGCTCAGATCTCCATTTTGGAACTTCTTAAAACTTCCCCGATCCATAAAGAAATTTTGGAACAAGCCTTTCTTGAATCACACATTCCTGATAACATCAATGCCACCCAATTCCAAGCCCTCATTGAAAACCTTGTTGCCTAGCAGCACCTTGTATTTACCTCCAAAGATGCTCCCACAGATGAAGACCATAACAAACCTTTGCACATCGAAGCTCTTATCCACAAGCATCAGGTCAAACGTATCCTAATAGATGGTGGATCCGGGCTTAATCTATGTACATACAAATTAATAAAACAATTGGGACTTTCTGAGGATCTGATAGACACATCAGGAAGGATCACAATAAAGGCATATGATGATGCAGAAAGAGTTTCAAAGGCTATGATCACCTTACCTCTTCAAGTGGGCCCCATTACAATTAAAACCCCTTGCTAAGTACTAGATCTTGATCTCCCCTACAACATTCTCCTTGGCCAGCCATGGATTCACTCCTTGAAGGCTGTACCCTCCACATATCACCAATGCATCAAATTCTCCTTCAATGGAAGAGAGATAACTATCAAAAGTGATCCACAACCCTTCTAGTATTGCAAACTCCTAGAGGAAAACCATCCATATCATTGCCCATTAAATAGACCCTCGCCAACGCCTCCCTCTGACACATCAAATGTTGCCTCCACATCATCCCAACCAAATAATCAAATCAAGATCTTGGACAATGGCTATGGAGAATACAAATTAGAGGACGTCTTATTAATAGGCAACCTCCCTCTCTCTCCTAAGTCATTTGGCAAAGCAAAAGAGCTCAAAAAGGACCCAAAACTAGTCATGCAATGCCAAAATACCACCTTCCAGCAATGGGGCACACTTAATGAGGAGAGCCTTGAAGAAGATGTCTCTTCCTGGTTGTACCGGGAAGAGGATGATGATCCAACAAGAATGTCCAAAAAAATATACCCAAAAGCATCTGTCATAGTTGAAAGAATGCGTTACAAAGGACATGGCCTGGGACTAGAGGAGAAAGGAAGAAAAACACCCATAAATCCTATCTCCTACAGATACAACAGAGGCTTGGCATACACCCCGTAGCCTAATATTACTATTGTTGGTGCCCCTTCTAGTCCTTCTTCGGATATCAAAAGCACTGACAAAGAGGAATTTCATGAAATGCCTTATGAATACGAGAAAGATATCTTCCTTGACACTTACATCAATACCATCACCCCGTAACCCCTCCCACTTCACACAAGCTACATCTTGTCCATCCTGAACTCATTGACTGGGGCCAACGAGACAAACCTCTACGCTGATGATAATGCTCTCATTGCTCTCCTAATGATGCGAAACCTAGAAGATTGTAACAAAATCAAGGGTATTAAACTACATGAAAAGGGATACTTTGGTAGTCAGGTCAATGCCCTTAGCCACAAAAAAGAATAAAAGGAAAAGACATGATTCCCTAGGTGAAAACCTCCCTGAGGCACCTTTGGATGAACAAAAAATAAAAACAAAGGGCGTATCCGAAAGTGAAAACTTGGAAAAGGCACTTGACGATGAGGGACTTGACCTCCCTACCATTGGTTACCTTCCATAGGACAAATCAAATTTGTTGATAGAAGAAACATACAGCATCAACATGGGCACCGAAGTCATTCCAAAAAATGTGCTCATTGCCAAATGCCTCACAGAAATAGAGAAACAAGACTTCATCAAATTCCTTACAAAGGTAAAAATTAATTTTGCATGGTCCTATTTCGATATGCCAGGGTTGGATCCTATCTTGGTGGTTTACAATCTCATCATCCGCCCAGACGCAAAACCTATAAAACAAAAACTACACAAAATGCACCCGCATATTGCTCTCTTAGTCAAGGTGGAACTCCAAAAGATGTTAGATGGAGAATTCATCAAACCCATAGAATACATTGAATGGGTCTCTAGCATTGTACCTATCGGCAAACCTACCGAGGGCATCCGCATCTGCACAGATTTTCGAGATCTAAATAGATCTTGTCCTAAAGATGATTCCCTGCTCCCCAATATAGACATGATTGTGGACCTCACAATAGGACATGAAATGCTATCGCTAATGGATGGGTTTTCCGGATACAACCAAATCAGGATAGAAGATGAGGATCAGCATAAAACTGCATTCACAACACCATGGGGTACTTTCTGTTATCGAGTCATGCCTTTTGGTCTCAAAACTGCTAGAGCTACATACCACGTGCCATGACAATAATTTTTCATGACCTCTTATACAAAATTATGGAGGACTATGTGGATGATCTGCTAGGCAAATCTAAGATGAGACAAGAACACATTCCCATTCTAAAGCAGATCTTTGAAAGATTAGAAAAATTCAAACTGCACCTGAATCCCAAAAAGTGTGTGTTTGGAGTCACATCAGAAAAATTATTAGGATTCATTATTTCCCACAGAGGCATCGAGGTTGATCCTGCAAAAGTAAAAGCTATCATGGAAATGCCTCCACCAAAAACTCTCAGAAAACTACGCAGTCTCCAGGGAAAACTCCAATTTGTTAGACGTTTTATTTCACAACTAGTACATAAGTGCCATCCATTTGCACACCTCTTGCGTAAAGACACGAAATTCAAATGGGATTGCTTATGTCAAAATGCCTTTGAGAAATTAAAAGAATATCTAGCATCACCTCCAGTTTTGATGCCACCTACCCCTAGAAAACCCCTCATTTTGTACATATGTGCTACTACAGTGGCATTGGGGGCATTACTAGCGCAAACAAATGATCAAGGGAAGGAACACGCCATTTACTACATCAGTTGGACATTGGTAGGATATGAACTGAATTACACCCCCATTGAAAGAGCATGTGTTGGCATTAGTGTTTAGCACACAGAAACTACGACACTATATGCTAAACAACAGGACAAAATTAATTGCTAAAATTGATCCACTTAAATATCTCCTATCAAAAGTTGCTCTCACTATTAGAACCACCAAATGGGTCATACTCCAAAGTGAGTTTGACATCGAATATGTGGATAGAAAGGCAATCAAGGGACAATTCATTGCAAATCAGTTGGTTGAAGCTCCACTTCTAGGTGACCATCCTATTCTCACAGAATTACTAGATGAGTTCATTATGACTGTTTCCACATCCTCCACATGGCAATTATACTTTGATGGCTCCTGCACCCAAAATGGATCAGGGGCAAGAATATTATTGGTCACACCTCAAGGAGATGGCATCCCCAAATCATACAAGATAGCCTTTGCATGTACCAATAACATAGCAGAATATGAGGCACTCATCACAGGTTTGTGTATGGCTATCCATTGGAAAATAAAGGAGTTACAAGTTTATGGTGATTCTCAGCTCGTTATAAAACAAGTGAATGATGAGTACCAGACAAAAGATGATAAACTCCTTCCTTACCATACCATGGTTGAAGATCTTAAGAAACATTTCATAGCAATCACATTTAATCAAATCCCACAAACAAACAACAGGGTTGCATATGCAATGGCCACCATTGGCTCCCTCCTTCAAATGTCAACACATAGTCAGAAGTGTGAGTTCTTGGTCGAGCAATTATTTATACCAGCATATGACCTACCAGAGTCTGAAATGTTGTGTGTGCTTGTTGGTCCTGAGTACCCTTGGTACCAAGAATCCTTCGCTTTCCTCAAAGACAACACGATTCCCCCACATCTCACAAAAACCCAACAACAAACCTTCATCCGCCGATGTGCTCATTACACCATCCTCAGAGACACCCTATTCAAAAGGCATTTTGATGGTTCCCTCCTAAGGTATTTAGATAAACAAGAGGCAGAATGGGCATTACGTGAAGTACACGAGGGTATCTATGGGGCACACTCAAGTGGGCTCACATTGGCTAAAAATATTTTGAGAATAGGATACTATTGGCCTAAAATGGAGGTAGATGCATATAATTATGTGAAAAAATGCATCCCTTGCCAGCAACATGGTGACAAAATTCATACACCATCACAAGAATTGCAGCCATTTATAACACCATGGCCCTTCTCACAATGGGGGCTCGATCTCATTGGGAAAATCCACCCTTCATCTTCCAATGGACATAAATTCATTATCACCACCACCGAATACTTCACCAAGTGGGTAGAGGCTATCCCTCTTACTTTCACCACCGGCAAGCAAATATCCAAATTCATCCTGAACTATCTAATCTATCAGTATGGCATCCCAAAAGTTATTATCACAGATAATGGAAAACAATTTAAAAACTAGGATGTCAAAAAACTCTACCAAAAATTCAACATCCAACATCACTTCTCCACCCCATATTATCCCCAAGGCAATGGTCAAGTTGAGGCTTCTAATAAAACCTTAATCAAAGTCCTCAAAAAGATAGTCAATGAAGTTGGCCATGATTGGCACCTCCAACTCCATCCCACTTTGTGGGCCTACCACACCTCCATCCGCACCCCCACAGGCGCAACCCCTTATTCCCTGGTCTTTGGCTCTGAAGCCATCCTTCCCCTTGAGATCGAGATCCCCTCTCTAAGGGTATCATTGAAAGACATCCTACCAGAGGAAGAATACATAATTGCCCGCTTACAAGAGCTAGAATTGTTAGATGAAAGGTGCCTCAAAGCCTTGAACCATCTTCGGGTATATCAGAACCGCTTGTGGATGAGTTATCACAAAAAAGTCAGAACCTGAGAATTCCAAGTTGGTGATCTTGTCCTCATGGAGAATCAGAAAAATCTACAAGAAAGAGAAAAGAAATGCAAGTTTGAGCCTAATTGGCTTGGACCATATGTAATCACAGCAAAATATGGATCAGGAGCTTATCAGTTGGCTACTCCTAAAGGTGATCCTTTGGATGATCCAATGAATATCATGCACCTCAAAATATTTTATGCTTAGTCCTCAGAAAGTTTTAAATTGTCAAAAAAATCAAGAAAAAAAATAAAATTAAAAAATTAAAAAAAAATGAGAAAAAGATCCTGCAAAAATCATCACTTTGGTGAAAACCTGGCAAACAGGCGCCTTATGACACAAAAAAATTAAAAAATTAGAAAAATAAAGAAAAACAATTTGTCCACCAGCGAAAACCACTTTGTGGCGCTATGGACAAGTACCTTGGTGAAAACCTCTATGCAGGTGCCAAGGTAAATAACCGGATCCACTGTCTAGCATGTCGATACTACAAATCATCCACCATCTAGCCCACCCATGCACAACATTCCTTCTTTTCTGCCTCCCAATAAAACATGCGTATGATGATGAGTCTTCACCTGAGTCATGAACAAGGAATGTCCCATTAAAACTAAGCTTTTATGCCTTTGTGTAAGCTTCAAGAAGTCTTGAGAAACAATCTCAAATCCACTAGTCACTCTCCACAACCATAGAATCACTTGCCTAATCCAAAAGCCCACTTTTCCCTAGGGATGACCCCTTCCCTCGCCTAGCAACCTAATCCTTCATCCCAGTTCTACTCTTGGCAAAAGGTATCATTTGGTCTCAAGGAAGTGACTTGTTAGATTTTGTTAGATCTTTTCATATAGACTTGCATCTTTTGCCCTACGTCTGCCACTATTTACAACTGCCTGGGTTCTTCCATATCCAGGTACATAATGATAGGTGCATACTGGGGCATATTTCATAGTATGGCATGTTTTTGATCCCTCTTGTATAAACTGGCGACCTAGTACTAGTGTTTATCAACACTTATCTTCTCGTGTACAAGAGGTATCGGTGTGTTTCAGGGTTTCCTTGCACAAACCCACAACTTTGTATTAGTATTTCTTAACACTTGCATTGTTGGGTGCAAGAAATTCCTGTTTGTCTACAGACTCAGTCCACGCCCTGGGTTTTCTATAATCAGTGGTGCAAGCCACTCAGGGCAACATCAAACTAGGTTGGCTCTCCATATTTATTGTGCACAAAATCCCACCATCATTCCATCAAATCCTAAACTCAATAATCCCATGAAGTTCTCAATTTCCCCCACTTCCCATCTATTCCATATTCTTCTATCTAAGATCATTGTGTTATTATTGGCATATTCCCTCTTTTTATTAATTCATTCACATCATGTAGAGTGCATTTCTTAGAGAATCATTTTTTTTTCCACAAAACATTTACCATATAAGATTGTATCAATAAAAGATACACTCATCCATATAGCATTACATTTAGACTGCATCATAAATCATTCACACATGGGTATTTATACATAAAGCATAAAAAACACTCATCCTACATCCAAAAACTATGTCAGCAACACATCATAAACATGCATACATAAGCATCCACTCTGCATCACAAAATAGGTCAGCATAGCACATCCATGATTGCATCCATATATGACATCATAAGACAAACAAAAATAATCCATCACAATAAATGCTACACATCATCTGTCACCAATCAAATCATGTATACATATATATATAAAGAGTAAAATATGTCTATCATGATACAATGACCCCTCATTGGGTCTATTGTGGTGTATATGGGCCCCCATGAGGGCCCATCTTCCCCCACGGTCTCGCCTCTCCTATTCTTCTTTCCAAATTCTTCACAACTACTTCATATTTCTTCCTCATTTATCCCTTCCACCCTGATTCTTCTTCCTTTTTTTTTCGAGAATTTTTTGTCCTTTTTTCGAAAAAATTCTCAAGGGGGCATACACCTCCCATTCTTTATGCTAGGGCATCTTTTCTTCTTCTATCTTCTACACATCACCAAAATTTAGACACTTAAAAATAATTATCTTATTTATTTTAAATTCCTCACATAATTAATTCTAATTCTGATCATGTCTTATACAGGATGTATCCTTCCTGAAACTAGACAATTTGATCCTGTCTTATACAGGATGAATCCTTCCTGAAACCAGATGTTGTGATCTGATCATGTCTTATACAGGATGAATCCTTCCTGAAACCAGTCATTGTGATCCAGTCATGTCTTATACAGGATGAATCCTTCCTAAAACCAGACGTTGCGATCTGATCATGTCTTATACAGGATGAATGCTTCCTAAAACCAAATGTTGTGATTTGATCATGTCTTATATAGGATGAATCCTTCATGAAACCAGACGTTGTGATCTGATCATGTCTTATGCAAGATGAATCCTTCTTGAAAACAGACATTGTGATCTGATCATGTCTTATACAGGATGAATCCTTCCTGAAACCAGATGTTGTGATCTGATCATGTCTTATACAGGATGAATTCTTCCTGAAACCAGACGATATGATCAATCATGTCTTATATAGGATGTATCCTTCCTAAAACTAGATGCTCTGATCATGTCTTATACAGGATGACTCCTTCCTAAAATCGAACTGAATCTAGACCTTATCAATTGAATCAAACAAGATTATTCTTTGAATCAACGCATCATTACACCTCGCTTCAAAGAGGGGCAAAATGTAGACACCTAAAAGTAATTATTTTTAATTAATTTTAATTCCTCACATAAGTAATTAATTAATTATGTTAATTCAAATTCTCCTCAATATTAATTAAATATAATTAATATTGTCACTATAGTATGTGACTGATTTATTTAATAAACCAATCCCTTTCTTTATTTTTCTAAAAAATTAAATCCTCACAAATCTTCCTCTTGGCTAATTAATTTCAATTAATTGGTTAACCTACATGCTTCCTACAAAACATCTTTTTAATTCATCATTAACCTAATAAAGTCTTCTAGAAACTCCCTTATCTCACTTAACCTTATTCTTCTAATTTTTAATTCCCTCCACTCATTCTCTCTCCTAGTGAAGTCCTCCTACAAATCCTAATCCCACCTAACATTTCCTATAATCCCCCTCCTAATGAGTTGCTAATGGATAATCATCATGATTAGCCACGAAGTCAAATCCTTGTCCCTTCCATCCAACCACTAGCTTTTAATGCTCTTTTCCTAGGTGAATGTGAGATCTTCAAAATCTCACAATCCTCCAGGCATCTCCTCTCCCAAGGAATTTTTAATTCCTTCTTATTCCTCCAATCCCCATGATTATCCCTTTTTGGAGAATTTTAAATTCCTCCTCCCCATTCTTCAAGGAATGTCCCATCCCTTGCTCCTCTCAGGGCACATTGGGAAGTCTTCCCAATGCACTTTGCTCTTCTCAAGGTACCTTGGGAAGTCTTCCCAATGTACCTTAAGGAGTGTGGAGACAAGAAATGCCTTTGAGGCATATCTCTTGGTCTCCACACCCTCTCTTGGGCCTTGTGTGAGCTCACAAGCAATCCTAGCCATCCATTCTTCCTCTCCTCTTCTTATAAATTGAGGACTCCATCCCTCCATTCTTCATCTCCAAGTTCAGTAATCTTATGCTACCCTTTTGAGCCTAGAAAAATCATTTTAGAATCCTTATCATGTCAAAATCATCCTAAATCCACACATAATCATCCCATTTCCATCATCTTCCAAATCCATTCCATTTGCGCACAACATTGGAGAGCCATCCACATCAAGCAAGCAAGAGGAGCATCATCCAAGGTCCCCTTCACTTCATCAAACTCTATCCAAAGGAGAAGGTAAAACAATTGTATGAGGTATATACATTTTCATTATTGATGTTTTCATGCATTTCAAATTATGTCTTTGATTTCATATACTTCCATGTTTGATTTGCATGCTTATTAACTAATCCATCTCCACTCATTCTCTCTCCTAGTCAAATCTTACTACAAATCCTAATCCCACCTAACATTTCCTATAATCCCCCTCCTAATGAGTTGCTAATGGATAATCATCATGATTAGCCACGAAGTCAACTCCTTGTCCCTTCCATCCAACCACTAGCTTTTAATGCTCTTTTCCTAGGTGAATGTGAGATCTTCAAAATCTCACAATCCTCTAGACATCTCCTCTCCCAAGGAATTTTTAATTCCTTCTTATTCCTCCAATCCCCATGATTATCCCTTTCTGAAGAATTTTAAATTCCTCCTCCCCATTCTTCAAGGAATGTCTCATCCCTTGCTCCTCTCACGGCACATTGGGAAGTTTTCCCAATGAACTTCGCCCTTCTCAAGGTACCTTGGGAAGTCTTCCCAATGTACTTTGAGGAGTGTGGAGATAAGAAATTCCTTCACGGCATATCTCTTGGTCTCCACACCCTCTTTTGGGCCTTGTGTGAGCTCACAAGCAATCCTAGCCCTTCATCTTGAATCCATCCTAGTCATCCATTCTTCCTCTTCTCTTCCTATAAATTGAGGACTCCATCCCTCCATTCTTCATCTCCAAGTTCAATAATCTTATGCTGCCCTTTTAAGCCTATAAAAATCATTTTAGCATCCTTATCATGTCAAAATCATCCTACATCCACACTTAATCATCCAATTTCCATCATCTTCCGAATCCATTCCATTTGTGCACAACATTGGAGAGCCATCCACATCAAGCAAGAAAGAGGAGCATCATCCAAGGGTGCCTTCACTTCATCAAGCTCTATCTGAAGGAGAAGGTAAAAGGATTGAATGAGGTATATACATTTTCATTATTCATGTTTTCATGCATTTCAAATTATGTCTTTGATTTCATATACTTCCATGTTTGATTTGCATGCTTATTAACTAATCCATCTCCACTCATTCTCTCTCCTAGTCAAATCCTTCTACAAATCCTAATCCCACCTAACATTTCCTATAATCCCCCTCCTAGTGAGTTGCTAATGGCTAATCATCATGATTAGCCATGAAGTCAACTCCCTGTCCCTTCCATCCAACCACTAGCTTTTAATGCTCTTTTCCTAGGTGAATGTGAGATCTTCAAAATCTCACAATCCTCTACGCATCTCCTCTCCCAAGGAATTTTTAATTCCTTCTTATTCCTCAAATCTCCATTATTATCCCTTTTTTAAGAATTTTAAATTCCTCCTCCCCATTCTCCAAGGAATGTCACATCCCTTGCTCCTCTCAAGGCACACTGAGAAGTCTTCCCAATGCACTTTTCTCTTCTCAAGATACCTTGCGAAGTATTACCAATGTACCTTGAGGAGTGTGGAGACAAGAAATGCCTTTAAGGCATATCTCTTGGTCTCCACACCCTCTCTTGGGCCTTGCGTGAGCTCACAAGCAATCCTAGCCCTTCATCTTGATTCCATCCTAGCCATCCATTCTTCCTCTCCTCTTCTTATAAATTGAGGACTTCATCCCTCCATTCTTCATCTCCAAGTTCAGTAATATTATGCTTCCATTTTAAGCCTAGAAAAATCATTTTAGCATCCTTATCATGTCAAAATCATCCTACATCCACACTTAATCATCCCATTTCCATCATCTTCCAAATCCATTCCATTTGTGCACAACATTGGAGAGCCATCCATATCAAGCAAGAAAGAGGAGCACATCAAGTGGAGCATCATCCAAGGGTGCCTTCACTTCATCAAGCTCCATCCGAAGGAGAAGGTAAAAGGATTGTGTGAGGTATATACATTTTCATTATTCATGTTTTCATGCATTTCAAATTATGTCTTTGATTTCATATACTTCCATGTTTGATTTGCATGCTTATTAACTAATCCATCTCCATTCATTCTCTCTCCTAGTCAAATCCTTCTACAAATCCTAATCCCACCTAACATTTCCTCTAATCCCCCTCCTAATGAGTTGCTAATGGCTAATCATCATGATTAGCCATGAAGTCAACTCCCTATCCCTTTCATCCAACCACTAGCTTTTAATGCTCTTTTCTTAGGTGAATGTGAGATCTTCAAAATCTCACAATCATCTACGCATCTCCTCTCCCAAGGAATTTTTAATTCCTTCTTATTCCTCAAATCTCCATGATTATCCCTTTTTGGAGAATTTTAAATTCCTCCTCCCCATTCTTCAAGGAATGTCACATCCCTTGCTCCTCTCAAGGCACATTGGGAAGTCTTCCAAATGCACTTTGCTCTTCTCAACGTACCTTGGTAAATCTTCCCAATGTACCTTGAGGAGTGTGGAGACAAGAAATGCCTTTAAGGCATATCTCTTTGTCTCCACACCCTCTCTTGGGCCTTGTGTGATCTCACAAGCAATCCTAGCCATCCATTCTTCCTCTCCTCTTCCTATAAATTGAGGACTCCATCCCTCCATTATTCATCTCCAAGTTTAGTAATCTTATGTTGCCCTTTTGAGCCTATAAAATTCATTTTAGCATCCTTATCATGTCAAAATTATCCTACATCCACACTTAATCATCCCATTTCCATCATCTTCCAAATCCATTCCATTTGTGCACAACATTAGAGAGTCATCCACATCAAGCAAGCAAGAGGAGAATATCAAGTGGAGCATCCTCCAAGGGCACCTTCACTTCATCAAGCTCCATCCGAAGGAGAAGGTAAAAGGATTGTGTGAGGTACTATAGCATTCACTTCACCAGCTTCTGGCTTCATTGATTCTAGTTCCAAAATCAGAATGCAAGGTTCTTCTTCCTTTTTCTCCTTACTGGTTTCTCTTGAGACTTCAGGATACTCATCCACTTGAACATTAGTACTTTCAATGATTCTATATGTCCATTTTTTGTAACATTTGTAGGCCTTAGTCTTAGTGGAGTAACCAAGAAATATGTCTTCATTACTTTCAGCCTCAAAATTACTAACATAGTCACCTGTCTTGATGAAACATTTACTGGCAAAAATCTTAAAATAATTGACATTAGGTGAACTACCATACCAGTATTCATAAGGAGTTTTATCCTTACCTCTCTCTACCAATATTCGGTTCATAGTGTAGACAGTTGTGCTAACAACTTCTCTCTAGAATTTTTTTGCTACTCCTCCTTGTATAAGCATTGTTCTAGCAGCTTCAACAACTAACTGATTTTTCCTCTCTACAATACCATTTTGTTGTGGTGTCCTCATTGCAGAAAATTGCCTCTTAATTCCATTGTCTTCACAATATCTAGTGAATTCCTCTGAAGTAAATTTACCTCCTTGATCAATCCTCAAACACTTTATCTTCTTACCACTTTCCTTTTCAGATAAGGCCCTGAATTCCTTGAACTTACTAAAGAAATCAGTTTTATCCTTCACGAATGTGACCCACATCATTCTTGAGCAATCATCAGTGAAGATCATAAAATATTTGTCACCTTGAATACTTTTAGACCTTATTGGTCCACAGAGGTCTATATGAACCAAATCTAACAAATGTTCTACTGAAAAATATTTTCTTAAAAGTTGAGGATGTCATCTTTCCCAACTGAAATTCCTTACATAGAGCATTCACTAGTTTTTCCAACTGACGAAAACCTCTTACAGACTTGGATTTACTGACCTTAACAATGTTATCAAAATTTATCTGACAAAATCCCCGATGCCAAAGCCAAATATCTTCTACTTTATCAATTAAACAATTGTTGACTTTAGGATTTAGGTGGAACAAGTTACCTTTTGTCTTCTTGCCAGTTGCAATCAATTCACCTTTGCTCCCATAAATTTTGCACATTCCATTCTTGAATTCCAATAGATAACCTATGTCATTGAGTTGAGATAAACTCAAAAGATTGTGCTTTAATCCTTCAACCTAGTAGACATCATCTGCACTACTCTTTCCATTAAGAGAAATGTCTCCCTTTCCTTTTACCATGCAGGGTGCGTCATTTCCAAATCTCACAACTCCTCCATCAAATTCCTTCAAAGTAGTAAATTTACTTCAGTCACCGGTCATGTGATGTGAACAACCACTAGCTATAATCCAATCATCAAAATTATCCATGCGAGAAACTAATGCCTTCTGATCAGATGTCTCCTCTTTAATGGAAACAAAGAGAATGTCTTCATTAGCATCTCCCTTAAATTCCTCATCAGTGATACCACCATCAATTGCAATGAGACAATCTCTTTTGCCTTTTCCTTTGTACTTCTTGTACTTCTCACACTTATGCTCATTGTCACCATTAGGATAGTTAGTTGCAATGTGTCCAATCTTGTTACATGCAAAATACTTCAAAGGTAACTTACCTTTGTACTTACCTATACCTCTGGGTAATCGCTTGGCCAGCAATGCTTCAAGCTCAATCAGATTGTCTTCATCATCAACTTCTCTATTGGATCTAGATTCATAATTGTGACTGACATCTCTACTTTTCCTCATAGGTGGGTTAGAAACTGAAGCTCTAAATGCATATTCATATTTCTAGGCACTACCATCATAACCATTTAATTCAAATGCAGTATGATGGAGTCAAGAGTTACCTTAGTTTTATCAATAGACTTAAGCTCTTGAATGGCTACAACTCAAATAGCATAGACCAATAGAAGGGTTCTCAACACCTTACAAACCATTGTGACATCCTTCACTTTACCACCTGCAGTCTTGATCTCACCAACTATCTCCTTGATCCTCTAACCATACTATTGAATATTCTCACCTTTAGCCATCTGCATGTTATCAAATTTACCTCTCAAACTCTCTTCTTTAGAAATCTTCACATGCTCATCACTACTATAGATTTCTGCAATTTTCTTCTACACATTGTAGACACCTAAAAATGGTCAACACTTGCGAAGTCATACTTTAACATTTGTGCATTGCCTCATTTTAGGTTGTGCGTCGCATTAACATTTCTCCTATGATTCGTACTTGGTTTTTATCATTTGCGAACATCGAGTCATTCTTCTACATTCTTCATTTATCTTGCTCTCGAATTTGGTCTTGTCAACAACGCTATCCAGTCATGATTTTGATCAATTTTATCCTATTGCATCAATGTGCGTACTCATTTGTCATTATTTTGGACATCGTCAATCCTAATTTAGGGTTTTGTCCTCCTATCAATCTTGCGATCGATTTGTCATCGATCATTGTCCTCTTATCAATCTTGTCATCTGGCGATCGATTTATCATCAATCCTTCAATCTTGTCGTTTAACGATCGATTTGTCATTGGTCGTTGTCATGTTCAATCTTGTCATTTTGTGATAGATTCGTCATTGATCGTGGTCATTTTCAATATTGTCATTTTGCAATCTATTTTGTCATCGATCTTGTCATTGGGCGATCGATTTGTCATCGATCGTTGTCTGTCTCAAATATGTCAATTTGGATCAATTAGTCATTGTTCCTCGTCAATTGGCCCCTTTTTCTCAATCAAATCATTTATCACATTGGTCATTTATCAATCCAAAATCAAATCATGATCGAGTCAATTATCTTTCATCAAGACCTAATTGTCATTCTTGTATTGCTAATTCATCTTCTAGGGTTTTATGATTTAATCATTTAACCTTGTTTTGTCATTTCCTCCTTTAGGATTAATAAATTATTTATTTATCCTAAGTCTTCTCATTGCAATTAAATGTTCATTTAATTGGCTAATTATTCCTCTTTGTGAATTAATTAATAAATGACAAATTATTAATTAATTTAACTAATTCCTAATTTCCTCATTCTCTAATTTCTTAATTTTCTAATTCCTAATTTCAATTTCCTCCTATTTCTCTCCTAAATTCATGGAAATGAAATGTCAATTTGTCATAATTGACAATCAATCAATTTTGACATAGAAGTTGTCATAATTTGTCATAAATTATCAATCAACAAATTTTGCATAGAAAGTGCATAATTTGTCATAATTTGTCATAATTGACATAATTGATTTGCAATTTCCATTTGAATTGAATCATGCTAATCTTGTCATCTCTCCAATTCTTCTATAAATCAGATGATCTTCATCAATCAAAGCTAATTGGTAATCAGACTATTGAATTTCTAGTACTCTTGATCAATAATCTTGTCTACTTGCTTTCAATCATGTATGTGCACTTGTAGGTGAGATCCACAACCAAACCATTTGAAGAGGAAAGAAGAACAATGGAGCCGCATGAAGGAGCATTCAAATCTGCTATTGGTTTGCATATGTCTTTGCTTTTTGAATGTTTTTATTTCATGTCTCTATTGAGTGTTGTTTAGGATAGATCATTGCAATGAATGCATTTGTGATTGAGCTATTATGTTTCTCTTGTTTTGTGATGATTTCCTATTTCCTAACGTACATTAATTAGTGAACCCGATGTAAATCACTAACCTTCTAACCTCTTTATGGTGTTTTGAGTGCTTTCAAGTTGGTTTGCAGGCCAAAAAACCCAAAAACAAGGTCATGCAGGGTTTTCTAGAGACTTCTGCGCCTGTGTCCTGCGTCCTGCACCTATGTTGAGCATTCTGCGCCTGTGTTGAAGACATTCTGTGCTTGTGTCCTACATTCTGCGCCTGTGTCCTGAGTTCTGCGCCTGTGTAAAGTCCAGAACAGGGGTAAAAATGCAGTGTTTTACTTGAAATTTGTTTAGTTTTTGCATTCTATTTTCTGTGCTTTGGATTTTGGTACTAATTATCTGTGCAGAATCTTGGCATATGCATGGCAAAGACAACAAATCAAACTACTAACATGTGTTATGCAGAATCGATAGTCAAAGACAACAAATCAAACTCCTAACTTGGGTTTTGCAGGTTGCCTTGGAGAAACAACTAAACTTGGTGTTTGTCTTTAAATGTTTTAGGCACCTAGTGATTTTTAAATAGGATGGAATGAATCTATGCTTGATTTGATTGTTGAGTGTGACATTGGAGTAGGAGAGTATGCTCTCATCCTTTTGTGTGTCTCCTTTAGAGGGCCTGCCTTCCCAACCACTTTGCTTTTGCAAGCAAGTGATAATCGTGAGAAGGGAACGACCCAAAGTGAGTACGGCTATAATTCCTTGGCATTCTAACTCACTATAAAAAAAATACCCGATGAGCGAAAGCTTTGAAGGAAGTGTTACATGGGAATTGCAGTTACTTGGGAAGTGATGACCCTTGAACTCTTTCTCATATCAACATCTAAGTAGGGCCTCTTGGTCTAAATCGTTCTTGCGCGACTACATTTGTTTGATATCTTGATGGGCTTAATGTCTCAATCATGCTTGTGTGACATCAAGGAGTAACGCTTAACAGAAATCCTTACTACACACCTTGTTTTTAGAGGCCAAAAAACCCTTCTAGTTGCTTGAGAAGGACAAATTCGGATACTTGGAAGAGATACTAAGTTCGCCATGGGGAGATTTCCATGGGGACTGATGCTTGGCTGCCCTGAGAAGTGAGTGCCGTGGAGGGGAGCCCGTGGGGTCAAGTATCTATGTATTCTCCTTGAATCTCATAATGAGTCTACCTCTCAAGTACCTAATGTCTTTGCCTACCATAAGAAATGTGGAAATGAGCATGATTGTCTTGAGTCTAAGTTGCAATATCTTGTATTCTTTGCTTGTCAAAAGTTGAATTGCATCCCATTTCAAAAGCAAAAACAAATTGATCCAACATAAGTTTAAACACAAGAGACATTCATCCAACAAAAGTTTATCAAGATTCAAAATTCATCTTCAAACATGGTTGTCAAATATTGTTCAAAATCTTGTCTCAACATTCATGTCACTTACATTTAAGTTCATCCTAGGTTGAATTTTACAAAAGTCATTGTCAAGTACCAAGGTTAGGTTTCACCTAAGTCATACTCCTTTGCATATCAATAAGAATCATCCATTTGCATGTGTCCTCTTGCATTAAAGTCATACCATTGTCATACATTCATATGTGCATACCCTAGGTCTCTTCATTAAGTTTAGGTCATTATCATATCATATTAGGGTTACTTGCATAGTAATTGTCCCTTAGCATATAGTGCCAAAGCTAGGTTTTGTCATACTTGAGTAATCCAAATTTTTTGATAAACCCTAAGTCATTGTTAAGAAGTCTAAACCTTATCTTTTGTCATCAATGTCATTTTGTCAAACCTAGCTTAGTATCCAAGCATATAGGGGAGACATTGTCATTTTGTCCTTTTGTCACTCGGTCCTTTTGTCCTTTGAGGTCTAGACATCATTTCAATTTCCTAAGGGTCTCTTTTAGATTTGCATTCCAAAAAGTTTGTCAAAATCTTGAAAAACAACCGAAAACATAGATTGCATGCTCGTCTATCTAGTTTGCATTTAGTTGCATATCATATATTATCCTTGAAAAATTCCAAAAATATTGCATTTGCATAGTGACATGTCTATTGAAACAAGGTTCCAAGCACCAATGATGCAACAAAGTTTGACATATCAACCGACAATGCAATCACAATTCTATCCAACCCAACAACAAAGCAACATTGATCAAACTTTTCATGATGATGTAAATGTCCAAATACAAAAACTAGAGGAGAAACTAGCTCAAGAAGAGGAGATATTGGAACAAAGAGTGAAAAACATTGAGAAGAATAGATCACAAATGTCCAAAGTGTTTCAAAAATTTCCAGGTCAAAATCCAAAGATTGAGCCAATTGATGTAAGATCTCTTCTTGAATGATCAGAAATACCAGCTCTCCTCTCCCAAATAGAGATGATAAAACAATTTCAAGAAAAGAGCCAACAACATTATGTGCCTTCACAACAAGAACAAGAAGGTGTTTACTATCAATCACGTTTTCAACCATCACAACCAATGGCTCAACCAATTATCCAACATATTCAACCATCACAACCAATGGTCCAATTTCAACAATATGTCCAACCGGCTATACAATGTCAACAAATGGTTCAACCAATGGTGGAATATCAATGTCAACAACAACAACCAAACATTCAAAAACAAAGGTTGCAGCAGACACCAACCCAAGTTTCAAACATGTCAGAACAATTGAACCAAGTCCAATATCAAAACATGACATCAGACCAAAAGCAAGTTCAAATTCTAGATCCAATCATGTCAAAACCTCGAAAGAAAGGTGGCTTTATTGCAATGCTCTTAAGGAAACTACCAAGTGAGTTCTTTGAGGAAGATCAAGATAATGCACTTATGTCTAGCAATGCATCATCCCCTCGCAAGCAAATTGACTCTCTAGTGACATCTATCCCTACACCTTTAGAAGTTTCACAAGAACCTTCCATATTGTCCTCATCAAATAATACACCCAAGGATGCAATTAGCCAAGGGCTATCCATAATTGATTGCCATGATAATCCAATTCATGATGCACATCCTTGTCATGTTTCAGAAATACAAGACCCATTGCCACCATGCACTTTATTGCCATTACCTATTTTAGAGGACCCTATTCGAAGTCCCTCTTCCTCATGTTCAAGCATTGATTCCTTGCCAGAATCCATCACAAATGTTCAAAGTGCATTTCCTTCATGCCAAACCATTGATCCCTTGCCAGAATCCCCCATGCATATCCAAAGTCTAACCCCATGTAAAGAGGATAATTTAGAGCATAAAGAAATGTGTGTTAAAACAGATCAAGATCAAGATCCTGAAACCTTATCATCCCATCCACTTTGTTTACCAGGACCCCATGTTCCCAGACACTCATGATTATTCCCCTATTCTTGTCAATCATATCCAAAGTCCCATTGACACTCCATTCCCTGAGCAAGATCAAGATATCCCAATCCATCCAATCCCAAATGATCCCCTTCCATTTCATGAAAACAATGTCCTTTCAAATCCCATTGACATTCCACTTCCTGAGAAATATCAAGATATCCTTTCCATCCTTTATGATGATCCCATTGAAAGTCAAGAGCAAAGCAACTTTAAAGAGGATTCCAATGATCTTCCTCCTTGTCAAGATCAAATTATTCCTTTAAATCCTCCACAAGATCCACTTGTTCCTCTATCTCCTTGTCCTAAAGCTCCATATACACTCCAAGATATCATTTCTTATGATGATCCCATTATTCCTCCCATTCCATCTCTTGAAGAGCCTGTCATTGAACCATGTCCACTACACAATCCTAGTCCCCCTCATGATCCTAGTCCCCCTCATGATTCTAACGTGTCAGTGCAAGATGTTCATGAACCCTTGACATGCATAATGGGTTCTTCCACTTTGGTGCAATCCAATCCACTTCAAGATCTCATTATTTCTCTCATATCATATCCACCTCATAATGGACTTGCGTGTTCTTCCCAAAGAAAAGAGTATCCTACAAGTCAAGATATTCATAAAGGCAAAGGAGTAGACCTTCATGAGAAAGAACCCCTTCATATCAAAGAATATACTAAGGGTCATGTCTACACAACTCACTCTCAAGACGTTGGTATCCCTCCATCAAAATCAAAAAATACACCTTCCCCATCATCCCTTCCATCCATCTTAGGTCCTTATATCCCTTCGTCCTCTATGCAAGGTCAGCAAAGGCACACATCCTTGAGTAAATTTCATCCATCCAAAAGAACTCCATTTCATTCATATCCATCCATGCATTCCTTTCCCTCTCCAAGCAATTTGGATGCCAAGTATAAAAGTCATAAGTCTAGCAATCCACATGTATTCAAAGTTCAACATGTCCAATATAATCGACATGTCAAAACAAAGAACAATATGATCTATAAAGAAAAAGAAATATCCAAAAGGCCACAAAGGCCCATTGAGCAAAATAAAGCAAAGTCAAAATATATATGGGTTCCTAAATCCCTTGTGCAAGCAATGCACTCCAAGGAACCACAAAGGCATGAAAAATCAAAAACCATGTGGATCCCTAAGCAGCTCCTTGAAGCACAAAAGCCTAAAGAAACATCCAACTTGGCATCCAAAATTGCTATTCCTCCATCCAAACTGTCCAAGTCTATTCCTCCATCTGTTTTGGGCCCTTATGTCCCAAAATCCATAGCATTTCCTTCGTCAAAATCTCAATATCCAAAATACATCTGTCCTCCATCAGTCCATCACCACTCAAGGTGTGTGCCAATGTCAATCTTGCCAACATTTCCATCCACTGAAGCCCAGTTCTTCCAATACCCTATCCATTATCCGATTCATATTTTCCATCCTTCCATCCCTTGGATCCAATCCTTTGCATAAATTCTTGCCTTAGTTTCATCTCATTTTCCATGTCCTTATCCTACCAGCATCTTTGAGCATACTTTTAAAGGTCATGGTCCATTTCTTTCAAGGCTACTATCCAAAAAAAAAAAAAAGATGCTTGAGTCCTTCTTCCATCCCCTGTCATGTGTCCATCTTCTATTGAAAAAGTAAAAATACAAAAAAAAAGTGAAAAAAAAAAATGAAAAAAAGAAAAAAGTAAAGAAAAATAATTCGTCCACTGGTGAAAACCTAGCAAACAGGCGCCTTGGGCAAGTACTGTGATGAAAACCTGGCAAACAGGCGTCATGCGTAATTTATGAACTTCTTGCACACCACACTTGGGGGCAGGCTTCCTCCTTCATATCATATTGCCCTTCATTATCCTATTGAACTCATGTCATACTCCTTCATATCCTATTGCCCTTCATTATCCTATCATACCATGTCATACTCCTTCATGTCCTATTACCCTTCCTTGTCCTATCATCCCTCATGTCCAGTTTCTCTTTCCACCTTTGATCTTGACAAGGCTAACAATTTTCATGAGCATCACACATCTTGTTTGCAGCTTTTAGTCCATCATAGCTTTTGGTCATTTATCCATTTGCTTATTATAACTTTTCATCCATATTCCCTAGCTTATTGCAACTTTCTGCCACTATCCCGTATCCTATCCCGAACTTCAGTCCATGTCCCTTATCCATTCTTGGTCTTTCTTATCCTATCCATATCTTATCACTATCCATACACTCTTTTTCATTCCTTGATCTTGATCTGACATAAGGACGCAAAATTTAAACATGGTTTCAAAAACCTCTTGACATGTCCCTCATGCCATGTCACTGCTTTACATTGTCATATCCAGTCGCTTGTCCCATCATGCAATAGCCCTTGAAAATTGCATCCGTATTGTCTCCATGATAAATGACCTTTGTCTTCCCTCTATCCACCAACATTTTAGCAAGCCTATTTATTCACCTATCATATTCCTTGCCTTGCTAGACATTGGGGGCAAAATCATAAAAATTGAAAAATGTCCTGAAAAAAATCATAAAAATTGAAAAATGTCCTAAAATAATTCAAAAAAAATTGAAAAATGTCCTGAAATAATTCAAAAAAAAATTGAAAAATGTCCTGAAAAAATCTCTAAAAAATCAAATAAAGTCCTGAAAAAATTCAAAAAAAATCGAATAAAGTCTTGAAAAAAATCTTCAAGCAAAAAAAAAAAAAAAAAATCGAATAAAAGTCCTGAAAAAAGTATCTAAAAACTGAAAAAATGAAAATCCCTAAAAATCATAAAAAGTCCTGAAAAAAATGAACACAAAAACATTTCAAAAACATTAAACTCCAAAAACAAGCATTTTGCAATAAAGGATCTCTCTTTGTGCATAGACAGATCGCTGAGCATACATCCAACGACACGCAATCCAACGTTGTGCTTTGATGAAATCATGCATAAACAGATGAACTCTTTCAATCAACTCAGACATTCAAACTGATCCGAATTGTCATATCAATCAACCTCAAAATCATTTGTCCTTGTCTCTACTATCATGGGTCTTATACAGGGTGTGGTATACTCGAAACTAGACGATGTCCTGTCTTAGACGGGGTACCACATGTCCTAAAATCAGACAGCATGATCCTCCTATCAGCACTTTCAACTTTTGACAATGAAGATCAAGATGTTTGTTTGATTTGTTGGAATTTGTGCATCTTATCTTTTTACTGATTTATCTTTGGCTTCGGTCATGTTCCTATGTTGCTCGATGATGTCACTGAGTGATTTAGAGTGATCGGGATGGATCATGATTCTTTTCCTTTTTGTTGTGATTGTTGTTTGTCTATGATGTGTCTATCTTTTGCAAAAAGGGTTGCATTTCAGCTCTAGCCTTCAATGCCATGATGCTACGCATCCGTTTTGCTACATAAAAATAAAGGCTCTCACCTACAAAGTGCATTACTGAAAGCAAGTTTTCCTTCATCTCTAACTGTCCTCTGTCTAATTTTTGCTTACTAACATTTCTTCCATCAGTCTTGTCAATCTGTTTGCTCCTATCATTTTCTATCATTCTTATCGATCAATTGGCCTCTTTTCTGGACATTTCCAGCCAATTCCTCAAGGGGGCATGCATATGTCATTATCATTGTCTGGGGCATTTTCATTACTATTCTTTGAAACAACACTTAAAATCGCATTGTCTCAAAGAGGGGCAAAATGTAGACACCTAAAAATGGTCAACGCTTGCGGAGTCATACTTTAACATTTGTGCATTGCCTCATTTTAGGTTGTGCATCGCATTAACATTTCTCCTATGATTCGTACTTGGTTTTTATCATTTGCGAACATCTAGTCATTCTTCTACATTCTTCATTTATCTCGCTCTCGAATTTGGTCTTGTCGACAACGCTGTCCAGTCATGATTTTGATCAATTTTATCCTATTGCATCAATGTGCGTGCTCATTTGTCATTATTTTGGACCTCGTCAATCCTAATTTAGGGTTTTGTCCTCCTGTCAATCTTGCGATCGATTTGTCATCGATCATTGTCCTCTTATCAATCTTGTCATCTGGTGATCGATTTATCATCAATCCTTCAATCTTGTCGTTTAACGATCAATTTGTCATCGATCGTTGTCATGTTCGATCTTGTCATTTTGCGATCGATTCATCATTGATCGTGGTCATTTTCAATATTGTCATTTTGCAATCTATTTTGTCATCGATCTTGTCATTTGGCGATCGATTTGTCATCGATCGTTGTCTGTCTCAAATATGTCAATTTGGATCAATTAGTCATTGTTCCTCGTCAATTGGCCCCTTTTTCTCAATCAAATCATTTATCACATTGGTCATTTATCAATCCAAAATCAAATCATGATCGAGTCAATTATCTTTCATCAAGACCTAATTGTCATTCTTGTATTGCTAATTCATCTTCTAGGGTTTTATGATTTAATCATTTAACCTTGTTTTGTCATTTCCTCCTTTAGGATTAATAAATTATTTATTTATCCTAAGTCTTCTCATTGCAATTAAATGTTCATTTAATTGGCTAATTATTCCTCTTTGTGAATTAATTAATAAATGACAAATTATTAATTAATTTACCTAATTCCTAATTTCCTCATTCTCTAATTTCTTAATTTTCTAATTCCTAATTTCAATTTCCTCCTATTTCTCTCCTAAATTCATGGAAATGACATGTCAATTTGTCATAATTGACAATCAATCAATTTTGACATAGAAGTTGTCATAATTTGTCATAAATTATCAATCAACAAATTTTGCATAGAAAGTGCATAATTTGTCATAATTTGTCATAATTGACATAATTGATTTGCAATTTCTATTTGAATTGAATCATGCTAATCTTGTCATCTCTCCAATTCTTCTATAAATTGGATGATCTTCATCAATCAAAGCTAATTGGTAATCAGACTATCGAATTTCTAGTACTCTTGATCAATAATCTTGTCTACTTGCTTTCAATCATGTATGTGCACTTGTAGGTGAGATCCACAACCAAACCATTTGAAGAGGAAAGAAGAACAATGGAGCTGCATGAAGGAGCATTCAAATCTGCTATTGGTTTGCATATGTCTTTTCTTTTTGAATGTTTTTATTTCATGTCTCTATTGAGTGTTGTTTAGGATAGATCATTGCAATGAATGCATTTGTGATTGAGCTATTATGTTTATCTTGTTTTGTGATGATTTCCTATTTCCTAACGTACACACATCATAAGCAGTCTCCAGACAATGGACATCAACATACTCTGAATCAGACAAAGAATTGAGAATGGCCTCCAATGCTTGATTATTTTCTTGGATCTCTTTCTTTTGATCATCAAACATAATCCCACTAGGTGAAACATATTGAGTAACAACATGTTCCCAGTATTGACTTCCTTGACTCTTGATATATATTTTCATTCTATCACTCCATATTTTGTATTTTTCCTTATTAAACTTCAGACCTCCTTTCTTCATCATGTTTTTCAAGATCTTTACCTCAAGTTGTTAGGCTTAGACACTAGAAGACCTGAAATTCTCCTATACCAATTGATGGTATGATGAATCAATAAGGATCCAGACAACTACTGAGAGGGGGGGGGGCAATCAGTGGATAGAAAACTTGACACAACTTTCACCAAATGAAAAAAAACAACCTCTCAATTCAAACTCAGAATTGACTGGTTCAAACACTGAACTAACAAATGCAATCACTGTCAAGTACACCAGTTGATTGTCATAATAGAATAATAGTAGAACAACTTTGAAACTCTCAAACCATTTGACCATAACATCCAAACACTTTATTGAAAAAAGTAAAAGCATATTTCAAATTGTCGTCAGTCATCATATCATATCTAAGTGGGTTTAGCAGTTAAGAAAATTAACCATAGCAAACATAACCATAAAAAAATTCACCACTTGACACAATAATTTTGACATGGAAACCCAAATAGAAAAAACCATGGTGGGGATGAATAGGCATAAGTTTTCAGAACACTTCTGAAGTTTGCCATGTTAGGAGCCAAGCCTGTTAAAGCTTTAACAAAAGTCCTATTAGGAATAGATCCTATTAGGGACCACCTGGTTAACGTATTGACTATAATGTGCTATTATAAATAATACCTTGTTAGGAGTAACATCGGTAGAGGATTTTAAATCCAAGCTAATGGATCACTTGGTTAGAGGATTTAGATAACACTAAGTCTGTTAGAGCTTACCTTGTTAGGGGATTTGATTGTTGTAATTGTTAGAGAACAATAGGGGTTTGTTGATTTGGTGAATAGCACTACTCTTCTTGATCAGATCCTTTTCATGCTCCTAACTACCTTTACACATACTGCAGATACATCTCCTAGTTCAGCAACCAATCACTCTTGCACTCAACCAAAATTGCTAACACTACAACAAAAAAACTCATCAACCTTATAAGCAAACAACAGGTCGGTAACACATCACAAGCCCAAGATCTCATAAAGATTACAAACAAATTAGTTCAAGTATGACCATTGGATTACATAGCAATCATTACACATCATTCAAGACAATCTCTACCGCTCCTTGATCCCTGCTTCATTGATCCCTGTAACTCATCATGCGATTTCCACTTCATGCGATGTACTCGCTCATTCCCAAGATAAAACCATTATCTCTACATGTCAAAAACCATTTAAAACTCTTCACATACAACACACATACATGGCATAATCATTAATATTCATCATTTGATCATAAACCAATACAACCGATTCACCAAGCTCCATCGATTAGGGTTTGGCACATCAACAGGTAGGGTTATCGATTGATCTCACTTCTTCTCAAGTAATACTGGTTTCCTTCACTATCTCACCTACCAATTGAAAAACAACATCATTACAACATCATTACCATTTATAATTGACATCAATGACAACATAATTGTTCATCACTGCAATATTCATGAAAATGCCAACAAAAGAGACCAAAAGAGATCTCAACACTTTGCATCATCCCCAAGTAGATAACACAAAGGACAAAAAATAGAATAATTGGGATTCACATAGTAGAATGTCACAATAGATTTGACCTCTTTATTACCTTACACCAACAAAGTGACAAGGGTCATCCAAAGAGAACCTAACACATCACGGGGGAAACATTACGAACAAGCAAGAGAGGAGAGAGAATCTTCAACATGAATGAGGCTAATCAAGCAAATCATCCACCTCCCAATCTTGTTGAACATTGTTTTGGGAAGGTGGACAAGACACAAGAGGATCAAACTCAAGAATAGTAGATGGAGATTCTACAAGTTCTAAAAAAGGACCATGCTCTAATGATGAGTCACTTTGTCTGTCACTAGGAGCTAGAATTAATGCTTTTGAATATTGTTTAGATAGATCATTGTCAACATCAATAAACTCATACATATGATCAGAATCATTAGAATCAACATTGTTATTATGAACAACATCATCATCCATTTCTTCCTTAATATTAATAAAAATAAAATCCATAACACAAAAAGAGCATGAACCATCATTTTTCTGAAGCATTTTTAATCTTGCTAATTAGGTTGAACTTCCTCCCTATGGTTAGGCAAAGGTTGGACAAATCAAAGCATCAATAGTTGGTGTCTTTGGGGAGGAAATTGTTTAAGAATCAATTTCATGAGCCTTAGCACGACATCTTCATCAACGTTCTCTCACACAACAGTTTCTTTTAGTTTTAGCCGAGGGTTGTGAAATTTGAGGATCAATGGACATAGTTTGTTTTTCTCCCTTTGAAGGAGGAGGAATGGGAGAAGGTCTACTAGGTTGGGAAATAAGAGATGCCTGGAACTTTTTTGATAGATTTAGGAGGCAAGATTGCAACATATATAGGAGGAATAAAAGGTGTACAAAGGATACCAAGTCCATCATGAGGAGGAGGAATAGGTATAGGGTCTCTAGGTTTACTCAAAGATAATATCATCTCATTTTTCCACTTTTGATAAGATAGAAAGAGAGCATCACTTCAAGGCTTAAGAGACTCAAATTGTTTAGGCCAAAAGTAATCAAGGGTGAAATTTTAACACCTTGCCATGGGTTGATACATGCTATAATTAATTGTTATGATAGTGCCATTATGAGGAAATTTTAGACATTTATGAATAGTAGAAGGGATCACTTTCATGAAAGAGACCCAAGGATGTCTCAACTTCCCAAGAAATTGATCACTATAGGAATGATAGAAAAAGTCACATCTAAGCACTTAGTACTTGTTAAGAGTGGCTAAAATTTTTGCTTCTTCATTTTTTATTGTGCCTCTTGAGTCCCTAGGGTTAGGATTTATCAAGTGGCTTGGAAGGGTTTTAGTTTTATTCGCTTAGTTGCAATAAACCCTTCTCATTCTATAATTCATTGTTGATTGGTTGCAGTAGGTCACAGTCCCTTAAGTTGTCATCTAAAGGGTTTCATATCATGAGATTACCATCCTTGTGTCCTAGGTTTAATTTATTTGAATGGTTGCCTTTTGCATGTGGGATGGGTTAATAAATATTGTGTCATAGTCCTAAGTCCTAGGCTCCCTTAATGTTCTGAATATCAACGACCCCATCCCCCACAGTTCATTTTCCAAGTGTGGATTTTATCACTTAAGTGTCGGCTCAGGCAGTTCCAAGTGTTGCAGGATGGTGGGACTCACTATGTACTGCTTTCTAAACTTACCCTACAGAGTCTTCATTGTGTCACTTTCAATACTACAGGGCAGTGGGATACATGCTAGGGAGTGCAATTTTTCATCTCGTGAGCCTTCATTACCATCAAAATAAGTCTTGCATGATACTGGGATGTTGTTTAACTAGAGGGAAATTACACCCCGCAAGGCTGCTTCTAAAGACTTTTAGGGCCTTCAAGCTAGCAAGGAGCAAGATGTATACTAGCCCTGCTATCCAACACAAAGGAAAAAGGTTTACAACCAAGATGCATAATGCTAAGAAAAAGTGGAAAAGAGATCTAGCGAGATGGGGAGATACAATTTAAAGGCACATAAACTTTACCCTGCAAGGGTTATAAAGTCGTAAAGAATGTGTTATGGGTTGGCGGGGAAAGCATCAATTCATTTCCCTGCCACCCTGCAAGCTAAAAACAGGGAGTCTAACCATGTCGTGGGCTAGCAAGCAAGAAGGAAAGAAGCCTTCCCTGCTACCCCGCATAGCTAGAATAAGGTCATTTTGCTAAGTCTACTAAGAACAACAAAATAAAATTCAGATCTTACCGACAACACGCATCTCACCGAAAATTGATCCTATGGGTTGGCAGGAAGAATTTAAGAGCAAAGGGAGTTCACCTTGTAGGGATGTTGAAGCTAAAGGAAAAGTGGTGTGGGTTGGAAAGATAGGTGAAACAATGAAGGAAATTTTTCCCCTCTATCCTGTGACTAAAATAAAGAAAAGAAAGAGCCATTGTGGGGTAACAATATATGTAGAGATAATAGGGCCCCACCACCCTGCATGCAAGAGATAAGTGAAATGGTCATCCCGCAAGGTAACAAAGAAAAAAAGGAAATGGATAGCCACTATATCCCATGCCTAGGATAGTGACATGAGGTTGCTATTGTGGGATAACAAAGTGCATGGAGAAAACCAACCCTCACTGCCCCACAACATGAAAGGTGACAGGAGGAATACCTTGTAGGGTAACAAATAGAAGGAAAATAAGAGGCCCTGCTATCATACAGGGGTAAAATCATGTACAAAGATGATGAAAAGTGTGCCATAGGAAGAGTTTTAAAACTTAATAGAAAATCAAAGGTGGTGAACAATAAATTCCAATGTGCCATGTCATCGGTCAAAAGGATCAAACTATGATCTTAGCCATCTATTTGTGGATCAACAATAGGGTTTGAATTTTGAAGCCACCAACCTACCAAAGCACGCACATATGAATTAATGGTGAAATCTTGATGAAAGATAAATACAAAGCCCGAAGCATAATTGTTCACACTACATTCAAAGAGAAAGCACAGAGTGACCAAAGACCAACCCAAGGCAATCAAGAGCAATCTCAGAGCTTCAACAATGACCAAGTGTGTTTAGTAAACAAGTAAATATCAAAGCTCTCTCTATATTTTGCAAAAGGGGAATTAGTGAGTGTGTGGGGTATATTGTGAGGAAACTAGGAGTTACGTAGGGTTTGTTCTTAGAATAGAAGTTTATTTTAAGATCCTCGAACTGTGAAAATGGCCTTCGCAACTAAGAACATTGCTTATCCTTCCACTGAAAAGACTCATAAGAAAGGAGAAAGTTCCACCACACTAAAAATTACCCATGCTACCCCTTTGGTAGTCATTCACCCAACACTCCCCATTTTGAATGTGTCTGTCATAGAACCAAATCCTCCTATTGTTGCACAAACCCCTCCAAGTGTTGAACCAAACCAGCCCTCCCAAGAAGAAGCCCCGAAGCCAAAAAGGAGGAGAATAGTGAAAAAGGTTGTCACCTTGACTGCTGAAGAAGCTCTTATTGTTGATAAGCCCAATTCGTCTTCTCAAGTAATTACCCCAAAACTTGCAAGAAATAAGGCTCCCACCAAGAAACATGTTGCTACATCATCCACACAAGTCCCTCCTACTGCAGGAAATCCCCAAGTTGTAGAACTGGACCTGTAGAAGGATTATTTGAAACGAGAAAGAAGGAGAGCCCCTACAAAGAAAGCCACAACCTCATCTACAAAGAAAACCTCTATCTCATAAGAAAATTCTCATGCTATAGAAGATCCTATCCCCACTATATAGAAGAAACCCTTGTAGGCCTCATCTTCTTCAGTGCCAGACAAGAGTGCTAATGAAATTGTAGGTGAAGTGGAGGAACAACTAGAGGAGATGGAGAAGAGAGAAAAGAGAGAGGCAAGGACCTTGCACCTATTGGAAAAATAGTCAACAATCACCTTGGGATTTATGACAAGGCACTAACCACCTCCCATGTGATCCATATCTCTATAGTTTGTATTGGGCATTGATAGATCGGTCTTTTGACGCAATGACAAACTGGGCCAACAAATGGTATCAGAGCTTTGGGTCACGGGTTTGAATCCCCTTGTATAGCACTAAGGGGGAGATTGCTGGCAAAATGGTTAGCGCTCAACTTTGGATTCATGACAAGGGACTAACTGTCTCCCATGCAATCCATGTCTCTATAGTTTGTATCAAGTGTTGATAGATTGATCGTTTGATGCAATGACAAGCTGGGCCAATAGCACCAAAACCTCTTAGAGTTGTTCAAAGGCTCCACCACGCATGAACACATTCAAAAATGTCTTTACTAATAAGAGTTCTCACTATAGAGATGCCATCACTATAGATAGGGGGTGGGACATCTTCTATTATTTCTATGGGAATAAGAATAAGGCAGCTCCAGTTTCAAACCACTGGAACCTCAATTTGGGAAAACTTGTAGTTCCAAATATTTTTGTAGAGACAATGTTAATCAGGGAGCTTGCTAAGCACTACCACTCTCTGAGTATGACTGTAAGGATGGCTAGTGGTCATATTTTGGTTAACATAGATAGGGAAGTCATTATTCAGTGTTTTGACTTAGATAGAAGTGCCCTCAAAACCATCAATATGAAAAATCTAGGGGTGGAATATAATGCAAGGAGGAGCTTTTATAGAGAGAAAGTGTTGCCACACTATATGAAGAAGTTGTTTAGAGGAGGGTTGAATTATATTTTAGACTCAGAGAAAGAGCCTTTCCATTTTTCCTCCTTTTGAGAATTATTTTGCAAAAACTAATTATGCTATATGCTAAATTTTGGGAGAGGATTATGGTTTGACTCAAATGCTAGTTGAATACATGATGATGACCATTAAAATCTATCATCTTGAGACTAATAACATGAAGAGCTGATGCAAGAAAAAGATGACAAAGATTAATTGAACTTTAAGCATTATTCTTTATTTTGTCACCTAATACTCTTCCAAGACATAATAGATTGGGATGATGCCCTACAGGTAAAAAAATTTGATCCCCAAATAGGAGAATGGTGGTCAATCCAAAGATGAACTTAGGTGTGGGACAAAGGGTCCTAATACTTAAATTACAAAGCATTCTTTGATTATTTTGTAGCAAAGGTTTTAAGAATATTTTTTGTTCAAATACCAAGGCTCCCAATTGACTTGGTCAAAATTTTGAGGATAAAGAATGCATGTGCCAATAATGTTGAGTATCCAGAGGGCACATTTGTTCACAAATTTGGAGATTTTTTATGCTATTCAGATTATACAATTATCAGAGTATATGAGTGTCCACAGCCACCTCACATCCTACCAATTTTCATGTGGATGGAAAAGGATTTAATAAGAATTAAGAAAAAAAGGCAACATCTTTCCCGCATGATTGTATATGGAGATCTAAATGTGGGGAGTGATACCTTGGAGAAGGTGTAGAGCTTCATGGTAAACACCTACTGCCTCCAAGTAAGTGAGATACAAATTTTTGATTCTGAGGGGTATATTAATGAATTGAGAACACAAAAGATGAAGGTGAGAGGCTACTCCCACCAATTTGATGAGCATGAGGACCTAATAAGGAACTATGGTCCCAAGGAGGATGTTGAGAGAAGGAAAAAGTGGGATTATCTTCAGAAGCTAGAGATGGAAAGGAGAGAAAGGCACCCAAATTTGCAGGGGCTTTGTTCAAACATTCAAAATGATTTTGCAAGAATGATGAACAAGATGAGAAATTTTGATGAAATTGTTTCTAATGAATTGGCAAGGGTTGAGACAATGCAGCCAGTAGAGAAATAGGAAGAAAGGCCTGTGGGAATTCCTACAGTTGTTCCCAAAGCAAAATGGAAGAGAATTTTGATTGAGGTATCTTCTCAATCTGCCTCCTCACAACCTACTCCAAAAGAAGGATAACCAGCAGTAGAGGTCGTCAAGAATATTGGAAACGGAAAGGCCATAATCTTTGATTTTGTAGATGTTATGGATATCGAAGGAGATGCTAGTGTCTAGCCACCCTCCCCTTCGAGGGAAATGTTCAAAGATGATAATGCAAGGGAGTTACTCTTGGACCTTGATAGGGCAATTATCCCCAGTGTCATCCGAGAGGAAGAATCCAATGATGAAATGATAATTGTTGCCATACAATTCATGGTTGATGACAATTTTGTGAACACTACAGAGTTTAAGGTATTTTGGTTGAGGGAAAAAATGAATAATCTATCTGAAGAAGAGATTACAAATTTTGATTGGAATAATACTAATTGCACTCCATAAGATGCTAGGGAGATGGTGAAAAATAGTTGCATGACGCTAATCCCTAGATGGCATCTAGAGAACATTTTTGTGCTAGATTAGGTAATGAGACAAAATGACCCAATATATGCATAGGAATTTGGTAAGCATAGGTTAGGGTTTCATCCAAGAATTAAAGAATTTGCACTCTAGGAAAAGGCCCCAAATATAGAAAAGCCAATTATTTTACATGGAATTGAGCAAAGAGTAGGGGACGCAATCATAAAGACTCTAGTTGATACCTCAGCAGTAAAAGTTGCTACAATATCAATGCATGTTGTACATTTTGCAAAGGTGACAGCTGAAGAAGAAGAGAAAAGGCATGAGGAGCTCAAGAAGATAAATGTGGCTCTCAATGATGAACATAATAAGTTGTACATTGAGAATGTCATGTTAAAAAGGAATTGGTAGTAGGGGAGGCCACAAAAATGACAAAACTGTGGCTTGAGGAAATGCAAAAGATGAGGGAAGAGTTGCAAAGGATAAAAGAAGAATCAGAAAGTAAATACTTAGAAATAAAAAAAGGCCACTATTTTGCAAGTCATTGGCAAGGTACTCACCAAATTGGGTGAAGTGAATTCTTCTTATTCTAATGTATTTCATCTTAGAGCCCAATTGGGTGAATTTCTTTCATTCTTTCAACCTCTAAGGATCGCATGGTTCCCAAAAGTCACTATGTTAAAAGAAATTCTTTTAGCAGTAAAGAATATGCCCGATGCCCCCCAAGCTATGGGAGTAACATGGAAAAACTATAACCTTATGATAAAAGAGCTACCCCATATAGAAGAGGAGGACAAGCAGTTAAGAGAAAAAATGGAATCATTTAAGGGTCTTCAAAAAGGGGATAGTCCTGCAATTTTGACAGAGGATGGGAAGATCAAAGATTTAGATAGGTGGAAGTAGAATTTCAAAGAATCAATCGATGCAATCCTAAATTTGTTAGTAGGGGATCCCAATAGGCAAGATTCATATCATGTAATTATTAACAGGTTTCTTGATGTTAATTCTTTGTACAATTAATTCATTTTGGAAGTAGCAACTCTACCAACCAACAAGTCTAAAGAGGCCATGAACAAGCTACAAAAATTGAAATCCTTCACCTAGCCTACTGATGAGATTGTTGGATGGCACAAGAAGTATTTCTCTCTTGAACAAGAGAAGCCAAAGGAGGAGGACTACTCAATTTTATTCTCCATTTTTTTATTTCCTATTATCTTCTACCGGTTTCCATTTTGGGGAGCTATGATAAGAATCCTGAACCAACACATACCATCCCCAATGCACCTGACATCTAGCATCAAAGTTCAAAATTTGACTATGAGGTGTCATAGCAGAAGGACATCTAGCATCATTCCCATCAAACTTGTGGTTCTAGCCTCCAGAAGTTGTCATCACAACCACCCTCTTTAATGCATCCAGAAGGATCTCGTGTAGAGCATGTAAAGGAGATTCTTTAAGGCATATTCTAGCATAGGACAATCAATTTTTGGCTATTGATATGTGGCGACTAATTAGCAAAGTACTGTACACTCAGCATCTATCCTTGTGGGGGTCCAGGGCCAGATTGGGCCCAGGGAAAGCAGGCATAGCCCGCTATGGGGGTTTAGAGGCGGCAGCCCCCGAGAAAAAAAAATTGTCATTTTTTTGTTGATGAAAACCGACATTGTAATAAAACACTAAAAAGGCCAGCTTTGTTTGTTGCCCTAAAAATGCATGCTATAAGCGATTGGGATGCTTAAGGCATTGTAAGGTTGATATATTGTTTTGCCGGATAGTAAGATTGGACGGCTGTGTATGGTGGACGTAACCCATTCTGGGTGAACCACATTAAATCTTTATGCTATTTGTGTCTTGTTTTATTTCTTTATCTTTTGTATTTAAATCTGCATATAATTGTTAGTTCATATTTGCTTCGGATCTTCTTGAAACCCTAACAATTGGTATCAGAGAAAGGTTTTCTGTAAATTAGTAGGACTTTCAGATTTGAGTGGGAGCAATGGAGGATTCTAAATTCAAGGTCGAAAAGTTTAACGGTCAGAATTATCAGTTATGGAAAATGCAGATGGAGGATTACCTGTATCAAAAGGATTTGTGACGGCCATTGGAAGGAAAGGCAAAGAAAGTGACCGCAATTTCAAATGAAGAGTGGGACATTTTAGATAGAAAGGCACTGGGATCCATTTGATTATGCCTTGCACCGTCCGTAGCATTCAATATAACAAAAGCAAAAATGACTGTAGATTTGATGGCGACATTGGCTAAGTTGTATGAGAAACCCTCAGCTTTGAATAAGGTATTTCTTATGAAGTGTTAGTTTAATTTGAAAATGAGTGAGGGAGGATCTGTAGTAGAGCACTTAAATGAATTTAATACAATTACCATTCAATTGTCTTTGGTAAAAATTAATTTTGCAGAAGAGGTTAGGGCTCTCTTGATTTTATTTTCTTTGCCAGAAAGCTAGAATAGCTTGGTTATGGCTGTAAGTAACTTTGTCTCTAGTAAAAATACTTTGGTATTTGATGATATTGTTGGTGTTATCCTAAGCGAGGAAATGTGAAGGAAAAGCATAGGTGAGACTTCAACATCATCAAGTAATGTTTTGAATGTGGAGAACAGAGGAAGATCAAAGGAAAGAGGAAAAGGCCCTTGGAATGAGAAGTCACGAGGGAAGTCAAAGAAAGGATGCTCTCAATCTAGAGGAAAGAAAGATTGTTGGTACTGCGGAAAGCCTGGTCATCTAAAGAAAGACTGTTAGTCTCAAAAAAACAAAGGAGAAAAAAATGAAACTGACAGTAAGGAAGCTAATATTGCAAGTAATACTTTACAAGATACTTTAATCTTATGTTTGGATAATGTTAATGATTCCTGGGTAATAGATTCTGGGGCTTCATTTCATGCTACAACCCATAGAAAATATTTTCTAGATTATGTTCAAGGTGATTTTGGACAAGTATATTTGGGTGATGATGAGCCCTGTCAAATTGTTGGAAAAGGAAAGATAAAGATCAAGTTGCTGAATGGAAATGACTGGTTTCTGTAGGAGGTAAGACATGTTCCTAATTTAAGAAGAAATTTAATTTCTGCAGGGCAACTAGGTAGTGAAGGTTGCATAGTTACCTTCTCAGACAGTATCTGGAAGGTCACTAAAGGATCATTAATAGTAGCTAAAGGTGCGAAGGTAGGCACATTATATCTGTGTACTGGTAACACTTACTCTACCTTAGCTACTATAGATAAAGTTACTGTAGGGACAACAACAATAGATGCTACAAGAACAAATTTGATAATGTGGCACCATAGGCTTGGGCACATGAGTGAGAAAGGGATGAAAATCCTTCACTCCAGAAATCTATTGCCAGGACTAAAGAAGATTGATTTAGAGTTCTATGAAAACTATGTTTATGGAAAATAGAAAAGAGTCAGATTTCTGAAGGTTGGGAAAGAGAAGAAGAGTGAGAAGTTAGAGATTGTGCATTCAGATGTATGGGGACCGGCTCGGGTATCATCTCTTGGTGGCTCTTGCTATTATGTTATTTTTATTGATGACTCAACTAGAAAAACATGGGTATATTTCCTAAAACAAAAATCAGATGTTTTCAAAACTTTTAAGAAATGGAGAGCTTTGGTTGAGAATGAGACAGGAAAAAAGTTGAAGTGTTTCATATCGGATAATGGAGGTGAGTATTGCAGCAAAGCATTTGAAGATTATTGCTCCTTAAATGGGATTCAAAAGTAGAAGACAGTTCCAAGAACTCCACAGGAAAATGGTGTGTCAGAGAGAATGAATAGGACTATCATGGAACGCGCGAGGAGCATGAGATTGCATGTTGGATTGCCCTTACATTTTTGGGTAGATGTTGTACATACTGTTGTCTATTTGATAAATAAAGGACCTTCAACCCCTTTGGATGGTGGTATTCCAAAGGAGGCATGGACTAGTAAAAAGGTAAATTATTCTTTTCTGAAAACCTTTGGTTGTGAAGCTTTTATCCATGTTGATAAAGAAAATAGAACCAAGCTTGATGCTAAATCTTAGAAAATGTACCTTCATTGGATATGGGATAGATGAATATGGCTATCAGTTATGGGATTTTGAAAATAAGAAAATAATTAGAAGTAGAGATGTTATATTCAATGAGAAAGTTGTGTATGAAGAACAGATGCAAGAAAAGAAGCATGAACAGGACAAACAAGAATATGTGGTGTTGGATGAAATTCCTGAAAATGAAATGCCACAGGTACCTGATGCTCAGCAACAACAGAATGTCCCACAAACTCCTACAAGTGTTAGACATTCTACGAGGTCAAGTAGACCCCTTGAAAGATTTTCTCTTTCTTTGTATTCTTGTAACGTCATAAATTGTACGCACTTGCTAAAGCAGTACAATTTAACACCTAGTTCAGCACCCACCCTGGCGCAGTTGCATTTTGCATTACAGTTCCCCTTTAGCACTTAATTAATCAAATTAATTAGGTCTAAGGTCCTATTTCATCATCCTCCACATCATAAAGTCGGGCCCTTTCGTTAAAGTGTGCCTCTTTTCATGTTATTCCTCCAATACATCATCTAATCAAAAACCCTAATTAAGTCCTATTTCGAACTTGGGGGCTTGATTTCGGGGGTCAAAACATCTCGAAATCACCTGTAACTTCAGGATTCTCTCTAAAATCATCATATCTGACGGCCCTGAAAATTTGGTGAAAAGTTGTCGGGACCATGGCTCCCGGAGTGCACACGGTCCCAGACATTTTTCCTGAAATTTTAGGAGCATGATCCAATCATAAAATAAAGCTTAACCCCAAGAAATTGGTGGGATATTCAATCTCTAGGTCGGCCAAAAGATGAAATTGCGACCTAGGGTTTCATACATAAGAGCTCTCTTTCTTCATTTGAAGGGATCGGAATTTTGTTTTCAGGAACCTCATATGCAGCGAAAGAGCAGATCTTTGAAGACTTCAACAACTTTCAACATCCCTCTATCAAGCATTTATCAATTCCATTTATCCATTTAGGGCTTGGAAGACATTGAAGAACAATAGGAGATTACCGACTGAAGATTGGCTTGTACCCCTCCCTTGAGGGTTGGGTATGATTTCATGTTGTTTTCATGTCTTTGCATAAGCTTCAATATATCATTTATCCATGCTTTAGATCACTTTGCATCTTGATTTAGAGCATTTACATTATCATTTACAAGCAATTAGGGTTTACTTTCTAGGTTGCTCTAGTTTGCTTACTTGCATTTTAGATCTTGCACACACACAAGGTCTGCACACACATTACTTTTACAATACAACTTGGCTATTCGTGGAGGTGGAAATCACCAAAGCGGGGGTTTTACTAAGGCAAAACCCTATATAGCCACCCAAACACTCTTTTCAGATATAAGTGCAGGTTTTAGGACTCGGACGACGCCACAGGTTGCAGATCCGGGAAAAGCAGGTCGAGACAGCACCCCACATCAAATTGCAGAGCAGAATACCAGGACAGGGGCCTGGGGCACCCTGGTCTTGTCAGGACAGGGGCACTAGGTGCCCTGGTCCCTGGGACAGAGGCGCTGGGCGCCCTGGTCCTCCTGACAGACAGCATTTCAGACAGTTTCCCAGAGTGCAAAACAGCAGTTTCAGGTGCAGTTTCAGGTGCAGAATCAGGACAGTGGCGCCCGCGCCCCCGTCCCGAACATTTCCACTCAGATTTTGACTCTGGGTACGCATTTGCATTCTTTTTTTATCCTTGTGTTTACAACTTTCCATTGTTTAAGTTCAATTCTGCAATCTTGTTGTTAGCTCATACTTGCATTTTAGGGTTAGGAATTGAACTTGCATAATCTTACCTTTCAAATACAACGAAGGAATAGAAATCCTAATAGGTAGCCCATGGCTCTCTCTTTCACAAAAAGAAGTAGCCAATTGTGCGATACCTCTAGGCTCTTTCGTATTCCATAATGTGTGACAAGAGGTAGGATTAGGGCATGTTAACCTAGTCTCGCTTTTTCTCCCACACAATTCTATATTATTAACTGATTCTGGTGAACTAGAAGAATATGAAGAAGCAATGTAGGTGGATGCCAAACAACAGTGGGAGCTAGGAATGAAAGAGGAGATGGACTCCTTGATGAAAAATAAGACTTGGGACTTAGTTCGTTTACCTGTAGAAAAAAGAGCCTTGCCTAAGAAATGGGTTTATAGGTTGAAGGAGGAGGAAGGAGGTTAGAAAAGATATAAGGCCAGACTTGTGGTAAAAGGTTTTACACAGAAAAAGGGTATAGATTGTGATGAAATATTTTCTCTAGTTGTAAAAATGACCTCAATTAGAACTGTACTTAGTCTTGTGGCTACAGATGATTTTCATCTTGAACAATTAGATGTCAAAACAGATTTTCTCCATGGAGATTTGAAGGAGGAAATTTACATGTTGCAACCATAGGGATATGAGGTCAAGGGTAAGGAGAACTTGGTGTGTAGGTTGAAGAAAAGTTTGTATGGCCTAAAGCAAACACCCTGACAATGGTATTTAAAATTTGATAGTTTCATGGTTGAACACGGTTATCATAGATGTCATTGTGATCATTGTGTATATTTTAAGAGATTGGATAATGGCAGTTATATTATCCTGTTGCTTTATGTTGACATGCTTGTTGTTGGGTCTAACATGCAACATATAAATGATCTTAATCAGAAATTAGCCAGGTCATTTTCTATGAAGGATTTGCATGCAGCTAAGCAAATTATGGGTATGAGGATTACACGGGACAGGAAAAATAGAACCTTGAATTTGTCCCAAAGTGAGTATATAAAGAAGGTGTTGAAAAGATTTAGCATGCAGGATGCAAAAGCAGTTAGTACACCTTTGGCTAGTCATTTCAAATTGACTAAGGAGATGTGCCCAAAGGTATAAGAAGAGGCAAATAAAATGTCTAACATCCTGTATTCATCAGCTGTTGGTAGTCTGATGTATGCAATGGTATGCACAATGCTAGATATTGCACATGCAATAGGAGTTGTGAGTAGGTTTATGAGTAATCTGGGTATGGAACATTGGAATTCTATGAAATGGATTCTTCGGTATTTGAAAGGAACCACTATGAAGGCATTATGTTTCAAAGGATCTAATACTACTTTGAGTGGATTTGTTGACTCTGATCTGGCAGGTGATTTTGGTTCACGGAGGAGTACTACAAGGTATGTTTTTACTATAGGGGGAATTGATGTCAGTTGGATTTCTAAGCTACAAAAGGTTGGTGCACTTTCAACCACTGAAGCTGAGTATGTTGCTGCTACAGAAGCGAGCAAGGAGATGATTTGGTTACAATGTTTTCTAGAGGAATTGGGTCAGACACAGGAGGATTGCCCATTGTATATCAATAGCCAGAGTGCCATTCATCTTGCGAAGAACTCTACTTTTCATTTAAGAAAAAAGCACATTCAGCTCAGGTACCACTTCATCTAGACGGTTTTGGAGGAGGGTCAGTTACAGCTTGAGAAGATTCACACAAGTGAGAATCCTGTCGATATGTTCACGAAGGTAGTTCCACATGAGAAGTTAATTTCTTTATCAGGTTCTATTGGTCTTCTTGATTGATAATTATGGAATTTATACCAGTCAAGTCCAAGTGTTTTATCCAGTGGATGCTGCAAGTATAGTGGTATCGTCTAGTATCAATCTCCAAGTGGGAGATTGTTTGGTGTGGAGCTTGATCAATCTCTAAGAGGGAGATTGTTGATATATGGTGACTAATAAGCAAAGTATTATACACTCGACATGTATCCTCGATGGGCCTCGGGAAAACGGGTGTAGCCCACTGCGGGGGTTTGGGGGCGGTAGCCCCCGAGAAAAAAAATTTTGCCATTTTTTTGTTGATGAAAACTGACATTGTAATAAAACCCTAAAAAGCCCGACTTTGTTTGTTGCCCTAAAAATGCATGTTATAAGTGGTTGGGATGCTTAAGGCATTGTAAGGTTGATATACTATTTTTGCTGGATAAGAAGAAAGATTGGACGATTGTGTATGGTGGATGTAACCCATTCTGGGTGAACCACGTTAAATCTCCATGTTATCTGTGTCATGTTTTATTTCTTTATCTTTTGTATTTAAATCTGCATATAATTGTTAGTTCATATTTGCTTCGGATCTTCTTGAAACCCTAACATTGACAAGTGTCTAACTCGGCCTGAAGCTTGTTTTATCTCCCTTGTCCTATAAAAGGGAATTCAGGGCCAGTAAGAATAGATTCTGAAAATTTTAAGTAAAATGTATTAGGAACCAATTAGAGGCAATTGAAGCAAGAACACATCTTTTCTATAGATATTTTGCACTCCTATCATCTTGTATCAACTTTTGAATATTAATAAAAGAAATCATTGGTAGGTTGTCTCATTTCTCTATGTACACTTTTGTATGAATCTATGTGTTAATGGCATATCTATTTGTCTTCCTCAAGTAGGGATGTGTAGTTTTGAAATGGGTCTCTTTTAATGAAGGAGTTAAATTCTATTCCAAACTATTGCAATAGGCATACAATAAAACGTATTTCAGTCTTGTTGTAATTTTAAATAACATAATATGCAAGTCATAAATATGTTCAAATGTGCTGCAATGATGATAGATTACAATGAGTTTTAATTTTTCTATAGATTTGAATCTGTTTACTATAGGATAGACACTAGTCATATCTTCTTAGAGTGTTTTAGAATCATTCATCCTCAAAATACTTTTTATTTATGTTTGTAGGAGTAGGTACAGAGTTAGTATTAGTTTGTAACTTGTCCCAATAGCTAAGTGAGAGCCAAAAGACTAGGATTGTAGTCAAAGTCTAGAGTATTGAAGCTTTCCTTGGTATATTTTCATTAGGATATTTTCTTAAACAATAATGTCCATGTATACACTTGAGTAGTCTATTAAGGCACTGTATAGGTACAACCGCCTTGGTCTTGCAAAGCCAAAAGTGCAAAAGATCTGAGTCCCGAGACTAGATCTTGTTCGTTGGCCAAATCCTGTCATAAACCTATTGATGAGAAGGTGGCTAAACCTCTAGGGTTTAAGATCTATTGATTTGAAAACCAACAATACCAACCTCAATGAGAAGAGTAATAAAACTAATAGTAGGGAAAGAGAAACCATCATACACCTTGATCATTATGTCAAATTTATCATATGTTACTTAATGCAATTGTAAAGTATAGAGATATTCTTCAATGATCACATTCACCACACATACGGGATCAATGAGCACCCCTCGTGAGAGTTTGTCTTTGATATTCTTAGTGATAAATAATGGTCCATTAGGTGCATCAATAGTCTCACTAGGATCAAAGGTAATGCATAAGTCCTTAGGAGGTGTAGGTTTGTCAAAAACATTTACAACATTATTAGACTCAATGCCAAGGTCATCGAGAGAATATGCAAGAGGCTCAGACTCAACCACATTAGTAGAATGGGAAGACAAAGGATTAGTAAAGATTTGGAGATTTTGATTAAGGGGATCTACAAATTTGTTTCTTTTGTCATTCACACAAGATACAGATATGTCAATTTTATCAATGAAGTTTTGAATATCTCCTTAAGGTATAACCCTTCCCAGTATCGTGGTCGGGTTAATAGTGATATTGGCAAAAGGCTTTGGAATCATTATAAGATGGCAAAGGTTTGGAGGTATCAACTATCTTGATGGGAGGAAGTTTAAACATATTATTATTTATTAATTTTGACATTATGCTATGCAAAGACACAAAAGGAGGAGTAAATTATTTTCTAAAGTATTTGGATAAAGGGGCCACATTTGATGTTGTAGCTGCCACTTGAATATTTATTTTGTTGTTTATCTTGATGTATCCCTTGTTCAATTTAAACTTTGCAAAATATTGTTAAGCACTCTCATTCTTATCAACTAGAGCCATTGAAGGAGATGATTCAAATTGAGTCACTTGAAGCTATTAATTATGAAGCACTACACACAACCGTGTAAAGGAAGTAAACTCGGAAAAGAGAAGGTTATCCCTGATGTCTTTTTGTAAATAAGCATTTAAAATAATTTGAACATATTGATTAGGCATAGGATAAGCAATTTGAGAATACAAATGTTTATATCTACCAATAAAATCAGTCACTTTCTCTTTAACCCCTTTCTTACAATTAATCAAATCAGTCAAAGTAATCTTATAACCAATATTATTGTGAAATTGTTGAATGAAAGCATTAGCTAATTGTTGAAATGATGTAATAGAATAAGAAGCTCAAGAACAATACCATTTCAATTTTTTATCCCTAAAGGTTTGAGTAAACAATTTAGCCATGTCTTTTGTCATGAGCAAAGTCACTACAAAAAGTTTGAAATATTTTCACATGAGTCAAGGGATCACTTTTTCCATTGTAAAGTTCCAATTGAGGGACTTCAATATGTTTGGGAGGGACAACACGGACAATGTCATCAGATAATGGGATTGCTACATCAAATATGGGCACATTAAACTTGGATTGGGTAATGGAAGCCAAATGTTGTTGTAAGGATGCAACAATTTGGGCTAAGTTATTAATGATTTCTTTGGTGGGTTGATTGAAATTGAACATATTAGATTGTGATAAAAAAACTATTATTGTATGTAGGCAGAGGTTGAGAGTAAGGAGGTGGAACACTATGATATGTGGGTATGGGAGATGATTGGGACATGAATGGAAGACTCACGAAAGGAGATTTATAATAATTTTGATTAACAAGGTTTCCCCCTTGACTAACATGTGTAGGATTAATATTTTGTGTGGAATTAGTCATGCTAGAAGATGTAAATGTATGTACACTAGGTAGGATGTAGGCATAAAAATAGAATGATTGACATGACTAGTGGGTTGAGAGTAACCAAGTACTTTGGCACAACTTTTGATAGGAATGATATTAGTGTCAACAATATGAGCAAGGTCACACAACAAATCAACACCAATTTTATCATTTTACACCATTATTTTTAATCCTTCAATCAATGGGATTGCCTCACTTTCTGGGTATTGTTGACTCATCCATTGTTGAAGATTTTCAAATTCACTATCAATCTTCTCCAATTGGTCAATGGTAACCCTAGTTAGTGATTCATCCTTATCATGATAATTATGAAAAGAATGGGGAGAAATGAAAAAATTTGTTGGGTTCGAGAAAACATCAACATTCTCATGAAACAAGTTATCCAAATTAGGCTCCATATCCTTAGTACTTAAACCTTGGGAAGCCTTAATTCTACAACTTCTTCTCACAGGAATATTGTAGGTAGGATTAATGGTAACAAAACTCATGCACAAAGGAGGGAAATTCAAATGCACAAATTGAAGATTATGATTAAACAATGCAAGATTTTGTAAAAGTGGTTGATTAACCAATTAATTAAGCAATTTGATTTGTGAATTTGAAAGTTAAATGCATGTAAATCATAGCATAACATGTCATAAAAATCAAATATGAAAATGAACTTGAAAAATAAAGCAACCCACAAGTAGATTTTAGAATTATAAATTAGGGTTTATGTGAATTCAACCTCTAAATTTATGTAATTCAATTGAAGTGCAAATTTGAATTTTAAAATGCATAAACAATCAAATCTGAGATAATGAATCCAAATTAGGCAACCCACAAGTTCAATTTTAGAATTATAAATTAGGGTTTGTGTGAACTTAATCTCTAAATTTATGTAATTAAATTGAAAATGAAACTTGTAAGTGTAAATTTAAATTTGAAAATGCATAAACACTCAAATATGAGATCACAAATCATAAATTAAGGTGTCAGAAATTGGATTCACTAGAATGTTGTTGGCAATTTGGAGGAATTGATTATGTGTTGCATTGATGTTTTGTCATTGATTTCAACACTAGTTGTTTTGGTTGTTTACCGGTATCTGGTTGGTCCCAGTAGGATGATTGGTTTCTGGTTGATAAGATCATGTTGATCCAGTATGCTCTAGTATGCTTTGGTCTATGGAATTGGTTTGGATTGGTTATTCATATGTTCCTGATGTATATCACATTCAGTTGGTTCGGGATTTGATGATTCAGAAGCTATCACTTGTTCTAGTAAGCCTTCTGGTTACTGGTGAGGGTTTTATCGGCAGAGCTTTGTTGAAGATCTTTTGATATTATGCATAAGTGGTGTTGGTGTGGATTCTAGAAGGTTATCCATATGTTGTTGGTTATCATGTTTGTGTTCCAGTTGTTTGTCATGTTTCATTTGGCTTATGGATACCTATTATAGGTCTGGTGGTTATTCTGTTAGGTTATGAACCGGTTTATGTAACCTGTGGGTTGATGCTCCCAACACGTTATCGGTTGGATTCACTAATTGGATTATGTTGTTTTGGTCTTAGGCCGACTTGGTTGATCATTAGTGATGCAACCATAACTGATAAGATCCCTGAAAAGAGTCAATCGGCTTATGCAACAAGAGAGACACAACGAAAGCAACAAGCAAACACAACAAATTCATATAAACATGTCATATTCAAGTCATAGAACTTCTGGTAATCATCTGGTAACCATAAGATTATCATCAAAGTGTTAGAAATTGACACTCAATTGGTTGGTTTCACTATGTTGTCATTGATGGCAACATGATATTTTGTTTTGGCTTCATGTTTTGGTTCAATTGTCTACCAGTAGGCACTTCACAAACACTACACCAACAATGACACTGGCAGATAGAAGGATTTCTTTGGTTACCAGTAATGTAGGTCGACATGGTTTAGAATATGGTTATTGGTATTGGAGGATGACATCTCTTGGATCCAGCATCGACAATTGTTATTGATAATCATGTATTTATGTTATCCAGCTGACATGTAATTTGATATTGTAATAATCTTTATAAGCTGACATAAGGCATGATAAGTTGTATAGGGTATATAGGTCAGTTGGATTAGATCATTTTGAGATAGATATGGTGATGGATATGTGGATGTGATATAATGTGAAATATATCAGAGAGATTATGTATGTGAGGATATTTTTCTAAGGGTTATTCTGGTAAAGGGTTTAGGGTTTCAGACCAGAATAGATAGAGCTTAACTAGATCTATATTCTGCCATAGAAGATGCTATCTTTTACAATTCAATACTTCTTTGGATTGTAGTCTAGATTTATATGTAATCAGTGAGGCTCCTTTTGTGATTGAGTAGTGTGCTCTAGGTTGTAAGCCTTCCTGCAAGTGCAGGCCCTTTATATTTTGTAATATCTCTTCATATGGCCAGTGGATTGATATTGTGGGTCACAAATCCCACCGTGGTTTTTCCTCTTTGATGTTTTTCACATATAATTATGTGTTTTATGGTCCTCATTTATGTGATTGGCTTATTGGTTGCTTTACTTCTTTCAATTCTATATGTATTGGTATACTGGTTGATGTATGCATGTTTTAATAAGGCTAAAATTGATCATTCTGGTATAACACTAATTCACCCCCCCCCCCCCCCTCAGTGTTATTGGATTCAAACAATTGGTATCAGAGCCTTGTACCTCGAAGGAAGTTTAATAGCTTGAGAAAGATCTTGAATCCAGAATACATGGACATGGGCTTGGAGAAGCAACTTGAGATGGCACTTGAAGATTATGATATTGAAAGGTTGAAGAAATTAAAGCTACAAGATAAATTGAATTATGCTAAGGAATTTATTCTTGTCTTACAGGAGAGGCTATCATTTGTTCAGGCTAGGAGGAAGGAACTTTTGCAAAATCAGGTTGATGAAGAGAAAGATGCACTTAAGGAACAATGTCATAAATTGAGTCAGGAGAACAAGGTTATGAGAAATGCAATGCAAGCTATAACTATGATAATGTCTAAGGAAATTGAGGACCAGAAGAAAAAGGAAGAAAATCTTGTTGTATCCCTGAAGAACAAATTTGAAGAATGTGGTAGGTTGGTTCATGAGAATGATATGTTGATAACTGATTTAGTACAATCCCAAAGTAATGAACAAGAGCTTGAGAAATAAATGATAATTTTGAGAGAAGATCTAACTACTACAAGTGAGTACAAAGATAAATTCAAGATTAGTTCAACACAATTAGATGAGTCATTGAAGAGACAAAGGTAGATTGGAGATTTCAATGGACTTGGATTTGAGCAAGGATAGAGTTCTGGTACTGCTAATGAAGATCAAAACCATAAGACACGGATAAGGCAATTTAATGCTTATAAATTTAATTGTAGATGTTTTGTTTACAATATATTTGGTCACATGGCTAGGAAATGTAGAAACTACAAAAATTACAACCTTGATTCTACTCCCGGTAAATATTCTAAATGTAATAAGTATGGTCATAAGATAGAAGATTGCAGAATGAATGTTAAATGCTATGCATGTGGATAATTTGGACATATGGACAATCAGTGCAGGTCAAGCAATTATATTGGTTTTAACAAAGTAATTCAAAAGAACAATGTTACATGTTATGCACGTAATGAGGTTGGACATATTGCTAGATTTTGTAGAAGCAGAAATCTACCGGTTGGTAATGGAGGATCAAATGAGAAAGGGAAAGAAAAGGTAAGTGAAATTCGGCAAGATCATACTCAAAGATGGGTGAGGAAGACTAAAGAACAATCAGCAGATGGGAATGCACCTGTTACTAAATTGACAGAGGAAGTTTCTCCTGCGACAACAAGTAGCTCATCTGGTAACTAAGGCAGATGCCTTAGGGGTAGGCAATATTCATGAAGATACTGCATATACCCTAGGAAGAGGTTTTGGAAGATGTTCCAGACATTGGAGATGCTTATCGAGCATGAATATGTTTTGTTTGAGATCCGATATCTTTCACCGGTAGTCATTGATGTCAAGGAAAGATTAGGTTTGTCTCGAAGGATAAAAGGTCGAATTCACTTCATTTTTAATCACCTTGCATTCAGATTGATTTCAGTGTGATTAAGAGAGATTAGATATCTTCTTGAGTGATTTCACCAGCGATTGGAAGAATTTGTTAAGGGTTTCACCGAAAGTGATTAAAGGGTATTTATCTTTAAACATGGAAGTGAGATCATCATATATTCCTATCTTTGTTGCAAATCCGACTGTAGTAGAAGTCAAGGACCATCCTAAGCCAATTTTGAAGCGATATCCGCATGTGGCTACCCTGGAAGATTCAGTTGGAGCATTTTCCCATGTTTTGGAGGGAGTTGTTTATGTTGAAGATGTTAGGGAATACATACATTGTCACATTGAGGATTTAGGGACATCTAATATAAAGAGCGTTTACATGAGTGAACTTATGGGAGATTCTGGAAAGATCAAACCGGCATACAAGCACATTGAAGACTTAGGGTTTACCAACATCTTGGACATTCCAAAATTTGAAGATGAAATCATTCGGTGTGTTTTGAGCAGAGTACATGGAGAGTTTATCTGGCTAGATAGACCTTACAAGATCACCAAGGAAGCTATCAGGGAAATCACTTGTTTACCACAGGTTCGGTAATGTCCAGATAAGAAAGTTTTGAATGATTATGTCAACAAAATAATTGGCACAACATCTGACAAAAGATCTATGAGAATAAGCACTATTACCGACACAGACATAAAATTTGGTAGCATGATCATCGATTATAAGGTAACTCAGTCAAACCAACTGACAACTATTTCTAGCTCCTGGATTTTTGCAGCTTACAAAATGATGAGAGAAAATGAGAAATTGGATCTATGTGGTTAGATGTTAGATGAGTTATTAATAAACCTAGGAAAGATTAAAGGTGAAAAGAAAGGGACTTTCTGGTATGGAAACTTGATTGTCTTCTTAATGTTATTTTTCATGAATAACATTCCCAGTTTTGGGAAGAGACAATGGGCATTTGATATCTTGGTAGGGAGACAATTGGAACAGTCAATTGCTACTTTAGGCAGTCAGAGAGTCGATAAAGTATGGGGATATTTTAAGGGATTCCAAAAGTATATGAAATCTAGGGAATGGGTTCCTAAGAATAATGTTGAAAAATACTCAACTGACATATGCTTCATGGTGAAGAAAGATGAAACATTTATGGAAGCAGTTAAGCCCCAGAAGATTTGGATTGGGGAAATAGGCTATGAAGTGGATGCACATATCCTTGAGGCTTATGCAAAAATGTTGATTGATGCACCTATTGATGAGGTAGAGAAGCCCTGTGGTATTGCAAAAGAGAAATCACAAGAGGTTGAAACTGAGTTCAACCAGAAGAAGAGAGAGAAGAAGGAAGGAAAAGCAAGCAAGTTTGTAGAGAAGGTTTCACAAGACATCAAAGCATTAATTGATGTTGTCCTAGAGAAAGTTGGGAAGAGGAAAGAACAAAAAGTGTTCATTGAGACTATCATAGCTGAGTCTGAATTTGAGGATGACACACCCCTAGTATTCAAGAGGGTTGTAAGGAAGAAAATAGAGGAAACAAAAGTAGAGGCTAAAAAAACCGGTTAGGAAGTTACATTCAAAATACTAACATAGAAGCAAGCACCAAAAGCAACACCTTCAACTCCATCTGGTACTACAAGAAGGAAGAAGAAGAATGACATTGACATGGCTATTCAATCTGGTAATGTAACTATCATTCCACCAAAAAGTTGTGCAAAATTAGTTGATGAAATAACTAAGGATGGCATGTTAAAGAATGTACAGTTTTACTATGATCATTTAGAGAATGATGAGCAAAGAGAGGTAGAAGAAGCAGTATTGTTATATTTGGATATTGATAAGAAAGCCTTAATAGAAATTGAAGATCAAATACTGGAAGAATTGTATGATATGTTAGATGCTAGGAGACTATCAGCAATGCAAGAAGACAAACACATAAAAATTTAAGAATTGTTATCTATTTGTGTTTCTATTACTCTAGAGGAAATGGATAAGACACTTGAGGTTGCAGATAGAAAAGTCTTTAACAACAAACATAGGATAACCAGTCGTATGCTAGGAAGGGCAAATGATATAATAAAGGAGACCCAAAAGGCATGGGTTAAGTTCTTAGGAGAGAACAGAGGTTTCTTTACTTCAGCAGAATCAAAGACAGACATTGCAGATGCCCCAGTTGAAGGAAAACGAAAGGGTATTATGGGTACTTCACCCTCAATTTTGAAAAACATTAAGATAGTGGAAATTAAGCCCCTGGTAGATACAAGTATATAGACAAAAGTTAAGATGTCGGCTAATAGAAAGAGTGAAAAGGTTGATATTGTATAGGATACTAATGTTGACGATAACAGTCCCCCAAATACAAATGTACAAGTTGAGGTTACGGTTCCTACAAGGGAACCGACAGTTATAGAGACTACACCAAGTGGTGAAGCCACCGGTGCAATTGAGGAAACTATAAAGGATAAATCAATAGAGGAGAAGAAAGGAGAATCTAGCAGGGTACCGGTAGTGGAACCATCATTGTTGTCAATTGACACCTCACAGGTTGTAAAGAAAAATGTAATTGAGATGAGTCCTACTGAACTCATGATGATGGTTGCACAGAAATTGATGAAGGAGGGATCTACAGATAAAGGGATTATTGATCAGTCTATCACTTTTTTACATATACAAATCCCGGATTACAAGATTGACAGGGAAGCGAGCCCATCCGGAAAGCTTAAGACAAATACTGAGCAAATTTCAAAGGATTTTCAATCCTTGCAGCAAATTTCAAATAGGAAAGCACTGGAAAGGTTAACACAGGCTAAAAGAGTTGCATTTGATCTGGTGATTGAATCTGAGAAGAAGCAGATTGATGAATAGATAATTCTTTGAATCAATGTACAAATATTTATAGGGTATGTTGTAACACAGATATACTTATAGTTGATGTGGATAAGAAGATAAAGGAATTTCAAGAGAAAATTGCAAGAATAGCTAATTCTTTTGATGGATTGACTTCATTGACTACATCCATTGATGGTGAAATTTTGATTTTGTAAGCCCAAATTTTTGTTCTTGAGAAGGGAAAAGACAAAATCATAAGAAGAGTCAGAAGTCTTAGAGGCTCGATGAGTCCTCGGTTGGATTCACTTAGTGTACAGAAGAAGAAAATATGGATATAGTTGGGAAGCCCACACCAGTATAGATAAATAACAAAGAGTCATTTGCACATATACTAAATCAACTTGTATATATTTCCGACACTTTCAAATCTGGTTGGGATGCTTATCTTGAGCTATTGGAGAAGGCATATCTTGAAATTTTCAAATTTGTTAAGCTCCAGTAAGATATTTTTGGGATATTCATTCTACAGTTTTGAATCTTTGACATTCTTTTTAGAATTTTTTATGAAATTGATGTCAAAGGGGGAGTGATATACATTAGGGGGAGACATGGAGTATGGAGTATTTTTTAATGTTCAGCTCAGGGGGAGTGGGCAGGATGAAACCGGAAGATGAAACCATGACCCATTTTCACATGAGTGTTGCCATCAATGCCAAAGGGGGAGATTGTTGGAAATTGACACTCAATTAGTTGGTTTCACTATGTTGTCATTGATGGCAACATGATATTTGTTTCAGCTTCATGTTTTGGTTCAGTTATGTACCGGCAAGCACTTCATAAACACTACACTGGCACAGGCACAGGCACCGATGGATAGAAGGATTTCCTTGGTTACCAACAATGTAGGCCAAAATAGTTTAGAATATGGTTATTGGTATTGGAGGTTGACATCTCTTGGATCCGACATTGGCAATTGTTTTTTATATTCGTGTATTTATGTTATCTAGCCTACATGTAATTTCATATTGTAATAATCTTTGTAAGCCGACATAAGGCATGATAAGTTGTATAGGATATATAGGTCAGTTGGATTAGATCATTTTGAGATAGATACGGTGATGGATATGTGGATGTGATATAATTTGAAATATATCAGAGAGATTATGTATGTGAGCGTATTTTTGTAAGGGTTATTTCGGTAAAGTGTTTAGGGTTCCAAACTAAAACAAATAGGGCTTAACCAGAACTATATTCTGGCATAGAAGATGCTATCTTTTGCAGTTCAACACTTCTTCAGATTGTAGTTTGAATTTATATGTAGTCAGTGAGGCTCCTTTTGTGATTGAGCAGTGTGCTCTAGGCTATAAGCCTTCCTGCAAGTGCAAACCCCTTATATTTTATAATATCTCTTCATATGGTCAGTGGATTGATAATGTGGGTCATAAATCCAACTATGTTTTTTCCTTTTTGAGGTTTTCCACGTATAATTTTGTGTGTTATGGTTCTCATTTATGTGATTGGCTTATTGGTTGCTTTACTACTATCAATTTTGTATGTACCGGTATATCAGTTAATGTATGCATGTCTTAATAAGGCTAAATTTGATCATTTTGGTATAACACCAATTCACCCCCCCTCTCAGTGTTATTGGATTCCAAAACAAAGAACATCTGGTAGTTAACTGGTTACATGTAGGCTTCAAGCCAGAAATAGCCCAACCGCGACACTAAAGATCAACCAGATCATAACATGTGAATCTCAATCCTTATTCTAAGTTCTACTTCCTCTACCTCTACAAATGATTACATAACATCATATTTATACCCATTGAAACATATCCGAGTCAGCCTCAAAATATTACATTCACCAATGTAGGAAAATGAAATGTGTAATTAGGTCAGCCCTAAGATTTAAGAAATATTTCTGAAAAATCACAACCAAGTGATGTGATTCAGCAGAAAGGTCGGCCACACACCAAAGAACATCAGACAAGACCCAAGATGCATCCAAATGCCAAGAATCATGTTGATAATGAAGGAAAACCAACTGGTAAGTGCAAGAACTATCCCAAGAACCTAGAAACAGCCAACCAGAAGTGATAACTGACCAGAGAAGAACCCAAATGAACTAGAAATCTGCAATCAGCCACATGAAACTGCCAGGAAACTACAAACAAGATTTTCTATGAAGAACAAGTAGCTACCAGTACATACTGTTAAGAATATAGAAACTGCACAAAGAACTAAACAAGAAAGGAAAATGTTTTTGGTTGATGCAAGAATGCTCATCAATCGGGGATTCTCCCACATCAGACAACCCAAGTAGAAAAAAGATGTTCCATGAGAGGAAACTCATGAACGTCTAAAAGGATTCAGAATGAAGATCTCGTGCTCATTTCTAATCCAAACATCTTCTTTATCTGATAATCTCTACTCTATCTCTCCCTGTGCTTCAACTAGCTTCTCTAATCTATGACTCTCTTTGTTCCTCTTTCTTTGCTTCGGATCTGCACATTGCCTTTATGTACTGCCTTCTTTCTTTTGCAACTCAATATTTCTTCTGCCACAACACTTCATCTGGTTTGTTACCATCAACTTCATGTCATCCAATTCTATCTATCCATCAGACTCATCTGTCAAATCCTTTTGCCAACTCATGTCACCTTCGGGTATAATCTCTACAATTGGTTCTATCAAATCTTTCTTCAAATACTCTGGTATAACCTCTACAACCAGTTCTATCAAACCTTCTGGTATAACCTCTATTACCAGTTTCCTACAACTTTTCTCAAGACTCAGATTCTTCACCTCCTTCTTTTTCTCCTTCAAAGAAATCAATATGAACTCCTACCCATCCTTTTCAATAGTAACTAGGTTTCTTCTATAGTCATAAATATCTCCTCTATCATACTGCCAAGGTTTTCCCCACAAGACATGGCAAACATTCATTGACACAATATCACATAAAACTTCATCTTTGAAAGGCCCAATATTGAAACTCACCAAGCACTTTGCCTTTATCTCTACCTTCTAATCATCTTGTAACCAACTTACCTCATAAGGAAAAGGATTCTCAAGCCTCATCAACCCAAGATGCTCAACCATCTCCTCATATACTAAATTATCAGTACTTCAACTATCTACAATTACCTTGCAACACTTAGAACTTGATTTCCATATAGTCTGGAAAATACTCCTCCTCTAAGTAGATCTGGTATCATTTTTTTTAACATAAGGGATTCTCCTTTCTCTGGTGCACAGTCAGATGTGGTACCATCTGGTTCTTCACTTGCCACATAACTTCTTGCCATTCCTTTCTTACATTCATAGGATCTATATCGGTTTCTCCACACTTGAAACATTTGCCAAGAAATTCTCTACCGGTACTGTTGCTACCCTTCCTTGGTGTCTTTTGTTCTGGTTCTTTACTCTACTTAGGTTTTGACTCCTCTTCTTCAACCAGTTTCTTCATACTATCATTCATCTTGAATTTCTCCTTTCCCCTATTCGATTGTCTTCTTTCTCACCTTCTCCTCAACCTTCAAAGCATACTGGTAAGCTTCATCAACTATTGAAATCTTCAACGTACTCATCTCATCTTGAATGTTTAAAGCAAGTCCATTTATGTACCTCACCACTCTTTCTCTTTCCATCTCTCTATGTCCATATCTAAGCACCACCTTGTAGAATTCCTCAGTATATTACTTCATAGTCATGTTTCTTTGTTTCAGGTTCTACAACTTCTTGAACAACTCTATTTCATAGTCTCTCGGTTTGAACTTGACCTTCAATTTTGCAAGCATCTATCTCCACTAGGTGATCTTCAATTCACCATTCCCCACTCTATCTTTCTATAACTCTTTCCACCACAAAGCAGAATGCCCTTTCAACTTAGTCTATGCCAACCGAACTCTCTGGGGGTCCTTGACATCCTCAAACTCAAAGTATTTCTCCAACTCTCCAGTCCAATCAATCAGATCCTCCGGGTTCGGTGTTCCAAAAAAGTTAGAAACCTCAACTTTGTGCACTTTACTTGCTTGCACCACTTTTCTTAGGAATATTTCCTCTGTCTCATCTTCTAGCCCTTCAGCTTCCTCAATCTCTTCACCAGCTTCCTCATACTCATCCTTAGAGTCAGGGTTTCTTCGCAAACCAGCCAAAGCATTCTGAATTTCATTCCTCACTTCATACTTGAAATCTTCCATCATCTTCTCTACCCTCTAGGGGTTTGTCCTCTTCAGCGGCATCTCTTCTTCCACTCTGGCAAACTGCCTCAGCTCGGTGATCTGACTACCGGTTTCCATTGGCTCCCCTTGGCGATATATTGAACACACACATATCCTACCTCCAATCGGCGATCTATCCACCTCAAGGAATGCCTCAATCCTCGCACATGATTCTTCCACCAGCCAATTGATAACCATATTTGATACCAATTGATGCAGCCATAACCGATAAGAACCCTGAAAAGAGTCAACCAACTTATGCAGCAAGAAAACATAACAAATTCATATAAATAGATCAAATTAAATTCATATAACTTATGGCAATCATCCGATAATCGTCATATTATCATCAAAGAATATCTGATAGTTAACCAGTTACATGCAAACTTCAAGCCAAAAATAGCCCAACCGGGACTCTAAAGATCAACCATATCATAACATGCGAATCTCAATCCTTATTATAAGTTGCTCTACCTCTACAAATGATTACATAACATCATATTTATACCCATCAGAACATATCTGGGTTAGCCTCAAAAGATTAGATTCACCAATGCAGGAAAATGAAACATGTAATTAGATCAGCCCTAAGATTTAAGAAATATTTCCGAAAAATTACAACCAAGTGATGCGGTTCAGCAAGAAGGTCAGCCAAATGCCAAAGAACATCAGACAAGACCCAAGATGGATCCACATGCTAAGAATCACGTCGGTAATGAAGGAAAAGCAACCGATAAGCACAAGAATTGTCCTGACACTAATACATTTGGACTAGATTCCCGACTGAGGTTTTGACGGAGAAGGTATATTGTGGCCAAATTTGATTTTTTTTTGAACAAATGCCTACATTCATCATAATTCCAATGGAAATTTCCCATTTGGTTTCGATGAAGAAGGCATTAGCAATGAGAATTTTCTTTTTTTCAAAAAAGTGCTCGAGTTCATCGTAATTCCGACAATAACGGCCATTACTTTAAAAAAAAAGAAGAGGGGAATTAATTTGTGCATTGCAATCCTGCATAGGCATCCGTGGTGACTTCAACCCCCAAGAACATCAAACCTGCGTTGAAGGCATTTGTGGCATTGCTTGCAATCTCGTGCAGGAGGTAGATTCAAATTGCCCTAGTTTTTAATTTCATGTTGCAAAAAATATACATGTGGTGGTTAACTGCCCTATTTTAATCTCATAAAACCATAGAACTGTGATTGAGGAGTGAGCGTTAAATTTTGTAGCAGCAATCCCTTCCTCTTGTATACACGCGTGTTGATTGTTCACATGAGATCACATCTCTTTGTGACATCCTATCAAACAATTCACGAGCCTTGTCCATGTTTCCACATTTTGCATTCATGTCAAGCAGGGCATTTGCAAGTACAACACCTAACAAAATTCCTCTATTTGTTATGCTTTGATGGATGTCCATACCCTGTTCCAAAGCTCCCATTTTTGCATAGGCAGGGAGGATGTTGGCAAAGGTTGTGGAATTTGGCTTTATGCCTTCCAATTTCATTTGCTTGAAAGTGTCTAAAGCCTTTTCGACAAATCCATTTTGTGCATATCCAGCAATCGTTGCAATCCACAAGACAACATTTCTTTCAGGCATTCTATCAAAAAGTTCACGTGCCTTGTCTATGCTTCCACATTTTGCATACATGTCTACCAGGGCAGTTGCAACTACAAAATCTCACAAAAGTCCTCTATCCTTTATGCTTCAATGAATGTCCATACCCTGTTCCAAATCTCCCATTTTGGCATAGGCAGGGAGGATAGTAGCAATGGTTGTGGAATTTGGCTTTACACCTGCCAATTGCATTTGCTTGAAAGTTTCTAAAGCCTTCTCAACAAATCTATTTTGTGCATATCTGGAAATCATTGCAGTCCAAGAAACCACATTTCTTTGAGGCAATCCATCAAACAGTTCTTGTGCCTTGTCTATGCTTCCACATTTTGCATACATGCTAACAGAGCAGTTGCAACTACATCTAACAAAATTCCTCTATCTTTTATGCTTTGATAGATGTCCATACCCTGTTCCAAAGCTCCCATTTTGGCACAGGCTAGGAGTACGCTGGCAAATGTAACTAAAGAAATGTAATGATCAACTCCAAAGACATCAAACCACTACTAACAAAACTGAGAGTCTAAAATATGATAGGGAATAGTGTGAGTTGTCCTGAAATAAAATATTTTATTTTCAATTTCAACTAAAACATAATTACTCAGCCATTTAATGTTATTAATAAGTGTTTAATTTATGAAAGAGATAAATGGTTGGCCACAAGTACATGAGTTACTAAATGCACACAAATAAGTGAATTTTATATTCAAAACTATCTACAATGAATTCAATTCTTGTCCATTAGTCATTTATGTTGTAATAAGCATCTTTCTTTGTTTTTCTTAATCTTTATTCATAATTATGTGCATATTTCACATTCTATAATTAGGATATCAATTGTTATGGCTGAACACTAGCATGATGTTTGTGTTGTGGTATAGATGCTTGGAAACATAATTATGGGATTGTTATATTATAGAGATCATAAATCTAGATATCGCATATTAGTTCTAGCTCTTCTTGGATTGAGTCTAAAGTTGACATACAGTCATAAAGCCATTATTAGCAGATCTATCCATTTCTAGTAAAGACAATTGAGAAAGTCATTCTGATATTGAGAGTTTCTTATCTGTTTACCTATTGATCATTATTAAGCCATAATATTTAGGTCTACTTATCTCTCTTGCAAAACCTTTGTAAGTGTCCTAGATTGTCCCTACTACTCACTCTTCAATGAAATAGTGGAGTTCTAAATATTTGTTGAAAAAGATGGTGTTGAACATATCAACAAGGCTAGCATGGAAGGCATGTTCAAGCTTCCACTTGTACAACTTACAACAAATGATTTGTTGATAGAAGAAATTCTTGAAATAGGGATACAATCAAAAGACAAGTAAGTACATACAAACCTCCTCAGTTGAAAGTAAAATTTGTGTATAAAAAGAGTACATTGAATCCCAATCCATAGACACAATAGAGATATCGATGGAGACTTAATTGGATGTAGCATGTTGCACCAAAGTTGTTAGAGTATGCTAAGCTAGTACATAATGTTTCCTAAAGCCACATTAGTATTTTACCCAGATCATTATCTACAAAAACTAACTATAGTAATCCTTTTGAGGATTCATTTCATGGTGCTAGATCTTCATTTAGTTCCACTTCTTGTTGGAGAAAAGAACAATTATTTTTGGAGGTAGATGAATATCCAATCAACAAAGGACAAGACCCTTTCTAGAATACAACAAATTCTACTCCAACAAAAGATCATGGGGGTTTCACTAGAGATATTGAATAAGAGATAGACTTCTCCTGATGCATTAAAAGCATTGGCATGTTCTTCATTTATTGATGTAAACTCTCTGTGACACCACTACAACCAACAAAGGTGTAAAAAGTTGTTTGCAATGCATGGATTTTTAGGATTGTTCTTTGAGAAAACAAAATTATAGTATGGAAGCAGGATCTGCTAGCTCCTGAGGGAATCTTGATGAAAAATAATTGTAAAATATTTGAGTGAGCTTATATGCAAAAACTCATGCTTCCTGATGGGTTTATGTACAGAAATAAGCACGAATTAAGTGGTAAAGGGGCTTCTAGAAACAAGAGGGACATAGAGGTAGTGGAAGTGAAAACTTCTAGTGTTGTGTCTACTCCATCTCAGAATAGGAATGGTGAAGGTCTTGTAAGAGGAGTTGACAAGGGTGTTGGAAGAAGTGGGGTTGTTTACATTCCCCCATTTAAGCTAGCTCAAATGATGAAATATGTGGAAGACAAGAGCAGTGTGGAATACCAGTGCATGACATGGGATGCCCTTCATAAGAGTATCAATGGGTTAGTAAACAAGGTAAATACATCTAACATCAAGAACATCATTCCAGAGTTGTTTGTAGAGAATCTCATCCGTGGGAGGGGTCTATTTTGTAGGTCTTGTATGAAATCCCAAATGGCATCCCTTAGATTTACAAATGTTTCTGCTATGTTGGTTGTTGTGGTAAATACAAAATTTCCTGAAGTTGGCAATCTGCTTTTGAGAAGAATTATTTTGCAACTTAAGAGGGCATACAAACGCAATGACAAGCACATGTTGATAGCAGCAGCCAAATTCATATCGCATTTAGTGAATCAACAAGTTGCACATGAGATCATTGCCTTGGAAATTCTCACCCTTTTACTAGACAACCCCACAGATGACAGTGTAGAGGTTGTTGTTGGGTTCATGAAAGAATGTGGTTCTTTGTTGCAAGACCTTTCACCCAAAGGTGTCTATGGGATTTTTGAAATATTTAGAGGTATTCTCCATGAGGGGGAAATTGACAAATGAGTATAGTTTTTAATTGAAGGCCTTTTTACAATTTGCAAAGCTAAGTTTGAGGGTCATCTAGCTGTGCGTCCAGATCAGTTAACACATGAAGTTTTCCTAGAAGATGAACTTGATCAAGAAGTTGGTTTGGATGTTTTCAAGCTAGGTCCTGATTTCTTAGAGCATGAGGCAACCTATGAAAAACTAAAGAAAGCTATCCTTGGAGATGCTTCTTCAGATGAAGCAGAAGGGGGAGAATGATTCAGGTGATGATTCAGATGATGATGATGATGATGATGATGAAGAGGAAGGTAAGGAAGCACTGAGAATACAGGATGAGACAGAGACAAACTTGGTCAATTTAAGACGTACAATTTATTTGACAATTATGTCAAGTGTTGATTTTGAGGAAGCTGGTCATAAGCTACTAAAGATCAAGCTTGAACCTGGTCAAGAGAGAACATACCTTCGTTATTATGGTCTTACAAAACATTCGAGTACATCTGTCACACAGGTAAATATGCTAAATGGAAGTTGTTTCAAATTGAATACTTTACCAATAATCTAATTGATGTTGAGTTCCAACATAAAGTGACTATATTTTTTTTAAATAAGCAAGCAATGATAACAATGTACATGTCATTGGAATGCAGCCTGCTAATTGTGAAACACCACCTACACATGAAGGTCTGGATGTGCATCCCAGTAGTGGAGGTATTCATTTGCTATTCAAATTTATTTATTGAGCTATTAATACAATTAAACATCTTAATTTGTAATTAGAGTAGTAATTAATGTAACCTTTTTTGTTAATATTTTAGAGCATGTAGTCGGTGGTGAGCAAGTGGAGCATGATCTGGGTACACAACATCAAGAACATGATGTTCCCCACTTAGGTAAAGAGGACCACTGTTATTGCTTTAAACAAATATAATTGCAATTAGTGATCAGCATTAATGTAACCTTAAGTATTTCAACTCCAGATGATCTAGAGGGTGTTCAGCATGTTGAGGTTGAGGCTACACAAAATGATGTGGCCCCATCAGGTAAAGAGCACAACAATTACGTTCTCTAAATTAATGAAATACTTGTAACAATAATATTATTTTTTTTTAATTTAACCCATTTCTTTGTTATTGCAGAGGACCCCCCTTCGCTTCAGTATCCTCATCCTCAGTCTAGGACTAGGCATACATCAAGATCATGAGCAATTGGCAGAACATCTGCAGAGGGGGGAAATGATGAAGAAACTGATGTTCCACTTAGTCTTTTCATAGCTTCAAAGAAAAAACAAAGAAAGAAATGATTGTAATCTAACTTATTTGATAATGACTGATTTTAATGTGTTAGTGAATGTAATTATGTGCTAATTAATGGTTATGGATGATATGTGTTATTTAATATTGATGAATGTTGTGTGTCAATTAATGTTAATCAATGTTATGTGTTAATGAACGTTATGGGATATTAATGAATGAATGCTATATTTTATTAATGGTAGAAAGAATGAATGAATGAATGTTATAATATGTTAACAAGGAATTTAGAGTAATGTTAGGGGGGGGGGAGGGGCCAAATGAGCTTCCACCTTCATGTGGTTGGCCCTGTTAAGTAGAGAATATTAAACTATTCTCGAAACCAAGTGAAGCTCAACAAGATAACACACGTTTCAATATTTCATTATGTTGCACAGTTAATCTTATTGAATAATGTATATTGAATCTTAATTGTAGGGTCCAACAGAGCCAACAGGAACAACAACACCACAAGTTGCTAGCTATAATGAACTCCCATATTGTCTTGTCTGTACATGAACAATATGAGTTGCTTCTAGTGTTGATATCCAAGGTAGGACTACAAAAGTTATGAATATGCCTCATCCTTGTAAGTTTTTTTATTACTTGTAAGTCATGAATATTGCTCTTTAGTTGATTTGTAAAGCGGAAAATCACGATCGAACCCTAGTTGCTCTCCCCTCTTCCAACTCCAAGGAGAGAGAAGGGAGGTTCGCTAGGATTCGATGGTTTTCACTTAGGGGAGAGACTTTACATTCAAAAGAGGGGTTGAAACCCACAAAATCCAATCCCACGCAATGCAAGATTGGATTCTAAATGTGTTTCAAGGGTTAAGAAAGCAAGGCTACCCTCTTTTGTAAAGAATGTGCATAGGAGAATTAAGCTGGGAATGCATAGAAAGTGACAAAGATTCACTTATAAACTGAGATAGGAATACAGTATGAAGCTGCGGACCTAGAATTAGCAGTAAAATGTCGATACGGCATTGTCCTACAAATTTGAGCAAAAGTTGTCAGGACGATGGCGCCCGGCACCACGGTCCTCCGAAAAATCTGTGAAATGAAGGGGGATCTGTTCGTCTCTGCACAAGGAATCCAGATCTTCAATCTCAGCCGCGTACCTGCAACCTTGTTCTAAGGATGTTTGTATCCTTATGTGCGAAGGTTTAGATGTTGTATGTTGTATGTTGTAGTAGTATGTTGTATGTTGTAGTAGTATGTGATCTCCTCTTCAATGGTTGAATCCTTGTCTTGAATGCAACACTTAGCCTTGAATGGAGACTTGAAATAATCAATTGCTTGAAGGAATGCTTGAATGCTTGAATGCTTGAGTATAGTTTCCACGCCTTTTCCATCATATGTCCCTCTTCTTTCTCGAATGGGAGAGGCAAATGTAGTTTATATACTTGTCAATTAGGGCTGATAGACTGATTTTCCCGACCTTAGGCCGACCAGGAAAGTTAATTTCCAAATTGCAAACAAAAAGACCCGCAATCTCCTTAGGAGACCGAGCCCAAAATAGGACCCAGGGACCAGGGCGCTGGGCGCCATGGTCCTGGGGACCAGGGCACTGGGCACCCTAGTCCTGAGGGACCAGGGTGCTGGGCGCTCTGGTCCCACCTCCCGAGACAGCAGGGTGCAAGGAGGTTCAGGCCAGGGTACTTGAAAAATGCAGTTTTCAGTGTCATAATCAGGTTTCGGGGTCTCCATTCAGGTTGCGTGTTGCGTCGCCATCGTGAAGACCGAAATGCAGTCGAAATTGCAAGTGTCGCAATTTTAGGATGCTACATTTAGCCCCCACTTTAGCGGGAGTATGTATGCTCATACTTCCGGTAAAGTACAAGGAAACAATATTGAAAGACTTTCACCACGTCAAGGAGGCAAGATACACCAAGCCCCCAGTGGACTAAGGATCTTACGACTTCGATTGACAAAGTAGAAGGGAAGGTCATGAGGGAGAACCATGAATGTCAGTAGTAAGGTTCCCTCACTATGAGTCATGCAAGAAAGATATCAAAAATTTTCAAGGCAAAGCTAAATTTGTCAAGAAATTTTCAAGTATCTTGAAAAGATATGAACGGGATGTATGCCCCGCTACGTTAAAGCGATCGCACACGCCTCAATGGGGGTGATTGTTTTAACATAGTGATACACATAAGAAGGGAAAGGAGCATGTTATCACAAAGATTTAGCCCCCAAGTGTGAGATAAACCCAAGGATAATAGACACAAAACACAAAGCACGAGGTGACTTCGCTTTCCTCGGGGTCAGTATGCTGTATGATAATTCATGTATATATATCATATGTATGTATGCATAATTGTTCTTCATTCCCCAATCAAGGAAGGTCACCTAGAAGAAGGGAACACATGTGTCTTTTGAGTCAACATGAGAGAGATCGAGAGATCTCAATGCTTTGCATCGTCCTCAAGTAGACAACACTAAGGACAACAAATAGAAGAATGAGGGTAACATATAGAAGAAGTAACAAAAGAGAGGGGGAGAGAATCTGCTATGCTAATGTAACTAGTCTAGCATGTCATCTACCCCCCGATCTTGTTGATCAATGTTTCGGGAAGGCAGGGAACACGCTAGAGGAGGAACATTCAACATAGCAGATGGAGCTATCACAAGATCCAAACAAGGGCTATGTTCATGTTCCAAGCCACGTTGTTCTTGTCTAGGAGCTAGGATAAGTGCTTTAGAAAATTCAGTAGATAAATGGTTATCAATATCAACAAGTTCATATTCACTATCAAAATGAACAGGAGTAACATTTGCATCATGAATAACATTTTCATCTATATCATCATCAAGATTTATAAAGATAGGGTCTTTAACTCGCACAGGATCTAGTCCATCATGCATCTTATGTTTAGGAGATTTAGGCTCAATGTCCGGCTAAGGAGAAAATGGAATAATGCTTGTTGAAGGTGTTTTTGGAGATTTCAAAGTTTGAGCTCTAAGACGACGCTTTCATCGGCGTTCACGTGCAGAATGATTTCGTCTAGTCTTAGTAGGAAGTTGAGAAGATTGAGGAGGAGGAATGTTCTCATCCTTATCACTTGGGTGTTTAGGTTGTGGTCTCTTAGGTTGAATAATAGGAGAAGAAGAAGGTCTCTTCTCTCTATAAAAGGAAGGAGGAGGAACTGCTCCATATAAGGGAGGAATATTTGGTTTAGGAAGGAGACCAAGTCCATCATGACGAGGAGGGATAGGTCTACTTTTATGAAGTTTATTAGATATAGACATAGTCACATCCATAGGGATGGGTTGGGAATCTTCTTGAGGAAAGACATTAGTTTTATCTTTCAAAGGAAGAACTTCCTTCTCAAGAATGATAGGAATGTCAAGTTTAGGTGTTCTAGGTTCACTTAAAGATAGGATCATATCTGTTTTCCACTTTTGATAAGATTTGAAAAGATGATCACTTCGCGGAGGAAGAGATTGGAATTGTTTAGGCCAAAAGTAATCAAGAGGAACACTAGAGGTTCTTTCAGCTGGTTTAAAGAGGCTATGATTGACAGTAACAACTTCACCATTATGGGGAAATTTCAAACACTTATGAATAGGAGAAGCAATAGCTTTCATGGAAGATAGCCAAGGATAGCCAAGCTTCACACAAAATTGTTCGGAAGATGGAATAATAGCAAATTTCACATCAAGGGATTTGTTATAGACCTCAATAGGCAATGTAATAGAACCAATTGCGGGAGAAGAAAATGCATCAAATAGTTTCACAATCACATTTGTTTTTTCATAAATCACTTGATTCAATTGCAAAGTAAAAAGAAATTCTTCAGTAATAACATTAACCATGCACGAAGGATCAATAAGCACTCCACGGCAAGGTGTATTCTTGAATTTTACAACTATGTATAAAGGACCATCAGGTGCCCTAAAGGTTTCACTGGAATCAAATGTGATGGAAGATTCTTTAGGGTTTTCTTGCTGCTCTACAAAGTTAATCACATTTGGAGTCATAGACACAAGACCATCAGATGAAAGAGAGGAATCATTAGTCTCAATCGCATTAGAGGTATGAGAAGGTAATGGATCAGTGAAAATCTGAAGATTTTGATTAGGAGGAGGTACAGATGTATTGCCTTTATCATTCACTCTAGAAACAGAGATAGTATTATTATCAATCAAATCTTGAATTTTACCCTTTAAAGAAAAACATTTTTCAGTATCATGCCCAGGCTGACAATGAAATTGACAAAAAGCTTTGTTATCAAAATAAGGTGAAGTAATATTTGCGGGATCAATTTGCCTTATAGGAGGAAGAGTAAGCACATTTTGTTCCAATAACTTATTCATAATACTATGCAATGATTCATTCAAAGGAGTATACTTTCTTTCTTTCTTGAAAAATTTAGAAATAGGAGGCACACCTGATGCTGCATTCACATTGTTGTTGATGATGTTTTCATTGAATTTGATGGAATCTCTGTTCGGTTTAAACTTCCCAAATGGTTGTTGACTGCTATCACCCTTATCACTCAGAGCCATAGGATGTGATTGTTCCATTTGACTCACAGTCAGTTGATAATTGTGAAGAGTGGCACACAACTGTTGGAAAGAAGTAAACTCAGAAAACAGAAGTTTGTCTCGAATATCTCTTTGTAAATTAGAAATAAAAATTCTTTGAATATCATTGTCAGGCACTGGAAAAGAAATTTGAGCATACAAATGCTTATATCTACCAATGAAATCAGTCACTTTTTCTTTAACACCTTGTTTACAATGCATTAAATCAATCAAAGTAACTTTAGGACTTATATTGTTTTGAAATTGTTGAATGAAAGCATTTGCAAGTTGTTCGAAAGAAGTAATAGAGTAGGAAGGCAACGAGCAATACCATTGTAGGGCTTTGTCTCTTAATGTTCTTGTGAATAGTTTTGCAAGCAACCTTTGGTCATAAGCAAAATCAGTACATATTGTTTGAAAAGTTTTAACATGTGTTAGAGGATCACCTTTACCATTATAAAGCTCCAAATGCGGGATTTCAACATGTTTAGGGGGAATAGCTCGAACAATGTCAAGAGAAAGTGGGCTCGCAACATCAAATGTGGGCACACTAAACTTAGATTGATTCATAGAGGCAATTTGTTGCTGTAAAGAAGAGACAGTTTGTGCAAGATTGTTAATGGTCGCTTCAGTCGAAGAGTTCATATTAGATGTGTTAGATTGTGATGGAGGTGTTATGTTATTGAAAGAAGGTAAAGAGTAAGGTGGTGGGACCCTATGATAATTAGTCATAGGAGATGATTGGACAGGAGGAATGGAATGGTTAAATGAATTGCCCCCTTGTGTCATGTTCATTTGCGGAGATGTAATAGGAACACTCATTGAAGGAATGAATGAAGAAGTCGGATTGAATGAAGGGATAGAGTTAATTGAAGAAGAGGGAGGATTGCCCCCATGACTAGTGATCACAGGGGGAATGTCTTGTGTAGAAGTTGCCATTATGTTTGATGTAAAGGTAGGTATGCTAGCAATAGAAGTCATCAAAGGAATAGAATGATTGACTTGTGTAGGAGGTTGTGTATAACCTAAAGTTTCGGCACAACTCTTCATAGGCATCACATTCGAATTCACAATGTGTGAAATACCACGCAAAATATCAATTCCATTCTTATCACTTTGAAGCATACGTTTTAGACCCTCAATTAAAGGAAGAGCTTGACTATCAGGGTATTCTTGAGACATCCATTGTCGAAAATTGTCAAATTGGTTATCCAATTTTGAAAGTTGTTCTTCAGAAACCTCATGGAGAGCTTCTTCATCATTAGGAGGATTAGAGGAATTACCCATGTCCTCGTTAAAAAGGCTATTCAAATTAGGTTCCATCTCCTCGGTAATTAAACCTCGGAAAGACTTAATTCTACGGCTTCGTCTAACGGGAATAGTGTAAGTAGGGCTTATTGTTGTAAAACTCATGCACTAGAGAAGGAGAGAAAATTTTCATTTTAGAGGTAGCAATTTTCAGTAAAATCAGCCAATCTTCTGGATTTAAGCTGTTAAATGCAATCACAACAGTCTCCCGAAATTTCAGAAAAAATGTCCAGGACCGTGGCGCTCGGAGTGCAACACGGTCCTTGCAACTTTTTTCAAAATTTGCAGGGATGAAAGGTATGGTGATTTTAAAGCCAATCTGAAAAAATTGAGTGGTTTTACGATCTGTAGATAGGCCAAATTAAAGTTGCAATCTCAAAATTGAACCTTACCCAGATTGTCGAAAAATGCAAAATTTGAATTTTGAAAAAGAGAGGGAAACTGAAATTTTGAATTTTATGATTTTAGAGGGAATGTCAAGAGTAATGCAAATTTTGAAATTTAAAAATTGACTCAATTTCACGCAAAATTCAATTTTGAAAGCGGAAATCAAAGTTGTTGTAATTAAGCACTTAATTTCAAAAGTCACAAAATGCAAGAACTTGAACAAAGCACTGAAATTTTTAATGAATGTTAACACACTTTTCAAATTTAGGACAGTAAGAACATAATTTTGACACAAAATTTCAGTTTCAATGATTTTTGAATGTTTAAAAGTCTTAATCCAAGCAATTACAAGACCAACTTTGACTGTAATTTTGAAGGTGTTAAAATTGATAAAATCAGCCAAAATTCTGGATTTTAGCAGGAAAATACAGTAAGATCTTGCTCCCGAAATTTCGGAAAAAATGTCGGGGACGATGGCGCTCGGCGCCATGGTCCTCGCAACTTTTTTCCAAATTTTCAGGGATGAAAGATATTATGATTTTATTGCGGAATCCAAAGTTACAGCTGATTTGGAGATGTTTTGATCAGTGAAATTGTCGGACAAAGGTTGAATCAGGGTTTCAAAAATCAGGGTTTTGACACTTAACCGCTTAATTTTCAAAATTAAAACATAGATATGAATTGATAATTTGTAATAGAAGGATAGATCTGAAACAAGCATTAACAATTAAATATTTCACAAGTTTAATTACTAAAAAGAAATTTTAGGGTTTTTATGCAATCACCTCTAAAATTTTGCAAAAGATCAAACATGGAAATGTAATCAATTTTTTCAGATCTAAGCATGAAAAATCAGAAAGGATGTTCACGTCGGGTTCACCAAAATGTAAAGCGAAAAATCGCGATCGAACCCTAGTTGCTCTCCCCTCTTCCAACTCCAAGGAGAGAGAAGGGAGGTTCGCTAGGATTCGATGGTTTTCACTTAGGGGAGAGACTTTACATTCAAAAGAGGGGTTGAAACCCACAAGATCCAATCCCACGCAATGCAAGATTGGATGCTAAATGTGTTTCAAGGGTTAAGAAAGCAAGGCTACCCTCTTTTGTAAAGAATGTGCATAGGAGAATTAAGCTAGGAATGCATAGAAAGTGACAAAGATTCGCTTATAAACTGAGATAGGAATACAGTATGAAGCTGCGGACCTGGAATTAGCAGTAAAATGTCGATACGGCGCTGTCCTACAAATTTGAGCAAAAGTTGTCAGGACGATGGCGCCCGGCACCACAGTCCTCCGAAAAATCTGCGAAACGAAGGGGGATCTGTTCGTCTCTGCACAAGGATTCCAGATCTTCAATCTCAGTCGCGTACCTGCAACCTTGTTCTAAGGATGTTTGTATCCTTATGTGCGAAGGTTTAGATGTTGTATGTTGTATGTTGTAGTAGAATGTTGTATGTTGTAGTAGTATGTGATCTCCTCTTCAATGGTTGAATCCTTGTCTTGAATGCAACACTTAGCCTTGAATGGAGACTTGAAATAATCAATTGCTTGAAGGAATGCTTGAATGCTTGAATGCTTGAGTATAGTTTCCACACCTTTTCCATCATATGTCCCTCTTCTTCCTCAAATGGGAGAGGCAAATGTAGTTTATATACTTGTCAATTAGGGCTGATAGATTGATTTTCCCGCCCTTAGGCCGACCAAGAAAGTTAATTTCCAAATTGCAAACAAAAAGACCCGCAATCTCCTTAGGAGACCGAGCCCAAAATAGGACCCAGGGACCAGGGCGCTAGGCGCCATGGTCCTGAGGGACCAGGGCGCTGGGCGCTCTGGTCCCACCTCCCGGGACAGCAGGGTGCAAGGAGGTTCAGGCCAGGGTACTTGAAAAATGCAGTTTTCAGTGTCATAATCAAGTTTCGGGGTCTCCATTCAGGTTGCGTGTTGCGTCGCCATCGTGAAGACCGAAATGCAGTCGAAATTGCAAGTGTCACAATTTTAGGACTCTACATGATTAAAATTAAATGAAAATCTTTAATGAATACACAAAACTATATACATATGCAGGCGCACCATGGTTGAGATGGTCCAACTCCCTAGTCTCACTCTACGACTAAGCTCATGCCATATCTAAATCAAAGACATCTCAAATACATCATTAGTGGAAAGCTGCAAAATGCCATTTTCATACATAAGCAAGACATACACAATTGGGCACAATCACCAAGAGAACGGTAAAAAGTGTGTTTGAGATTGTATCATGGATGCTTTTAAGGATTGTATCATGGATTCTTTTAAAAAACGTATCATGGATGCAAAAAATCTCTTCATTAATCCTTGACTCATGATTGCTATAATACTTCTTTAGACTTCTTGTGTCATTTCTTGCACTTCTTCACTATTTTGGACTGAGTTTCAACTATGTATTTGCCTTGACTTGTGACTGTACCTAGCTTTGTCCTATCTTTGTAAGCTTCCTCTTTGAATTGTGGTTGTAGCTTTGATAATACCTTTTTAATGTTGCACTATTTGTAAGGAGGACAACTCCTAATGCATGTTGCAAATTGTGTTCTAGTGACTGAGACTAACCTTTTTGTACTTGATGTTTTTGACTAGTTGTCATAACCTCTAACTTTGATGCTTGTGCCTTAATAGAACTAGATGTTTCTTGTATGCATACTTGGTCAAGGACTGCATTATGATGCTATAGGGCTACAAACTAAGATTATTTATTGTATTGAGTTACACATTTGACATGAGTTTCCCTATGGCTGCTATGCCTCTTGAGGTTATAAGGTGTTGTTCTTGTCAAGTTTTGACAATGCTGCAACAATAACATGTTATTTGTTGTTAAGGTTTGAAAAGACCTTTTAGAAACTTATACAATGCTCTTTTTCACTTAGTAGACTTCATTACTATCATTTTATTTGGTACTAGGTATGACTACCTATTGGCTTTACTGTAGACTACAATCTCTCTAGACTATATTTTCTAAGTGTTGTTGTTCTATTCTTGACCATCTATTAGGAAAACATAGCTTGAAATGTCCAAAATAATTAATGAATGACTGCATTATCACCAATCTATCTTGAAGATTTGACTACTCTTTAGATTATGATTATGATTGTCATGATATTTCATGAGACTGCTCTATCCCCATATGAAACCCTTTGTTCCCACAAATCAATGCTTTGAACTTGACTGCAACTTTATAGTGATCATTGTCTTTGTACAGTAAGCTTGCTACTTTCTCAACTTTTGATATATTGGAGGCTCCTAGGATGGTTTCTATCTTATAGTCACAATACCTTGCTATAATTTTCATTTCAGATCACTGCTCAATGATCATATGATGTCTTTGTCTTTTGAATTTGACTCTCGAGCTTGCTCTATTTCTTGACCTTTTGAATAATTTTGGGCCACTATTCATTACTTTTATTACCCTATATGTAAAAGACCTTGCTCACTGCTTCCCATACTTGATCTTTATCTGGTTTGTGTCAACCCTGCTATTGCACCTTTTCTATTTATGATTGAGATTTGTTTTGGGATTAAAAACTCTTGATGATTTCACTAAATTACTTTTGCATGATTGTAATTTCTAAGCTATCCTAGGGAACAAAAGAGACCTAGGGATTGCTCACTTCAAGGAAAAAGAAAATCTAGCAAGACAATCAACCCTTTCAAATAATATGTGGAACCCTTATGGTGAGCAAGAAAGCATTGAAAAACTTATAGATGTTGTCATAACACAAAGCTAAAACTATATTATTTTTTATAGATAATCAGATTTCTCCTTTAACCCAACTTTTGCTTGAATCATTACTATAGGCATATCCAATGCATGATTTAAACAATAAGATGCTAAAAATTCTAAAATAGGGTTCTGAAAACCCTACCTCCAAATGTGGATATTTGTTGTTATGACTATGACAATTTCTCTCTAGAAGCTTTGATGCTAAATTCTATCATGCCTAGACTCTGCATGTGGTTTGCATGGTGTTGGCTTGAGGTGCTTTTTAAATGTCCTTATGGATTCTCTTCATATTTTTATGAAACTCCTTCATCGAAGAGGCAAACCTCTCATTCAAACTTTGAAGTAACCCTCTGACTGTTGCATGCAGTTCTTTTCTTATAAACCTTCCTCCTTGCGGTGACGTGCTAGGACATAAACTAAAGGTGTAGCTTGTGGAACCTATTGCGCATCAAATCTGAATTAAGTAAAATATCTTGATTTGAGAGATTAAATCATAGAAGCCATCTATCTTTGGAAGAATTGACTTCATTGATACCGTAATAACCCATAAGTTATCGAACAAGTCTAATAGCATTCTATCGAAATATCCAAAATTCAAATAGTATTGATGAGAACCAACGATGTCTCATCGATATAAAAAGGGTATCGAAGGAAAGGTAACATCGATGAACTCTAAAAGGGACTCATCGAAAGCAATGATTCCACCGAAAGAGGATATCGAAGAAAGCAGAGACGGTTTTCATCGACGGGAAAAGGCTTCCGAGGAAATAATACCATCGGCACAACATGAAGGAAACTTACCGAAAGAAGCGTTCTTATTGAAAGAATGATATCAATCAAACAGAAGGAAGCTACATCGATAAAAGATATCGATAAGGATATGAGTTTCAAGGAGGCTAAAAGGCATGTTACCGATGTGTGTGGTTTTACCGATGCAACTTTATTGAGGAAGATTACTAATGAGCTCATCGATGAAAAATGATAGTGGAAGAAAATCATCAAAAGAAAGATGGCCTTGATGAAACAATAGACCCATTCATTGAAGGAGTCTAGTGATGTTGATAGAAAAAGTGTTTCGATGGAAGGATAAAGGAAGTTACCAAAGCCCAAGGTTTCTTCAACATGAAACCCGATGGACATCAGATATATATCGATGAGGAAATAGGTTTTGAGGAGGCTAAAAGGCATGTCTCTGATATGCGTTGTTTCACTAATATAACTTTATTGGTGGAAGACGACAAGAGAGGATAAAGAAAGGCTTCGATGAGACAATAGATCCATTCATCGACGGGGCATAGTGATATTAATGGAAGAGGTATTTCGGTGGAAAAATAAAGGAGGTCACCGAAGCCCAAGGTCTCTTCGACATAAAAACCCGATGGATACCATATAGGTATCAGTGAGGAGATAGCCACAGTGACTAAATACAACATTTTGATGAAGGGAGAAAATACCTAGTCGAAGTAATGTAATCGGCGGACATACAACGTTCTCGTCGGTGAAATGTTCTGGAGTCGTCGCACTTCCAACTCAAACCACACAAACATCCAACGAGGATGTTGTACATGCGACAACACTTCATAGTCGGACATTCATCGATGTCTCCAAATGGACCAACGACACAAGCGTCAGATAAATAGCATCACCATCAGTGCAAAGTTCCAAATCATCATCAGCTTTGCGATGAAATCTACTGATTCCAATGACTTCTTTGACAGTTGATAGAGTCCATTGGATTGTCATATTTCCAATAGGCATGGCATTGTCGACCACTCCAATGCTGAGTTTTCGATGGTTGATTTTGTCGGCACTCCGACAAAAATTAGTCGCAAATCCAACAAACGACCATCAGAAATCAACTCTGAATGTACTAGTGTGAGAACCTAAAAACAGCCAACTGGAAGCGATAACTGATCGGAAAAGAACCCAAATGAACTAGAAATCTAGAATCAACCACATGAAACTGCCAGGAAAGTGCAAACAAGATCTGCCATGAAGAACAAGCAGCTACCGGTATATACCAATAAGAATACATAAACTACACAAAGAACTAAACAAGAAAGGAAAATGTTTTTGGTTGATAAAAGATTGCTCATCAACCGAGGATGCTCCTGAATCAATTAGATTGTGGGTTTAAGTTATGAATTTATTATATTATCTTTTAGGTGGCCGACCTAATTATTTAGGTCTAGAGTTGGTATGAATATGATGTAAGATCTCTTTGTAGATCAATGAAGATCATGTATGGTATGGGATTATGCGAACAATGTTGTAATCATTCATGTAGAGGATTTGGTCGATCATAGGTGATAGAATTGGGTTTATGGAAGATATTTAAGGCCTTTGGTATTGATCTTAACTAGAACTATACTTAGTCATGGGAGATGCTATACTTGCAGTTCAATCTTCATTCTGGATTGTTGTCCGATATTTTTTGTAGTCAGTGAGACTCCTTTTGTGATGAGCAGTGTGCTCTAGGTTGTTGGCCTTCTTGCATGTGTAGGACCCTTATTGTAATATTTATTCATTTGATCAGTGGATAGATATTGTGGGTTCCCAATCCCACCGTGGTTTTTCCTCGTTGAGGTTTTCCACGTATAAATCTGTGGTGTTATGGTGTTTATCTTTGTGGTTGCATTGTTGCTTATTGTTATATGCTTTTATATTTACTATTTGTTGAGTTGTATTAATAAGGTTAAATTTCTCCATTCCGATAGAACACTAATTCACCCCTCCCCCCTCTCAGTGTTCTTGGATTCCAACAAATGTAATGGTGAGAAAATTAGGCCTAGGGTTGAATTAATATAATAAAACCACTAAATGACCTAATTTACCATTACATTAGGGGAGATAAAATTTGATAGATCTAATCTTGATAGACCAAAATTTTGATTAGATTCCAAGCCTCCTAAATGAGGCTCTTTCATCCCTAAATTAAATTAGATTTTGAATTGTTAAAGATTAGGGGAAAATAGTGAATTATTGAAGCAATTTGATATAAATAGTGAGCTATAGATGTTGTATGGAGCCACCAACCTAGATTTAAATAGAAGAGGATGATTCAGATCTGTTACCAGAAGTTCAGCCTAATTTTTCAGGACCATGCTACTGGTCACCTTAGTCCTCTGAATTTCTCGTCATCAAAAGGTGATCATCTCTGTGAATCTTGTTGATCCTCCTCAATGTAACTCTGTACCTATTCCTAAATGCATTGAAAAGGGGGGAGTTTTTGGGAATAAGGGTTTGCCTTAGGTCAAACCTTAGTTTTGGAATTAACCATGAAATTGAATTGAAGATATAAATGAAGTACTGCGATAAAATACTTTCCTTTTGAGGGAAATGCTGAAAAATGAATAAACCTAATGATATACCTTTAATGAAGTTTTATTTGTCTTCACAAGGAACTAGGGTTTCATGTAGATAGTCTTCATAAAACATAGAACATGAATGTCATCTCCAATGCTTGAATCTTGACTTCACTTTTGCTCCAATGCTTGAGAGAAGATTGATTTCTTGCTCACTTAAATTTGCAAGAGTGTAATTAAGATCTTAAATGAGGTTAGGTTTGAAATGAGAGGGGTAGACCTCATTTTATACTTGTTGGTTGAAAGAAATTGAATTTTTTACACTCCAACACAGGATCTAGGTCCCCACCCAAATTAGGTGAGCATTATGAGGCCCCACGATGGGCCCTTTTTTAGAGAACCATGTGGCTAGGTGACATGGTCCTAGAAATTAGAGCTCTAGGATCAAGGGGAGACAGTGTAGATAGTGAAAAGTTGTGTTTGATAGTTGGTGTGAGCAGAATCAATGCCTCAGTTAGGCCTTAGAGGATGAACACCAAAGTGAGGACAAAATTGTAGTCGATTACAATTTAGGACGCTACAATTCTTCATTATTACCACATTCATAATTGAGAAGTTAAAGATACAAGGAAATAAATCACTATTGTTTGTAATATCATAGGTCCCTGTTACTTTGAATGAATCCTTCATCTGTTAATTACTATCATATGAGTATGGTATATATTTTAATCTAGTGTGTCTTATAGGTCTATCTGCTTAGGCTTTGTAGAGACAAGTGCAAGGGAAAATATCCAATTTTCTCCCCTTTGTTGGTGAATCTTGTAATAAAATTGAGCATATGAATTGAAAACTTATTAAAGATTATAATTGTGGGTTGGGGAACCAATAGTGATGATAAAATATTAGGAATGATGTTAAAATGTGTCACTATAAGTAATGACAAAAGTTAGTTGTCTACATTTGCAATTCAATTCACTTCATTTCAAGCCAACAATTTATGGGTTGCCTTTTCAACAAGGAAAGGCAAAAGGATTTTTCAACCATTCAAAATAAACATATTCCTTTTGCAAAGAGAGCTACCCATAAAGGAATAGAAGAAAAAAATGATCAATGCCTAAATCCCTGCATAGTCACACTACCAAAGGGAGATAGGTCTCTAAAAAATCCTTGTTTTGTTCCAACCAAATAGCCCAAAACGTACATATTGACATTGTTTTCTACAATTTTAGTCATTTCATAACAACACATTAATTTTAAACTTACTAGGTATTAGTTTTGAAAATATCTCAACACAACTACATCTTTTGAGACACAAAACTACAAGCAATAAAAAATGGCTCATGATAGATAAAGATGTGTGAGATTCTGCAAAGATCAAGAGCTCAATGAAATGTACAAATAGAGAAATAAGATATAGGACAAGAATAAACTGTATTCTCATCAATAGATGAATGATCAATAGTTCAATAGTTGTTCAATAGTTGTTCATACAATGAATATAAGCCTGCATATATAGGCAAGGCTATATAGATATGTGAGCACACAAAAATGATATGTGGCTCAATAAGAAATAAGGGTAGGTAGGAAATAGGTGTTGTAGGTAGGAGAAACAATAAAATATTCTACATGAGATGGATCACCCACCGAAGGTGGAATTATCACTTCACAATAAGTGGATATGATAGATATGATAGAGTAGTAACAAGATCACACCATAAAAAGGTGGAAATTCTCCTACACACACTATCCCAATGTGGCACAAACACCCAAGTGTCTCATACCCAAACTACTATGAAATGCATTATCCTAAGTAAACTTAAGCAAGGTGTAATAATATCCAAGATGAATAATTATTTACACCAACACCCCCCTTAAGTGCAACTTAGGGGAATGCACTTAAGTCTACAATTCAACTAAGCAATACAAGATGGGTCTCATACCCATGTACAAATGCAAATGCATGCAAACCAATACAATGAAATATCTCATAAAGCGAGGAAAGAGGGAAAAACCCAATGGGAAAAAACCCTCCCATAAAAGAGAGATGAAAGCTATACAAAAGAACTCTCATAGAAGCACGTGAGGAACAAAACCCCATGTGAGGAAAAAGTCCCCGCCATATGAGAGAAGAAGAGAAGCTAGGAAACCCCCCTCAATGTAGACTCTACACCAATGATAGAAGATCAATGATGAATGAAGAAAATTCTCCATGAACGTCGAACAACATTCCTCCCCTTAGGAAGAAACAAAACCAAAGGTGTATTGATGAAATCTCCCTAATCATGAAGGGAAGATGTAGGAAAAAAACTCATGATGAAAGGAATCTCTAAAAACTGCTCAAGTGTCCCCATGTCTATGTTGAAAGATACCCCCTCCAAAGGTGGTGAACTACTCCACACTACTGAAAAGGGTGCTCCAAGATCTAGTGGAGAAGAATGTAGAACAATATCCAAAGACTCACATGTCTCCTCAAAGGATAAAGAGACCTCCTCCAACTGTTGTACATAAGTATCCACAATCATATCAACCTCGAAAGAATGATCATGTAGAGAATGAACAAGAGGGTCAGAGTGTTCCCTCGCAACAATCAAAGAAGGATCATCTTCATCAAAGAGAAGATGAATATCATCAATGATTTCTCCCAAATCTGCAATGTAGAATTCCACAAACAAACCTACAATGTCTATCAAGTAGTCATCCCAATGAACTCAAGTTGGAAGACATGAAATATCCTGCTACACTGAATCACAAGAAGGAAAAATTGCCACACTATCTGCATCATCAAGTGCCATAGGTCATGTGATATCAATAGGAGGAGATGTAACACAAGGCTCAAGAACGGGGTCACCTTTTAGAATCCCCAAGTTCAAGTACCCAAATTTATCCTCAAAATTTGAACCATCACTAGAAGTGTGATCATCATGTGTAGAATCATCATATGTGAATGTTAGGATTCCCATAGATACTAAGAGGGGGGGGTGAATCAATATCTAACCGGTAAAATAATTTTCTTAACTTAAAACATGTAAAGCATATTAATATTGTGTACCGGTAAACAAGAAATAATGCAATAACCAGAGATAACAACAACCACATGAAAAACACACCATAACACAGTAGTTTAACGAGGAAACCCAGTGTGGAAAAAACCTCAATGGGATTTGTGGCCCACAATATTCACTTACTGGCCAATAAGAGAATATTATTACTACAATAGGGGCCTACACATGCAGGAAGGCCAAGTGCCTAGAGCTCACTACTCAATTACAAAAGTCTCACTGACTTACAAAATGGATTATATAAATCCAATGTCTTGTACTGCTTCAAAATAGCATCTACTATGCCAGATCCAGTACCGGTTTATAGCTCTGCTTTATACATAAACCCTTAACCTATAATTCACATAATAGGTTTGCCTTATTGTGCCTAATAATCTCCTTCCATCTTCTTTTCTAATTCCTACAATGTTCTACAATGAACTCTTATATATATTATTCATTTTACAACTTGCCAAGTAAGCTTACAATGATTTTACAATAATTAACAAAATATATTATAAACAAAATTCTTGTCAGCTTCTGTACTGGTATGCTTCCTTTTACTGTCGGTGTCAGTTGTTTGTGTGTCGGTGTAGAGTCTGACCTTGCTAGTGTCGGTAAATTACCTTGTCGGTGTCATAGGGTTGTAAGGTTTTCATCAATGACAAAACCTTCAATCACCTACAATATCTCATTGGAGTGTGCATTTGCCAACAATCTCCCCCTTTGGCATTGATGGCAACACTCATGAGAAAAATCCAAAAATTGTCATCCAAAAGGAATCTGTCGGAATTGTCTTACCAAAAATTTGTACCAAAAGAATATGTACTAACAAATGAATATATGAACTCCCCCTGAGCTGATGAGTCATTTGCTGATTATTTTTCTCATTCCACTACTCCCCCTTTGGCATCAATGACAAAGGTTGTTAAAGTGTCAATTAAGTGTGGTTTCTAGTTTCACCCTTGTAACCAGTTGGTTACAATCTAAAAAAGATCTGCCAAAACCAGATTCAGGCTCTTAAGAAACTTTTTGTTGTCTTTTATTGCGTCCTCTGTCCTCTGAACTATACCGATGAGGTGTTGCATTTGCTCTGCTGGTGTTTTCTGTCCTTGAATCAAAGCATTAGATGTTTCTTTTCTTAAGGAGGTGAGGTAGTCCAATTTTGGACTAAGTCTCCATTTTAGATCTTTGGCTTTTTCTTTTATTCTCTCCTTTTCTCTTTCCAACTTTAGTAGTTCTTCCTCAAAACCTGTTATTTTCTACTCAAAAACTGATAATGAATCAGATGAATTAATGAAATTGTTAGCTAGTTGATTTGTTTCTTCCTGTATCTTGTTGATCTTCCAGTCTATATCAACTGTCAAAAAGTTAGTTTTACATGTATCCATGTACAAAGTTTTAAATTCCTTCAATGTACTACACAGTTCCGATAGAAGTGTGTCATATTGTCTTGTACACTTCTTTATTTCTTCCTTAAAGAATTTTTGTTTTTCCTTCTCTAATCTCTCCTTGAATGCTTCCTCTTTTATTTGTTCAACTGCCACAGTGTTGTCAGTAATATACTTAGACAAAGTGTCAAGTTGACTCAAAGAATCTTTATTATCTACATTACATTTAGGTGTTATCAATTTTGAAATTGGAATGGTATCATCTATTGCCTTGTATGCTTGTGAGCTACATTATGTTATCTTCTTGATAGAATCCAGAAGAACTTCTGTCACATTAGTTGGTTTGAATTCTGCATTTGAAGAGCCAACACTCTGTATTCCGCCAGTGAGAGCAATATCCTTGCTTGTGGTGACCTCTGGTAGGTTAGTTTGTGTTTCCATTTCTTTAAGCAAAGGTTTGGATTGCTCGGCTGTTGTCGATGGCACTGTCTCTGTATGAACCTGTTGTTGTGATGGAGCTTATTGTTCTACCTGTTGTTCAGTGTTATCATCTATCGGTTTGTCTTCTGTACCATCTATTACCGGTGGCTCACTAGCCATGTCTATTTTCCTAGTTGAATCCTTATCGACCACAATATTGACTTTTTGAGTGTCAATGTCAATTGTATATAACACCTCAGAATTGGGATTTGTGTCCTCTTGTGGTATGTTCATACTCTCACTAGCCAGTTGATTGTCAGTGGTAACTACCGGTGGAGTATCCAGAGGCGGTGGGGATAGATTATCTGTTATTTTTATGCTAGGTGGTCCACCAACCTTGTCTTTTCTCTTATCCTTATCCTTCTGATATACTTTGATGGGTTTAGGGTTTCTATATTCTTCTTTCTTTTCCTTCTCTACAAGGAATATGTCTCATGCATTAGTAGTTTCCTCTGCTACCTCATTCACTCTACCAACCATAAGTGATATATGTCGGTGTGTAGTTGAGAATACTGACCGGTTAGCCTCAAAGATCGGATCATCTATCTTTGTTGGTGAGTTGACAGGATAAACAACAAGTAGTTTTTCAACTTTTATTTTCTTATCAAGCTCTACAACAACTTGTCTTCTAGCTTCAAGTCTTTTAAACAATTCTGTCGGTAATTCATCCACAACTTGCATTAAAAATTTCTTGTAAATGTCCAAGTGTAGAATTACACTATTTTCAACCTTTTCTTTGTCATCAGCTGATAATGAATCATATAATTTATTGATGTTTTTCAGCTTTCCATCCTTTGTTATTTCATCTAGAAGTTTGTCAATTGGAGCAATGTTTTGTTGAGTCTTCTTTTTGGGTGTTAACTTCTTCTTTGAAGTTGTTTTCCTAGTTAGGGGCCTTACTGCCTATTGTTTCTGTCTAGTCCTTCTAGGAGAAGGTGTAGATATCGATGAAGGTTCCCTTTTTCTCACAACTCTTTTAAATGCAGCTGGCATATCACTTTACGAAGAGGTTGTAACCAGTGAAAGGTGAGTTTCTGGTTGTAGTGCTTCTAACTCATCTTCAATAATACCAGTTTGTTTAAGTACATCTTCTTTGATAGCTTTAGCTTGTCTAGATCCTCTTCTAACTATTTCTTCCACCTTATTTACCCTTTTCTTTGATTGGATTTGATTTTCAATAGTCTCAGCACTGCCAAATACCTCTTCTTTAGGTTCCTTGGGTGCTTATAGGAGGGCTTTTGCATATGTTTCAATTATGTGGTCATTAGTTTCATAACCCATTTCAGTAACCCAAATGGTTCTTGGGATAACTGCCTCCATCCAAATCTCATCCTTCTTAATAACAAAGCATATTTCATCCTTATACTTATTTACAATTGCTTGTGATAATCTGACTCTAGTATTCATCTAGGCCTTCAATGCCTGAAAATACTCATTTATATTCTTTTCTCTGTTTTCACCCATGTTATTTAGTAAATTGGACAATTGTTTGCCTACCAGTATATCAAAACCAAGATTTTTATTACCGATACCAAGCACTTGTTTTGTTATGTGTAGCATTAAACAGACAAGTAGGTTTCCAAATCTAAATGTCCCCTTTTTGTCTCTCTTTATCTTTCCAAGATTATCAATAAGTTCATCTTTCAACCATTCACACACATCTATTTTTGCATTATCTTTAATCATATCATAGGCACTCTTTATGCATAGGCTAGAGACCGAATTTAACCTATTTGCATGTGTGGTTTTGTAGCCTAAAGTCATACTAATGAATCTGACATTGATGTCGGTTACATCATTTACTCTTAAAGATCTCTTATCAGATGTTGCACCTGTTAGGTTAGTCACTAGGTCATTTGAGACCTTCTCTGTTTTATCAGGTCTGTTACCGGTGGAAGGTAACCCTGTCACAGCTTTTACTGCCTCTTTAGTGATTTTGTGAACATAATCCAACTAGAAGAATGCACCATGTACCCTGCTTAAAACTATCCTTATAACATCCTTAGGGAAATCCGGAATACTGAGAATTTCAGTGAAACCTAAGGTTTCAACTATCTTGTGCTCAAGTTTAACATTATCAGAATCATCACAAATTATAGTCTTATACATGCTCTTGATTTCCTCATTACCTAATTCTTCTATGTGACAATGAATGTACATTCTAGGGTCTTCAGCAAAAACTACTCTCTTAGGGATTTGAGAAAATGCACCAATATTATCATCCTTCTTAGCAATTTTGGGAACTAACTGAAATATGGGTCTAGGGCATTTAATCACTTTGACTTCAGTAAGGTTTGCTATGAATTTAGGAATAGATGAAGAAGCCATGATTATAAATACCTTTATCTACCTTAGGAATGATTGCTTGTTGAATTGCTTCACTTCTTTGCTCAGGAATTTTCATGCTCTTTGAATGTTTGAATGCTCAGTGAAATGAAATTGGAGCCAAAACACTGATTTATAATGTTAATTTTTCCAACCACCACATTTAATGCTTGTCGATTAAGTAGTCACTTAACTTATCTATCGATATAGAAGTAGTTTCAACTTCTTACCATCAACCGAGGGAATTATAGCATGTTTCACATTTGATTGCCAAACCCTCAAAGAATTTTCTTCAGTTAGATGAAGAGTCTCCTGTCGGTGGAGTGTTACTTTGTTCTACCGATGGAGGAGTATTCCTATCAACATTTAGTTATGATTTCCTGATCCATTGTTTTGAGAATTCTTGCTTAACTTCTTCACCTTTTTCTTTACCTTTCAAACTAGGACCTTTGTTATTTACCAATGAGGACTTGCTTCTACAAAATTTAGCAATATGTCCAATCTTGTTACAAGCATAACAAGTCACATTATTTTTTTGAATAGCTTTCCCATATCTTATGTCGGTTTGTGTTCTGCATTGATTAGATAGATGTCCAGATCTTCCACAAACATAACATCTTACATTCATTCTGAAATTTTCAGAATTATGACCAACTTTGTTGTATTTTGAACATTGCCCGGTAGGTGTATTGGTATTCTGATAATTTCTAGATCTACATTGATTTTCTCTATGACCATACTTGTTACAGTTAAAGCATTTGCCATTAAATTTATAAGCAGTAGGTTGTCTTACCGATTTGCCATGATCCTATGTGTTTGCAATACCAGAGCTTTTACCAGCTTCAAAGCCAAGTCCACAAGTGTCACCATTAGGTTTTTTATTCTTCAACAAGTCACCAAGTTCTTCTGAGCTTTTCTTGAATTTTTCTTTGTGCTAATTTGCAGTATCCAATTCTCTTACCAAGATTTCTTTCTGTCTCATAAGTTCATTTGAGTCATTATGTGCATGCATCAAATCTGTCTTCAACAAATCATTTTCATAGCTAAGTCTTGTGTTCTCATTTGCAGCATCACTTAGTCTTCTAGTCAAATCTTCTTCATTCTTCTTTCTATCTTCAATTTCCTTACAAAATCTCATAGTCATATCCTGCATCTCATTCTTTGTTGTCATGTTTTCTTGTTTCAGCTTATTTATCAGATCACTAAGAGTTTCCTTTTCATCATTCTCATTTTGCATCTTTTCACAAAGTTTTCTTCTCTTATTTCTTCCAATGGTAAGAATTTCTTGAAGTGCTTGAATAATATCCTGTGTAGCTTTTAGGTCATCTTCAAGTTTGATATTCTTCAATTTATCTGCATCATAGTCTGAGAGAGCTGCTCCTAATTGCTTCATCAAGTTTTCCATCTCTACCGGTGTCAAGATCTTCCTCAAGCTATTAGGCTTCTGAAAATAGAGGACCAGGCTTTGATACCAATTATTAGTGTGATGCTAAAAATGTGGTATATAAGAGACATACACATATAATGAGACAATAAAAACATAATTGAAAAGCTTAATTAAAAAAGTAGATTAGAAATGCAAACCATAAGCCTTCCTTGAAATGTCCCATTTTCCTCTATTCTTGAGGATCTTGAAGGTGTTGGATTGATGGGCTCTTAGCAGAGCAATGATTTCCAAAGTGGTAACTCAAGAGTTGAGTAGCTATTTGATCATGATTGACTATAGAGATGATATGGAATGCATGATTTAAGAAACTAGATTAGCATGCTATGATAAATCCAAAAGCTAAATGCTAGATAATTGAAATGCAAATTGCCTATGGTAATGATGCCTAAATTGATATGAGATGGGATCCTTATTGCTCCAAAATGGGGGATATTTATAGGAATTCCAAGGCCAAAGTTGAGGTGGCAAGAATCAATGGTCCAGATCTGATCTGAAGATATCAAGGGTCAAGATTGAGGAAGTTGGAGAAGAGGTTGGAGGAAGGGACACTTGTCATCTCTATGGTGACAAGTGTCAAGGAGCCTTGCTCATGAGAGGAAAAATGTCCAAGGGAGGAGACATGTGGCAAAAGTGCCATGTGTCTCAAGAAGAGAATATCCACACCATGGGAGGTTAGGATAAGGAGGTTAGGATGTGCAAGATTGGATAGGGTTAGTTAGACCCAAGATTAGATTGAATGGGTTAGGTTAGGGGATGGTTAGGTTAGGTGGTTAAAGTTAGGAATCATGTGCTCATTTGAATTTAGAAATTCAAATAATTGGAAAATGGTAATTAATCTCAACAAACTTGAGTTTGTTAATCTTAATTAGGGATTAGAAGAATTGATTAATATGGGGAGACATTAATTAATTTAGAATTAATTAATCAAAGGGGGATATGAAATGAACTATGTAAATAAATCATTTAGATTTATTTACTTAGTAGATGAATAGAGAAATTAATTAAATTGCTTGTGAATTTAATTAATTGGGAAGGGGAATTAATCAAATAACTGTGTATTTATTTAACTGTCTTCAGACCATTTTTAGGTGTATACATTTTGCCCCTCTTTGAAGCGATGTGTGACGACGCATTGGTTCAAAGAAAACTTGATTGATGATGTTGTTGATATTGATTTTTGATAGGATGCAGATTCGATCTTGATTTGATGCAGATTTGGTTTTGATATGATATTGATTTGATTTGGAGATGATAAATCTCGATATGATGTTGATTCGATTTTTGGAGATGATAAATCTCGATATGATGCCGATTCGATTTTGGAGATGATAAAACTCGATATGATGTCGTTTCGATCTTGGAGATGATAAATCTTGATTTGATGCCCCAGACGTTGATTGATAGATATCGATGCGAAGATGCCCCCTCGGGAGATGAATCTGATAATTTTCTAATGTTTTTGAAATTTTTGCGATTTTTTCTTTTTTGAAATTTTTGAAATTTTTTAGATTTTTAATGATTTTCCGATTTTTAGAGATTTTTCGGATTTATTTCCCGATAAGAAATTTGAAAATATTTTCCTGCCAGGTTGATTTGTTGATTAGATGATTAAAAATAAGTGGAATAAAAATCCCACTTAAATGCCCCATTATGAGTTTAAAAAGGTGAATTTCTTTTGACCACTCCTCATTTGTGCACTACAGTTGTTTGGAGAAAATTTGCTCTGGAAGATAAAAATGGCGATCCTGTAACATTAGCATAGGTTTGAGCGAGTTCGGTGATATGAGCGTCCTCCGACATACGGTCTACCAATACGTACTTCGAGACAACTCAGCTTTGTTAGTTTTTGAAAAATTTAGCTACTTGCATAAAAAAAATCATTTTTTAGCTTTTTCACCAGATGGGTTGGGGAGAAAATTGCATTTTTGAGATGGGTTTTTCGGATTTTTTTTAAAAAATCATTTTAACCCCAACAAAAAAAATTCAATTATCTCATGCATTTTTTAATTTTTTTTGAAATTTTTCAAAAAATTTTGGGCAAGAGAGGGAAAGGGCGGGGCGGTGGAGGAGGAGCCCCATCGACAGCCACCACCGGCGCCGCGAGCGCCACCACCGGTGCTATAGGAGGAGCCGCGGGTGCCACCACTAGCGCCGTCGACGCTGCGGGAGGTGTCGCAGGCGCCACCGCAAGCGCCATCGGTGCTGCGGGCAGTGCCTTCAGGGCCACCGCAGGCGCCAACTGGGGGGGAGGGGGAAAAACTCTTTTTTTTTTTTTTTTTTTGGCTTTTTTGATGAGTTGATTTGATTTTTTGATGCATCAAGTTTGTTGTCAACTAGATTTGATTTGATTTTTTGATTTTTGATAGGGTAAGATTTGATTAGCTATTCAATTGATAAAATTAGACGCTCCTGATTGTTAAATTTGTTGATCAGTTCTGATTATCTCGATGCATGCACGAGATGAGACAAGATTGATAATGACCTCATGATAGATGAATGTCATTGATAGGGGTCCAATGAGATTTGATAAAAATCTCAATTGAGTAAAATAAACTGATAGATAGATTGATTTAATAGATAGATAAATCAAGAAACTGATATGATGAAATGATTTGATTGTAGGAGCACTTTACCGTTCTTCAGTCTCAGGAGCATTTCCTGAAGACATGGATGTTGATACCCCACCTTAGTCAGGCAGAGCGAGATCACATTAGCAGATGTGGTTTGTCTTCCCTTCTTGACATGCCCCAGGCCCTGATAAACTAGAGATTATTGACAACTTTAGCAAAGCGCTGGCATAGTGAACATAACACATTTCACTTGCCAACTGGAGAGATGACAGTGACACCCAAGGATGTCTACCGAATTTTGTGGATCCCTATGATGGGCAATTTAGTATATTATGATCTCAGTGAGCGAGGTGGGACAGAGGCACTTTGTCGCATGTTTGAGGATGACGAGATTGGTGGGTATGATATTGCATGGCAGGAGATGTTAGAGATAGGGTATGCCAAGTTACCGACTGTGCCTGTTGGATTTATTGGAGGCTTCCTTTGTCCTGATCATAGGTCAAAGGGGTTATCTGTTGGATGGGGTCGTCTGCTTGAGAAGATGGTGACAGAGGGGACCCGATTTTCATGGGGATCATGTATGTTAGCGCACTTGTATCATGACTTGCACTGAGTTGTGTACCAAGGATCAATTGTGTTATCAGCAAGGGTGACTATTCTTCGGATATGGGCCTGGGAGAATTTACCTATCACACGACCATTGGTGAATAGAGAGAGACCTGTAGGCAGACCTTATGCTGATGGGTATCCCGGTGTCATTGTCCAGCGAAAGTTGGGCAAATTAGAGTACTGGAGACGGACCTTCGATGACCTAGATACTGTGATATGGAGGCCATACAGGGACTGCAAAATTTGGTCTAAGGATGTAGTGGAGATGTCATATGTATTCATGACGCGATATCTTATTGGATCGACACCCTATTTCATCGAGCGATTCTTTTGTATGAGGGTGTTGAGACAGTATAAAGGGTATGCCACAGGGTACAACTCATTATGCTCATCGGAGATTGGATGTAGCTACTTGGGGGCCTTCTATTTCATATGACTAGGCCTGCGCAGAGTATCGATCATTGGAGCCAGTTGATTGGGATCATCTTCTAGGTGTGATGGATAGTGGGATGACACATGAGTATGCCATGCACTATACTATACATAGGTTTCCGAGGCAGACACATCTGGATGATCCAGAGCTAGTTTTTTATTAGGATGATGAGAGGCTACGATGCAAAGCTCCTAGACGATGGAGGGATGGTAGAGACAGAGATGATAGCAGAGATGGAGATGGATATGGAGGAGATGCAGGAGATCATGGTGTTGGGGATGATGATGGAGCAAATGATGATGGGGGGGATGGGGGAGATGATGATGAGGGATATGGTCGAGCAGTGGCTATGGTAGTGGCAGGCACACCAGGAGCTAGCAGTTCTAGATCTGCCAAAGATGTATATACAGATTGGATGACCTGAGTGGTCAAACGCAGGAGATCAGGTCCAGGGGATCAGGAGCATCAGGTTCTAGAGTAGGAGGTTCCCCCGGTTGAGCAACCACAGGTAGAGGGACCTTGATGGATCCTCATTAGGATGTCATCTCATCAGCAGTAGGCTCAAATTATAGATTTATAGGCTCAGGTTCAGTAGCTAGGGAGTCGATTAGCAGAGAGGGACTCTCAGATGGCCTAGCTAGAGACTCAGATGACTTCTCTCCTAGTCGAGAGAGATGCAACTAGGGATAGGTGTCGGCAGGCTGAGGCACAGGTACAGTTGTCAGGAGAGTCTATGTCAGGGAAGACTACCCTGAAGGTGATGCACTAGGGGATTCGAGAGGCTGAGTATTACAAGACTTTATACTTTACTGTTGTTCCTCCTGATCAGAGGGCTCCAAGATTTTCACAGCTGAGCAGGAGATCAGGACAGAGTCAGACTGAGAGTCAAGGAGTGACAGGGCCACTTCAGAGAGCTCTCCCAGGTGGAGATTCAGGTACCAGGGGACCAGCTAGTGTTACTCTACCTGCCGATTCAGGACAGAGTTCCACTCCGCGTCTTAGTGGTCCCACTAATATGGGACATTGATCCATTTATGTACAGACCTTTTTGTGATGAGATAGTGATGATTCCAATGATGTATATTTTGTGATGTATCTCCTATATTTTGTGATATCATTGTACATTGGACATTGATCTTGTTTTGATGATATGATATGCAGTCGATCCTATTCTTTCTATATGACCTATGAGATGATGGATGCATTTTATTTGATATATGATTATGTTGTACAGGCACTCTCATGATGTATGCCTTAATTTCTATATGCTTATGAATTCTAGATGATGAATATATGATGATGCGGTATTTACATGATGTATGCAAATGCAAATATGTATGGTGATGCTTATAATTTCTATGTGATGTTTGTGCAATTGCAATGCTTTCTATGTTTATGATATTTTTTTATGATTTTCTCATGCATGGATACAATGCAATGCAATGGTGTTATTTTATATGATTTGAGATTTGATGAATGTCATGCAATGATTTTACTAAATGATGAATGAGTTTATGATTTATATGAATGATGTCTTGGTATGCAATGGTTACAGATGAACTAACTTATCATGTAGGATGAATGAATTGATTATTTTTGTTATTGTCCAATGTACTCAATTACGTAATAAGAGAGATAACACCATGTTAGCTTTGGCCTTGGAAAAGATGAGCATTGTGATCCCATGCAGGAATGAAATGCAAGTCTATCTTAAGATGCAAATGCAAAACATGAAATGCAATGCGATGATCGGACCGGTCATAGAGTCATTGCTTTGTTTCATCATTGAGCCTCTAAAATGTGGGAAGTGAGTGCAAACATCAATGGTATAATTGAACCATGATGACCTGAGCACTACTTTCCTAGGTTTTGATATTGCAAGTTAGCACAAGCATCGAGGTATAATTGAACCAAGATGACCAGAGTGTTGCTTGCATAAAACAGGTAGTATTAACCATTTCTATATGCAAGTTCGAAATGTCTTCGATGATACTCTGATGATCATTTCCTTAGACAACTTTGCACATATTAATGATTAATTTACAGATAGTAAACAAGAAAAATATCATGTTCCTTCCTCATTCCTCTAGTCAAAGACATCCTAGAGTTACTCAGAAATCATGATAGCGAAAATCAAAATAAAATAGTTGAACCATTATTGTCAAAGTGAACTCATGAGTCAAGATATATCATCCATTGATATGTGTTTTCATGTTTAGATTGATATGTGATAGTTAATGGTTGACAATGTGATCTTATGTTCAATGTTGAATGTATCTCAGTTTTTCACTTGACAAGCGTTGTCTGACTATTGTTGTACCTGCTTTGATTAAGCTCAAAATGATTGTAACTTTTTGCCCCCAGCCTAGAAACAAGCCTTATTATGATATAGTCAATGATCCAAACCATGATGAGAAATCACCTGGGATGCCTGCATATGTACAAAAGGCTTTATGATATGAACAACGTTGATGGAAAAGAATGCAAGCGGAAGAAAGCGTGAACCAATGGATGGCAAAGCTAGCCGACAGATAATGCTTGTTTGTCAGGTTTTCACCATCTGTTTTTATTTTACTTTTTCTCATATTTGATTTTTTATTTTTATTTTTGGGGATTTTCTGCTTTTTGCACTATTTTTGGATTTTCTACTTTTTTCATTGTTTTTGGATTTTCTGCTTTTTCACTGTTTTTGAATTTTCTGTTTTTTCACTATTTTTGGATTTTTAGACATAAAACTTCTTCAGATGCATGCTATTGATGGGTTCCTTGAGTTGATCCCCATCTTGTGTTGATAGCTAATATGCTCCTGACCCAAATACTATTGTGACCACAAATGGACCTAACTAGTTTGGTTCAAATTTTCCCTTCTTTTCTCAATCTGACTGATTTTGTGGATTTTCCTTTAATACTAGTTCTCCAACTTGAAAGATTCATGGTTTGACCTTGTGATTTTAACTTCGGTACATTCTTTGCTGATATACCTTTAGATGATCAAAGGCATTTTGCCTTCTTTCATGGATTGGTTCTAACTCTTACAGTCTAGACACTCTTTGTTCTTCATCTGGGATTTGACCTTTTAGTGATACACGTAGTGAGGGAATCTCTACTTCGATTGGAAATATGACTTCTAATCCATATACAAGAGAGAAAGGTGTGGTACCTATTGGTGTATGGATATTGGTGCGGTAGGCCTAGAGAGCAGGGTTTAGTTGAATATGTCAATCTTTCCCAGCATCGTTCACTATCTTTTTGAGGATTTTTAGAATAGTTTTGTTAGATGCTTATGCCTGCCCATTCCCTTGTGAATAATAGGGTGTGGAGAATCTATGCTAGATCTTAAACTTCTCACATAGCTCTTGCACATCTTGATTCTTGAATGGTTGCCCATTATCAGTGATAATGGTCATTGGTATTCCATAGCGATAGATGATGTAATTCAAGATGAATGCAACAATTTGTTTTCCTATGATATTTGTGAGAGGTACTGCCTCGATCCATTTTGTAAAATATTTTGTAGCTACAAGGATGAATTTGTGACCATTACATGAAGAAGGATTTATCTTTCCTACTAGATCAAGACCCCATTGACAAAAAGGCCAAGATGTTGCTAAAGCATGAACTTCTTGTGTTGGTGCATGGATCAAGTTTCCATGGATCTGACATTGCTTGCACGTTCTGGCTATCTAAAAAGAGTCTCGTTCCATAGTCAGCCAATAATAGCCCAAGCATATGAGTTTTTTCGAAAGGGTAAGACCAATTGAATGAGTGCCACAAATGTCATTATGGACTTCCTTTAAGGCCTTCTCAGATTCTTCTTGTTTGAGACATCTTAAAAGAGTATCGTCTAGACCTCGTTTAAATAGGATATCTGCGACAAGAGTATAATGGGAGGATTGGTGAATAAAGTTTCTCTTTTGATTTTTTGATAAGTCAGGAGGTAAGATGTTATCTTTCAGGAATGTGTAAGTTTGGCCATAGCGGAAGGAATCGTGTCCAATAAGTTGACAGATGGTTTGGGAATCAGGACAATTATGAGAAGGGTAAAACAACTCTTCAACCAGGAATTCATAACGCTCTTGATTTTCCTATGTTTGTAATAGAGAAGCAAGTGTTGCCATGGCATCTGCTACTTTGTTATCATTTCTTGGAATTTGTTCAAAAGTGATTTCAACAAAATATTTCTTGAAGTCATCCACCATCTTTTTGTAAGGCATGAGTTTGTCATCTTTTGTTTGATAGTCATCATTAATTTGATTGATGACAAGCTGAGAGTCTCCAAAGACCTGAAGTTGTGTAATGTTCCATTCCACATCCATTTTGATACCTATAACCAAAGCTTCATACTCTGCGGTGTTATTGGTGCATGGAAAGCTTAATTTGTATGCTTTCGGGATGGTATGACCTTGTGGTGCGAAAAATAGAATTCCTGCTACTGATCTATGCTACGTATATGAACTGTCAAAGTATAGTTGCCATGCTTTTGTTGTGACTGGTAGGATATTAGCGTCAGGAAACTCAATCTATAGAGGATGATCATCTTGAAGTGGTGCCTCTGCTAGTTGATATGTGATGACTTGTCCCTTGATATCTTTTCTATCTACATACTCAATATCAAACTCACTTAGGATCATGATCCATTTTGCTAGTCGTCATGTCAATTTTGCCTTGCTGAGAAAATATTTCAATGGATCAATTTTAGCTATCAACTTGATGGAGTGAGAAATTAGATAGTGTCTTAATTTTTTAGAAGAAAAAACTACCGCCAAGCATTCTTTTTCTATTGGGGAATAGTTGAGCTTGTATCCCACTAATGTTTTTTTGATGTAGTAGATGGCTCGTTCTTTTCCTTCATTATCCTATTGTGCAAGTAAAACTCCTAATGATACTTCAGTGGTCGATACATAGAGCAATAACGGCTTGTCTGGAATTGGTGACATTAGAATGGGTGGTTGCATGAGATATGCCTTGATCTTGTTGAATGCATCCTCACATTGATGGTCCCATTTGAAATGAACATTTTTATGCAATAGATGGGTAAATGGTTGACATTTATCTGCTAGTTGAGCCACAAATCTTTTGATTGACTACAATCTTCCCTATAGTGATCTGAGTTGACTTGTATTCTTTGGAGATGCCATTTCCATGATTGCTTTGACCTTAGTTGGATCTACTTTGATACCTCTAGTTGAAACAATGTATACCAATAGCTTTCCTGAAGTGACACCAAAGGCACATTTCTTAGGATTTAGTCGTAGCTTATACTATTCTAACCGATCAAAGATCTTTTCCAGTATTTCAATATGTTCTTCTCTGTTGTGTGATTTTTCCAAGATGTCATCCACATAGTCTTCCATGAATGTATGCATCATGTCATGGAATATCGTTGGCATAGCTCTATGATATGTGGCACCTGCATTCTTTAGTCCAAAAGGCATGACGTTCCAGCAGAAAGTACCCCACAGACATGTGAAAGCTATCTTTTCTTGATCTTTAGGTGCTATTTTAATCTGATTGTATCTGGAGAAACCATCCATTAGAGAAAATATGGAGTGTCTAGCTGTTAAATCTACAATGATGTCAATGTTAGGCAAAGGAAAGTCATCCTTTGGACATGCATTATTAAGATCTCTGAAGTATGTGCATACTCTGATACTTTTGTCTAGCTTTGAAATAGGAACAATGTTTGATACCCATTGAGGATATGCTATAGGTCTGATGAATCCTACATCCAATAATTTTTTTAGTTCTGCTTTGACCAAGAGAGCAATATGTGGATGCATCTTTCTTAGTTTATGTTTGATTGGTTTGGCTGGATTGACATTCAAGTGATGCATAATAAGCTCTGGATCCAATCCTGGCATGTCTACATATGACCAGGTGAAATTGATTTGTCATCGTGTAAAGAATTCCACATATTTTTTCCTTTCTTTTTCTGATAGAGAAGTTGCTGGATGTAAGATCTTTGGTTGCTCTGTTGTCCCAATATTAACGGCTTCTATTGGTTCAATTAAAATTGATGACCTTTCTTGATAGTACTCATGTAAAGTGTCAAATCTCCCATCTTCCGGTGCCTTGAGGAGGTTTTCACCATTAGATGTGTCCTTTCTTTTTACTTTTTACTAATCTAATGTTGCCAGAAATGGTTTTCAACATTAGACCTGATATTGTTTTCTTTATTTTCGCTTTTGCGACTAGGAGATTTGGCACCCACTTGACTAGAAGATGCATTCCTGAAATTCTTGGTGGAAGTTGTTGCAGGTTCGATTGCATTAAGATATATGGATATGGCATAGTCATTTGGATAGGTCTCAATGGCAGTATGTCCTTCATTTTCCCATTCAATAAGTTTGGGGTGGATTAGAGGTAAAGGATCATCAAGTTGAGATGCTTCGAGAGTATTTAGGGTCATGATTGAGTTATCAAAGTTTTCGATACGTATGTCAATGTCTAGAACGATACCCTCATCGGAATGACCTCGCCCAAGAAGTTTTTGATCGTCCTCAATTAAGTCTAAGTCAGGCGAACGTGATTCTAATTCAAGTGAACTAGTTCCTAATGTTTGCCTTGCATACGTGTGAACTACATCAACTCCTACATCTTCTTTAAAGCAATTTGCTTTAGCTGATTCTTCAGAATGATAGGAATCCCATTCCCATTCATCAGAATCTGTCTCACTTGTAGCTTGCAATTTACAAATTTGTTCATATAGCTATTGATGTGTTTCTTCTGTTTGTGTTGCTATATCTTTCCTTCTTTCATATTCAACTTCTTCTGGACTGAGATTGAGTTTTGTCAACTTTACTATTAGTTCTCCTTGATTAGTACTAGGTTCATGCTTGTTTTGATTGACAGTTAATGTTGCTTGTTGATTTGAGGATTGTTTCTTTTTCCATTTCATGTTTGGTTGTGCTCGTTGCTTTGCAGATGCTTCTTCCCTGTCAATTGCAAGTTGTTCTTGTCTATTTTCATATTCCTTTTGGTCTTGATTAGAGAATATGTCTTCTGGTAAAGTAACTTGTCCATACCCTAATCCTCCTTTGTAGCTTGCTGAGTATGAGGTTGGATAGGTTCTGAGATACAGGACCTGTTCCAGTGTATCCCATCTTTTGAAGAATGTTGAATCCTTTTCCATATTTTCTTGTAGGTATGCTGACATTGTTGACCTTTTGTTGAACTTCTTCATATTTGTATAGCCATTGTAGCACATCTTTGTCTTTTGTCTCCTCTGATAAGGTTCCAGCACTAATAAATGCTCCATCAAATATCGGAAGATGTTTCACAATTGGTTGTTGTTTAGAGTTTGATGGTTTTCCAAAGGATTTAGGAGAGAGTGGTAATTGTGATATTGAGTATTCTCCATTTCCTCGATCTCTTAACTGCATTTGTTTTTCCATACTTGATAAAATAGAGGCAAAAGATTTTTCTTTGGATTGTGTGTTCGAAGATGACACCTCCCTGTTATGAGGAACAATGACTTCTTGAGCCATTTTTAGATTGCTGCAATATTGGAATGGATTTGAATCTACAGATATTGTGATTTCTTGTCCATCATAGGGAAATTTGACACACTGATGATAGGTTGATGGGATAGCTTGCAATTCATGTATCCATGGTCTCCCCAGGAGTATATTATATGATAAGTCCAAGTCCAGAACTTGGCATGCTGTGTTTTTCTGTAACGGTCCCACTCTGATGGGTAGTATCACAATTCCCTTGGAGGAACGTTCTTCTTCATCATAGGCTTTTAAGGTGATCTTTTTGTGGGGATCAATTGCATCTTCTGAATATCCTAAGGCACGAAAAAAACTCAATGATCAAATATTTAGGCCAGCTCCACCATCTATTAGAACACGTTTAACTCACATTTTGTGAATGAGGACTTCAATATGCAAAGGAGCGTTGTGGGGATATTGCAAGGACATGTCATCTTCTTCGGTAAATGATAAGCAGTGAGGAGTTGTGAGGTGTCCCACCATGGTTTGGAATTGATCTATATCAAGGTCTTTGGACATTGTGGTATCTACCAATCCTCGTTCAGGAATCTCTTTGTGTGCAGGTGACAACTTTAAAAGTTCTAAGATGGATATGTGTGCAGGTGTTTTCTGTAATTGATCCACTAGATTGTATTGTTTGGTAGTGGATGACGTGTTTATTGTAGGACCTGGCAAAACCACTTTGGCTTTGCTTTGTGTGACAACTTGAGCAGGTTCTTGATGTTGTTGCTCTTTAACCACGATCACATTTACCATATTGTCATATGTATGAGCATAGTTTACCATTGCTTTACCTTTACCATTTTGCCATGTTGATGATTCACCCTTCTCATAATTAGGAAGTGGAGTTTTGAAAGTTGTGTGAGATTCATTTGTTGTATGTCCATCCATAGTTATTATTCCATTATCAATCAAATATTGGATGACACGTTTTAATCGTCAACAAGCATCTGTTTGGTGTCCTTTGTTTCGATGGAAATCATAGTAATGGTTGTCATTCCACCAAGCAGGTTTTGCCTTGGGTTCAAAGTTTCTTTCTTTTGGTAAAGTAATCAATTTGTTTGCAATAAGTGTTTTTAATGTGGACCCAAGGGGTTCACTAATGTTTGTAAATTGTCTTCGAAAGAAATTTTTAATAGTTGCTTTTTGGTGATTGTTGTTTTGTTGAGCTGTTGCTGAGTGATTGGATAAGTTGAAAACCAGTTGCTTCGGTTTTACATTGTTGTTATCTACTATCTCATCATTGACGACATTACAATTTCTATTCCAAAATTTTAATTTATCATTGTGATTGTTGTTGTTAGTGTTGTTAGGAGGGTGAATTCCTTCTTTGAATATTTTCAACTCACCTTTCTTTATCATGGCTTCCTCCATTCTGATTCCATTGTCAATCATTTTTGTAAAACTTTGATTTCCTTGCATTTTTAAGTAATAACTCATTTGATCATTTAAGTTGTCGATAAATATGTCCATTTTTTCATACTCCGGCACTGTACGAGGATACCTCGAAGCTAACAGCCTCCATTGTTGCAAGAATGTCATGAAGGGTTCTCCACTTTTTTGTTTTGTGTTACAGAGGTCTAGTATGGTGACTTCATGTTGTATGTTGTAGGAATATTGGGATACAAACTTATCCACCAACTCTGAAAATGATTTGATTCTTGGTGGAAGTTTGGAGAACCATTCCATAGATAATCCAGTTAAGCTTTTTGGAAATAGTCTCATTAAGTATGTATCTTCATGTGAAAACTCCATGCTCATTGTGCAAAATTCTCTTATATGATCTTGAGGGTCAGTGCTTCCGTCATATTTTTTGTACCTCAGAGTCTTGAAACCTATAGGAAATGGTATCATGTTGAGGTTTATGTCGAACGGATAAGGACATATTTCTTGAAGCGAGTATCGTCTAACATTTCCTCTTTGCATATCTTGAATTTGTGTTTGCAATGTTTGTAGTTATTGTGTGAGAGTCATGATAGGATTATCAACATGATTTGTTCTAGAATAACCCTAATTTTGCATTCTAGGAGGATCTCGATCTCTTCTTGGTCCATCTCTAGTCCTTCTTGTATCCTCATTAGATTGAATGTTATTTAGAATTTCTACTTCATCTCTGTTGGGGATGTAAGTTTCCTCATTGTTTCTGGTGTTGCTAGGAATTGACGTGTTATTCATTTTGAGACCAAAGATGTCCTCATATTGTTCATTATTAGGAGGAGGATCACTTTTCTTTTGTGTCAATTTGTTTACATCAAAATCTTGGGGGAGTGTAGCACCAGATTTGGCTAACATTAGGAAATATTTTTCTTTTTCTCCCTCCAATATTTTCTGCATAAATTTTTCAAATTGAGGATCTTTTTTGATGCCTCTAACTTGTTGTTATGTTATTTCCTCTTCAACTTGTATTTCATCTTCGTGTTCCATGTTTCTATAGTCTTTAGTTATTTCAAACATTTTTGTTTCTGTTTCTGCAATCTTTCGTCTCTGAGCCTTGGTTAGAACGGGCATACATGTGTTTTGAATGTTTTTCGAGGTTTAAATCTTGAGTAATGTATCATTATAAGTGATCAATTGTTGAGGTGAAAGTTGTAAGTGGATAGACACGAAATGATCTTTTCAAGTATTTTCTTGTTTACAAGTTTTTCAATCTTAGTTTTGGAGTGCATATTTTGTGATTTTTGATATGACCAAGTTCAAATAGGAACGATATATCCTATGATAAAGAACGAGGTTATTTTGATCAAGCGTTGTAGTTTTGTGATTAAAGGATGATAGATCCTGATGAGAAACTATGTTTTAATGATCAAAGACAATGTGGTGTTGCACTTTAAGGTGTTTGATCTTTAACTTGTTTGAGGTGAATACTTGAGACCTTTGTGTGTCTTGTTCTTGAATCTATTTTTGACAGAAGATAACCTGATTGAATGACCCAAGAAGATGACCTACTCTCTATGTTTGATTGCTTGAAAAATGGGTTGTTTTGGTTTTCTGATTTGGATGTATTTACCAGAAATGCTAACAAAATGACCAGGAACACTGCTATACTAACCAGAAACGTTGTTGCTTGGACCAGAAACTCTAACAAACTTACCAAAAACACTACTATATTGACCAGAAACGCTGACATACAGACCAAAAACGCTGACTGATAGACCAAGAACTCTGTTCTGCAATACAGTGACTCTAAAGTTCAAATAATGATATGTAGGTTTAGCAAATTGAGTGTTTGAACTTAGGAGATTACAATTTTGACCCAACTCTGTGAATTTTAGACTCAAAGAAACTCTAACAGACAAACCAGAAACTGTAATATGCTCAACCTTTGAGAGTTAATGTTGAAATATGAGAAATTTGACATTAACACCAAGAGAGCTGACATTTGGATTGAAAATGCGATTGTTTGGACCAAAGGTGCGACTGTTTGGACTGAAAGAGCTAATGTTTGAACTATAAATATGATTGTTTGAACTGTAGATGCGACTGTTTGGACTGTAGATGCGACTATTTGGATTGAAAGAGCTAATCTGCTGCAAAACTTGTGAATTTGACAGTTTGAAGTTTGAGTTTTCAATGTTCGTTGTATTTCAATGGATGAGATATTGACTTGACTTATAAACATAGAAATCAGATTGTATTTTTGTCCCAAAGGTTTTGAACAATTAAAAACACATCAATCAGTCTATCCTAAGGAGATTGGCTGAGAATGAAAACCTTTGCTTGCTGACTTAAGTACACACCCAATAGCTAATCAAAATACAATCGTTGAGTATCACGCAATGGATTCTCAATGCCGTATTATCCGACTCCAAATGCTAATGGGGGCACGATATGGCAAGTGTCTTGGGAGAGTTACTATCTCTTGCACAAAGATTATCACCCTTTCCGAGGTGAATCAAGTAGCTTCTACTTTTATAGTTCTTAGTTAGGAATTTCGTTTGAAATTACCCCTTGAAGTCACACAAGCATGATTGAGGCCTATAGCCCGACAAGGTACCAAAACAAGTTGTAGTCATCTAAACATGATTGAGACCGTGAGGCCCTACAAAATGCCCGATATGAGAGATCTCAAAGAGAAAACTCAAATAATCCCATCCTCTAAGACCTTAATCATCAGAGACCTATTTATTATAGTGAGTTGGAATGCTCAGGTCCAGTTGTACTCACTTGGATCATTCTCACAAGGTGATTACTTTTTCCCACTGTGACAGGCCCGCTAAAGATATGCACTATTGAAAGCAAAGGATGAGTCTAGCTTTCTGATCACCTAAGAAAGGTGAGAGTATACTCACCTATCATCAAGACACATAAGACATGTTTGTTCATTTCCATTGTAATTAGTCTATGTGCCTAATTTAACAAATATAAGTGCAAAATCCCGCTGCTGAAAACAAAGTTAGTAGTTTATATTGCATTCTTTGGCAGTGAAATAGTTTATGACTCCAATCTTTCACAACGAAATAAGTACCAGCAAAACCAACAATCTGCAAATTAGGTTCGGGAAAATGACAGTCCATAAGCAGAAATGAGGAATGCAACATACAATATTTGCAAAATTAATAAAAAACTAAAAACGCCATCAAATTGACCAAGAACGCCATCATATGTGCCAAGAACGCTGCTCAGCACACCAGAAACATTGTTCTGCAAACTAGAAACATTGTTCTAGACACCAAAAACGTTGTTAAACAAACTGAAAACGCTAACAAATGTGCCAAAAACACTACCATACATACCAAAAATGCTAAAGTACATACTAAAAGTGCTAAAGTACAGAAAAGCATAAAAACAGAGTTGAGGAATCTCCCATAAACGTCATTTGAGGTGTCGGAATGCCACAAAAGAGGCCAAGAACGTGATTCGGGAGCCCAAGAGAGCTAATCTGCACTCCAAAAGAGCTAATCAACATGTCAATGAAATTTCCTACAAGCAAACTTGTTAAAGATCAAAGGGGCTAGGCACCACGGTGGTCGCCAATTAATGTGGTATATAAGAGGCATACACATATAATGAGACAATAAAAACATAATTGAAAGCTTAATTGAAAAACTAGATTAGAAATGCAAACCATAAGCCTTCCTTGAAATGTCTCATTTTCCTCTATTCTTGAGGGCCTTGAAGGTGTTGGATTGATGGGCTCTCAGCAGAGCAATGACCTCCAAAGAGGCAACTCAAGAGTTGAGTAGCTATTTGATCATGATTGACTATAGAGATGATATGAAATGCATGATTTAAGAAACTAGATTAGCATGCTATGATAAATCCAAAAGCTAAATGCTAGATAATTGAAATGAAAATTGCCTATAGTAATGATGTCTAAATTTATATGAGATGGGATCCTTATTGCTCCAAAATGGGGGATATTTGTAGGAATTCCAAGGCCAAAGCTGAGGTGGCAGGAATCAACGGTCTAGATCTGATCTAAAGATATCAAGGGTCAAGATTGAGGAAGTTGGAGAAGAGGTTGGAGGAAGGGACACTTGTCATCTCTATGGTGACAAGTGTCAAGGAGCCTTGCTCATGAGAGGGAAAGTGTCCAAGGGAGGAGACATGTGGCAAAAGTGCCATGTGTCTCAAGAAGAGAATATCCACGCCATGGGAGGTTAGGATGTGCAAGATTGGATAGGGTTAGTTAGACCCAAGATTAGATTGAATGGGTTAAGTTAGGGGATGGTTAGGTTAGATGGTTAAAGCTAGGAGTCATGTGCTCATTTGAATTTAGAAATTCAAATAATTGGAAAATGGTAATTAATCTCAACAAACTTGAGTTTGTTAATCTTAATTAGGGATTAGAAGAATTGATTATTATGGGGAGACATTAATTAATTTAGAATTAATTAATCAAAGGGGGATATGAAATGAACTATGTAAATAAATCATTTAGATTTGTTTACTTAGTAGATGAATAGAGAAATTCATTAAATTGCTTGTGAATTCAATTAATTGGGAAGGGGAATTAATCAAATAACTGCGTATTTATTTAACTATCTTCAGACCATTTTTAGGTGTATACAGTTAGGATTCCCATAGATACTAAGAGGGGGGGTGAATCAGTATCTAACTGGTAAAATGATTTTCTTAACTTAAAACATGTAAAGCATATTAATACTGTGTATCGGTAAACAAGAAATAATGCAAGAAATAGAGATAACATCAACCACATGAAAAATACACCATAACACAGTAGTTTAACGAGGAAACCTAGTGTGGGAAAATCCTCGGTGGGATTTGTGACCCACAATATTCACTTACTAGCCAATAAGAGAATATTACTGCTACAATAGGGGCCTGCACATGCAGGAAGGCCAAGTGCCTAAAGCTCACTACCTAATTACAAAAGTCTCACTGACTTACAAAATGGATTATATAAATCCAATGTCTTGTACTGCTTCAAAATAGCATCTACTATGCCAAATCCAGTGCCGGTTTATAGCTCTGCTTTATACATAAATCCTTAACCTATAATTCACATAATAGGTCTACCTTATTTCGCCTAATAATCTCCTTCCATCTTCTTTTCTAATTCCTACAATGTTCTACAATGAGCTCTTATATATATGAGTCATTTTACAACTTGCCAAGTCGGCTTACAATGATTTTACAATAATTAACAAAATATATTATAAACAAAATTCTTGTCAGCTTCTGTACCGGTATGCTTCCTTTTACTGTCAGTGTTGGTGGTTTGTGTGCTGGTGTAGAGTCTGACCTTGCTAGTGCCAGTAAATTGCCTTGTTGGTGTCATAGGATTGTAAGGTTGCTATCAATGACAAAACCTTCAATCACCTACAGTATCTCATTGGAGTGTGCATTTTCTAATAGAGAAATCGTCCTCATCAACAAAATTTGAAAAGGAATATAACTAAGATGCATGATCAACCACCCCAATCACAATGATAGCTCTAGTCTCTAAGTCTTTAATAAAGATTGACTCGGGTGTGAACTCCACAATTCTCTTAGTTGTGCCATGTGTGATTTGATAGATGGAAATGAGATTGCTTGTCAAATGGGGTACACACAACACATCATTGAAGGAGTTATCCCCAATGGCAATAGATCATTTCCCAATCGCATCCATGTATGTATGATTGCCCATCAAAATCTGTGGCATGGTGCAAGGCTCAAATGTAGAAAACATAGACTGTGAATATGCCATATGATGAGAAGCCCCTAAATCTAGAAGTCATCTCCCTGAATCATGACTTGTAGTAGCACAAAGAGCTTGTCCTTTTATTTTCTGAAAAGAGTGAGTCTTCCTACTTGTAAAAGCCATGAATGCTTGCCCTTTCCCCTTTGAATGTGAGGAAGTGGAATTTGATGAATCCTCCTTCTTGTAGGCATTAGGCAAATCAATGTTGTGTTGTTTGACAATGTGTGTGAGCTCATCAATCTTCTTAGAATGGCAACGACGCTCCTCATGACCAACATTTTTACAATAGGCACAAGTAGGTCTCTCCCTCTTTGGTGAATAGTCCTTCTTGAAAGAGGATGAATCTCCTTGGTGTGGAGAAGGTGGTGCTTTGTCCTTAGGCTTTGATTGTCATTTCTTCTTGTTTGAGTTGTTCGTTCCTTGATTTCCTTTGTTCCTTTGATTTGCCACTAATGCTGGAGACTTAGAAGTCTTAAGAATGCCAATGCTTATCAACTTAGTTTTTTCCATCATCAATTTTTTGGCAAAATCATCAAATGTGGGCATTGTGTAGCTTGAATCCATTGTCATCCTATGGGTTTGGAAACTAGAAACAAATGTTTCATATTCTTGTGGAAGTTTTCCCATCAAGTTGAAGATCAATTGAGTATCCTTCTTATCAATGCCACAATCCTTGAGTTATGCCCTCAACTCTTTCACCTTAGTGGCATAAGCTTGTATACTATCAAATCTCTTGGGATCTAACATGGTAAGATCACTATCAATCTAATATCCCCTAATCTCATCAACTTGACCATACAAGTCTTGAAACTTTTACCAAGCATCCTTGATTAGAGTACATTTCTCAATATGAAAAATTAGATCCTTTGATACATACTTCCTTAAGGTACCAATTTCCATGATATTTTTAGTGAGCCAATCCAAGTGACCAACAGGATCAACCTTAGGATCAGCAAGAGCAACAATAGTTCCATCAATATAATGAGTTAGTCATTTTTCCATAAGTTTACTCCATGTATCAATTTTTCAAGTAGCATAATTATGAGCAGTTAAGAGAGGAAACTTAAAAGAATCCATAGCAGCAAAAATGAAAGAACACAAGAGCAGAAAATCACAAGAGACACATGTGTGCAAGTAAAATTCATCTTAATAACAAGTATCAAATATCAATATCAATTAGAATCAAAGGGAAATCATGAATCCCTATCTAATCCACGAATCTTAACAAACAGACAATGAAATAAAACAATCAAGCAAAACAAGAACTATAAATGAAATCAATTAAAGACTCCCTATTATGTGACTGCATATAACTTCCATTGCTCTTCTCTTCTCTATGGTATGATGGCTCTCAAATATCACGTTGGTAACCTGCAAGTGACACAAAGATTCAAAGTTTGTGATTGTTGAAATTGTCCAGGATTGAAAGGTGGAACAGATTGATCAAGAAGTGGAGCTTAGGTGAGCTCACATGAATATTGATAGTTGAACTGTTAATTGTAGGAGTGAAACAGAATAGATTGAATAGATTAATTGAGTCAACTGATTGAGAAAAAGTTGACTGAGGGAAGAAAAAGAATGATCGGAGGAAATAAAGAGGATGACACAAAAAGATTAATTTAGAAAAAGCTAACTGAAAGATGGAAATAGAGATTGGAGAGATAAATGATTTAATTAATTAATTTAGCATGTGCTTGCATTTAGATTTAAATTTTCAATTTAATCTTTGCATGAGATTTTAATTCAAATAATTACATGTACAACGAATGCTTGATAGTTATGACTAATTGTCATGCATTTTGAAAATATTTTTGTTTTTCGAGATCCGATATCTAATATTTTCAACATTTTCTCATTGTAGGAAAACATTGGAGTGTTATACTGCCGACAGAGCAGACCCAATGGACTGATCTTCGTGCGGACTTACTCGATGAGGATATTGAGCATATCTGACAACTTGGTCTATATCTCATGAATACTAAGAGGGGGGGTGAATTAGTATGCCAAAAATCTTTCCACTTAAATACTTTGCAAGACTAACAGTAAACCGGTAAAACAGTTTAGCCGACAAACCAGTTTGTACACATGCAAACCAAATAGCAAATAATGCATTCACCCACAGAAGTACAAATACCATAACACAAGAGATTTTGACGTGGAAACCCAAATGGGAAAAACCACGATGAGATAGAATTCACAAGTAACTATCTGTAGAATAGGAACCAGACCGGTTAAGGTCAGACCAGTTAAGGTCTTACAATGTTCTTTACCAGAACAGATCCTGTTAGGAATCTCAATCTCTGTTAGGAGATAAGTCTGATCAAAGACTACCTTGCTAGAGGATTTTAGATCCACAGATGTGAACCACCTTGTTAGAGGATTTACAAAAGGCTTTTGGGCCTACCCAATTAAGGGCTATAGACTTGTCGAAGATGTGAGTAATCAACAAGTGAGTGATCTAGCAAATAGCATAGATTGCTTGGTTAGATCCTTGAAAGCTCATTCCTAATGCATTCCAGCATTACTTCACTCTTCTACACATTCATACTCTCTAACTCCTCAACCACCTTAAACCCTAGCAACAATATCAATAACACCAACAACAACCTAAAACCCTAGACATGATGTCATTTTTAAAGGAATCTGATTTCATGCCAGTCCAATAGGTTTACAATCCAATTCCCTTGGTTCAATGAGCCTAGACATACTTGGTAACACGACACAAAAAAGCACCGTTAAATTGTCGGCACCACCAAACAATCGGTGGATGGTAACTCGTCACAAAATGCCAGTTGGTAACTCATCACAAAGTATTACCGGTTCATACAAAATACTGATTGTCGGTTTGACAAAAATGAAGGCTGGTAAAAATGTGTTATGCCACTTTAATCCCTTGTACCGCTTGGGATCTACAAACCGCTTGGGATCGACATGCCGCTTTAGACCGGTTAACACATTCTGCAAAACACCAATAGTCTAACGACTATAATACAACATACCGGTTGAAACATATTCTGGTTGAGCTTAAACTCATACATATAAAGGAGATCTCAATGCAAGTGTGTGTCCATCAATGACAATCACATCATAAACATCAAAAACGCCAACAATCTCCCCCTTTGGCATTGATGGCAACACTTAGGAAAATAAAATTTTGACATCTAAGTGTTTTACAACAAAATCATGCCATTAGCAAAATTGCTCCCCCTAAGCATATACACTATCCCTTTAACAATACAATGTATAACTATTTTGCATATAGAGATAGACATTGAGATATTAGAGCATACATCAAAATTTTAAATACCAGATACTTCTTCCCCTTGAATAATTGTCCCCCTTTGCCAACAATGACAAAGTACAGTTGAACAACCCCTGTTTTCATTTGGTATTAAAATAATTAAAGTTTATGACAATAAGGAATAAAACTTGTCAAAAACAGATTTAAAGTCTTGCAAGAATTGTTTCATAGATAAAGACCAGGACTCAAGTAGGGAGGTGGCTACTTCTTTCTTTGTCTGCATCTGGGAGACCTGTTCTTCCATGGTGTTAATTGTGCTCATCTCTTGTGTCACTGTTAAGGCATCCAGATTTAGATAACACTTCTGAATAATTTGCAGATGTGGGAGTAGAACCAGTTGTAGCTCTTGCAAATCTCAAGACTGGGTGTTGATCTCATGCTCCATTTTTGTTGTCTGGATGTGAAACCGGTGAACGGTTTTCCCATAGGCTATAAAGGAGTCATAAGGCGGCTTGAATGTGCTCATGTAGGCCTACAAGTCAGATTGAAGCTTTTTCTTTTGTGCAAGCACATCGTCATAGAATGGATGGGGTTGGAAAATCTTGCTGAGTAGAAGATTCCCCTCATCCAGAGCGTCCCTTATATCCTTTTGTGCTTTTTGGAGTTCAGTCTGGAGCTTATTTAACTTCTTCACCAGAGAAATATTAGCCTTTTGATGCTCTTTCTTGATATTTGCCTTTGCTACCTCTTCTAGGCTCTGCACCTGATCATCCACTACTGTGCATAGGAGTTTTAATTTAGCCAGTGATGATTCAGTATTTGGAAGGTTTGTACCAGGTATCAAAATAGTAAGAGTGTCCACCATCGCTTGGATCACATCTTGCTCCTTTTCCCTTCGTATGACTTCAAGCCGTTCTTGAGCAACCTTGATGCTCTACATCAGCTCCATTTCACTTGTAGACTAGAGGTCGATAGGACTGGTGAGGTCTGCTGGTTTGTCTTAACTACTGGTTTCCTTCAGAGTCTCCATCTGTGTGCTCTTTACCGCTTTGCCTTCCTTGTCCTCTTCAGCTTTCTTCTTCTCTGTTTCTCTCCTTTTCTCCTTTTCCTTATCCTCCTCTGCCTTTTTTTTCTCCTCTTCTCTTCTTCTTTTTCCTCCTCTGCCTTTTTCTTCTCCGCTTCTCTCCTCTTCTCTTCTTCTTTGTCCTCCTCTACCTTTTTCCTCTCTGCTTCCTTTCACTTCTCCTCTTCCTTGTCTTCCTCTTCTTGTTTCTTTTTCTTTTCATCATCTTCTTTTCTTTTCTCCTCTTTCTCTTTTCTCGTTTCCTCCTCTTTCCTCTTCTCCTCATCTTCATCCTTTTTCTTCTTCTCCTCTTCATCCTTCTTCTTCTCTTCTACTTTCTTCTTCTCCGCTTGCTTTTGTGCTTCCTCCTTTTTGTCCTCAATTTATTTTTGCTTGTCTACCTGTTCTGCCTACTTCTCTTGTCCTGTTCCCTCAAATGGTATTTCTTGAGTAACATCCTCTACGTCCAGAGCATCGACATCAATAGTGTCGATTGGTTCAACAACTAGATTTCCTTCTTCATCAAACACTTCATCCGGTTTAGTTATTACCAGTTCTTGCTCAGCCTTCTTGTTGGCTTTAGCCACTCGATGCATCTTCAGAGCTTCTAGAGCAAGGGTGTGTGTATTCTTGAGTACTTCTTTACCCTTCCCTTCCAGTAATAGGAGTCTTCTTCTCATGAAGAAGAGGCCTTTGTATTTGTTCATTACTTCGAACAGTTCCAAATTTGATACATCAGGAAAATGTTCAGCAAAAAAATTCTCTCTCATTTCCTGTTCATGCTCTATGGCAATGCATCATTTATTGTCTAAGGACTTATACAAAGAATCTAGTGTCTCAGATCTAATTTCTGAAGGCGAACGGTCATTAACACATAAATACTGAATAATTTCTTTTTCAACCGCTTCCTTTTCATCATCATTAAAGTCATCAAAACAATCAATCAAATCATTCAGCACTTTTCTCCTAATGTTTTTGATAGTTCTTTGACAATGTGTCAAAGGTTTGTAAGAGGAGATGTCAATATTTATCGCTGCCAATGATGTTGGTTCATTCTTTGTCTTTTTCTTTGCTTGTCATGTCTTCCTAGGTTTTTCCTCAGACACAGTTTCTTTTGAGTTTGGAGAGGTATCCCTTGTCTTCCTCTTTCTCTCGAACACTTTAACAGGTGCCACTTCCAATTTCTTTTTAGCCGGTGACTGCTTGGTCACTTTAGGACTCGCTGTAGTAGTCGGTGTCGATGCTGAAGGCACTGCCTTTGCCTTCTTCACTGAAGGTTCTTTTCCTTTCTTTGTTGAGGGTTCCTCAACCAGTGTTATCCTTTCTAGGTAGGTGTTGGTTCTCTTTGCCTTTCGATCAAGTTGTGAGGCAATAAGGGTAGAGGCATATCCTTCCAGCATATCATTCATTACCTCATAGCCCATAGACTCCACTTTCTCATGTCTGGGCTCAACAGCCTCCATTATGCATTGATCCACTTTAATGGTGAAACAGCTATCATCTTCATATTTCTTGACAATATCACCTGATATTCTCACCATTTGACTCATTTTGTGTTTGAACTCATCAAAGTACTTGTTCAGAACTTCAGGGTAATTGGTTCCAACTACTTGAAGGATTTCCTTGATTTGCTTGGTTATCGGTTGGTCAGCAGACCACTGGACATCACCTACTCCTGAAAAGTAGCCTTGGAAGTAAAAGAACAACCCAACCAGTAGTTGTCCATACTTTAACCTCAATGCATTATCATTTTTGATCAATTTAAGATTCAACAGGAGTTGCCTTTGCATACCGGTGCATAGTTCGAATGATGCATCCTCCTTGATCATCCGGTAAGCGGCATTTACCGATGCAACAGATACAAAGTTAAGTCTGCTAGTAGAGAACATCTGGTAGCCTATCACCATGCAAGCATACTTGACCATATCATCCTTGATTGAATTGATGGTCATACCTCATGAGTTGCTCATTGAACCGGTGAGTTTGGACATTTTAGTCTTGCTTACCGTCCTTAGGGCAGGCACTTCCCATGTATTGCAAAAACTAGTGATGGCATGAATTGCTTGTGGTGTAATATCATATGTCCTTTCCAGGTACATCTTGTCACCATGAACTCTATTCAGAATGATCCTAATGTGATCATCTGTGAAATCCTCCAGGAAATAAACAACATTGTGGAGCTTCTTCTTCTCCAAAATACTATACTCCAGTTTGATATTTTTATCTTTTCCACAAAATAAACCTAGCTGCGAATGAATTGCTAGAGATCCTAGGTCTTCGATTTTACAATCTATGTAATCTAAGATTCCTTCTTCTACTATCACACCAGATGGAACTTGTGATAGGGCATTATATTTAGACTTGCGTTGAATAAAGCTTGTTGAATCGACAAATGCACTAGAGCTAGCATGGGATGCAGAAGCCATGATAGAAACTACAAACTCAAAAAATACCTTTCGGAAATCGTGAATTTAGGGCTTTCATATCATTCTCCACCTCACACTCCATCGGTTGTAGAATCACCACTTTGCATTCTTCTCTTGACCGTTTGCAATTTTCTTTTGAATCTCCTTCAAGGTTTCTAAAATTCTCAGAATCGCAACACAAATCACTTTTCTTTGCTCTGCACTTGAAAACCTTCTTCACTTCGAAAACTGATTGTGAGAAATGATTTGAAAAATCCTCTTAAACATATTGCTCACCTACCATAATAAATGCTCCACTATTAGGGCTTAAACCCTAATTTCCCTTTTACCATTTCCGGTCTTCTACCAACTGACAAGTATCATGCACCGGTTAAGGAATTTTACCAGTGTAAACCGGGGGTTCGAAACATTTCGCCGTTTCCTCCCCCTAAGCTATTTTGAAGCTTAGTTTGTCAGTTCCGTGATTTCCACACTAGGTGCAGAAACCGATTCCTCTTGCAACATTGCTGGTTTCTTCTTCCAAGTTCATATCCGCTTTCACAATTTCAACATCAATGTTTCCTTCCGGAGTGACCGGTATATCATCAGATATGTTCTTTCTTGATCTACAGAATCTGGCAATGTGACCCAGTTTGTTGCAGTGATAGCAGACCAATCCAGGTGCTCTCCAACGTCCATTGTTCTTGTTTCCATTCTTCCTTCTGCATGTTGCAGCAGTGTGACCATGACCATGACATATCCAACAATTTTCTCTCCATCCGGTTGCCGATTGATAGCCACTGCTTTTTGGCTGATGATTGAAGGCATTAAACCGGTTGTGATTCTGGTTCACAAAAGGTTCAGGACCAACTCCTTGAGTCCTTTGAGGATATCTTCCAGTGTTGTTCATAACAGACCTACATTCACATGCTCTATGCCCAAACTTGTTGCATGCATAATAGTTACCGTTGAATCTATAGGGTCTAGGCTTATCATTTAGGAAATAAGGAAAATTATTATAAGCCTTACTCCTACACGCATTTGTAGTATGTCCTTCTTTAAGATAGTTAAAGCAAACAAGTTTAAACTTTTGCTTACCTTTGTCCTTTGATGTCGGTCGTTTCTTTGATGTTCCTGCATTTGTACCAGAGGTCTCACCTTCCTCATGACTGGAATAACCAAGTCCATTAGTATTCTTGACAGGTTTGGCAAATTCAAGCTTTTGTTCTAGCTTGACAGTGCTCTTGTTGAACTTAGCAAGTATTTCCTTTGACTTAGAGAGTTCTTTGGAAATAGCAGCATTTGTTTCCATCAGGTTTTCATTTTCAGAGATGGCAATGTTCAGTTCTCCTTGCATGTCTTCCTTTTCCACTTTGCTCGCATGTAGTTGAGTAGTTAGGGCACTGATTTCTTGCTTTAGCTTGGAGATTTCATGATCTTTATCTTTGATTAGATCTTCATCTTTCCTCCGATTCTCAAGCTCTTGGCACATTTGAATAGTCAGTCCTTCCAATTTTTTTCTCAGATTGGAATTGGATTCATTCAGCTTTTCTACTTCTTGAATCAGGGCTTCCATGTTCGCTTCATTAGAGGAACTATTTTCAGATAGCTCCATTAGCTTTTTAGCATGTTCTCTCCTCTTTGCTTGAGATGCCTTGTATTTGACCATAAGATCATCATAGGCTTGCTCAAACTGAGTGAGTTGATGAGTAAGTTCCCTCAATGTGTATTCCCCCATATCTCTTTCCAAGTGGTTAAACTTATAGAAAGGTAGGCTATGATACCAATTGATGAATACTAAAAGGGGAGGTGAATTAGTATGCCAAAAATCTTTGCACTTAAACACTTTGCAAGACTAACAGTAAACTGGTAAAATAGTTTAGCAGACAAACCGGTAGTACACATGCAAACCAAATAGCAAATAATGCATTCACCCACAGAAGCACAAACACCATAACACAAGAGATTTTGACATGGAAACCCAAATGGGAAAAACCACGGTGAGATGGAACTCACAAGTAACTATCTACAGAATAGGAACTAGACCGGTTAAGGTCTTACAATGTTCTTTACTAGAACAGATCCTGTTAGGAATCTCAATCTCTGTTAGGAGATAAGTCTGATCAAAGACTACCTTGCTAGAGGATTTTAGATCCATAGATGTGAACCACCTTATTAGAGGATTTACAAAAGGCTTTTGGGCCTACCCGGCTAAGGGCTACAGACCTGTCGAAGATGTGAGTAATCAACAAGTGAGTGATCTAGCAAATAGCACAGATTGCTTGGTTAGATCCTTGAAAGCTCATTCCTAATGCATTCCAACATTACTTCACTCTTCTACACATTCATACTCTCTAACTCCTCAACCACCTTAAACCCTAGCAACAATATCAACAACACCAACAACAACCTAAAACCCTAGACATGATGTCCTTTTTAAAGGAATCTGATTTCATGTTGGTCCAATAGGTTTACAATCCAATTCCCTAGGTTCAATGAACCTGGACATACTTGGTAACATGACACAAAAAAGCACCGTTAAAGTGTCGGCACCGTCAAACAATCAATGGATGGTAACTCGTCACAAAATGCCAATTGATAACTCATCATAGAGTATTACCGGTTCATACAAAATACCGGTTGCCGGTTTGACAAAAATGAAGACTGGTAAAAATGTGTTATGCTGCTTTAATCCCTTGTACCGCTTGGGATCCACGAACCGCTTGGGATCGACATGCCACTTCAGACCGGTAAACACATTCTACAAAACACCAATAGTCTAACGAATATAATACAACATACCGGTTGCAACATATTCCGGTTGAGCTTAAACTCATACATATAAAGGAGATCTCAATGCAAGTGTGTGTCCATCAATGGCAATCACATCATAAACATCAAAAATGCCAACAATATCATGTTTTACACTTGCCAGAGGTTACAGCCAACAAGGCCATGATTACAGCTTTGATAGAGCGGTGGCATTCTAAGACTTGTTCTTTCCATCTTTCGATTGGTGAGGCTTCCATCACATTAGAGGATGTATGGTGTATACTTCGTATTCTGATTCATGGTGAGAGAGTTGTATATGACCATGATGATGGCATTGCTGGACTATATGCACTTTTCGAGTGTGACATTCATGATTTGCAGATCAGTGGTTGTTATGACATCCCTTGGGCTCGGTTAGACTATGATGACATGACTATCGTATTATGTGGTGTTGTCGGTGGTTTGCTGATACCTGACAGATGAGATCATGGATTTCCAGTTGGATGGGGTAGAGTGCTCCATGATATGATTGTTCATCATCGACTGTATGCGTGGGGTCCTTTTCTACTAGCCATGTTATATTATCAGATGCATGGTATTGTATATCTTGGATACCGATCTATCAATTGTGGTGTGACACTGCTCCATACTTGGGCATGGGAGCAGATTTTTATCTTGAGGCCTGTCATTCATGTAGATTTGCAGCCTGGTGAGCCTTATGCTTTCAGGTACACAATAGGTATTAGACACAGGGGTTCGGGGAACACCTCGTATTGGAGACATTAGTTTGACATACTGCAACATTTCATTTGGAGACCATAGTATGATTGCCCTGGTTGGGAGGATGATGCAGTACACTTGCCTTTCTACTGACAACAAAGATATCTAATCAGTAGGACCTTTGAGACCTAGCGGATTATTGAGATGTATCTTCCAGGATAGGTTCTGAGACAATTCGATGAGGTACAGGTGACACCTGTGGTTACTACTTACTTTGCTCGCATATCACGGGAGGTATTTGATTGGGGTGTTTGTATTCAGCCACATGTTGCTTCTACTAATTTTGATTCTCTTCAGCTGTTACTCTGGGGTTGGGGTAGAGGTGCAGCGAATCCAGGGACGACGACAGAGTATGATGTGTGGTTTGCTAGGCATAGTCCAGTGCCATTGATTGATCCTGTTGTTCCGATTACAACACAATAGATTCAACATCCTAGACAGTGGTTGAGGATAGACGTAGGGGAGAGAGCCAGAGGAGGAGGAGGGGGTGGAGTCGAGGGAGGAGGTGAGGGAGATGAGGATGCAGACATTGGCAGAGACACTGAGTCTATTAGCAGTGAGGATAGTGATGATTCTTCAGAGTCATCAAGTAGCGAGGATGGAGGTGATGATGAGGAAATGTCGGAGCTAGAGGATGTACTTGTTGCAAAGGGTGAGAGAGGACAGGTTGATGATGAGGATAAGTTGCAGACTCTTAGAGTGCGGCTCCAAAGTTTGGAGGATGAGGTCGCTAGACAAGATGTCAAGCGGGAGACCTATCATGCAGATTATGGTGCCCTTGAGGCTAAGAGAGATCATCTCCAGGGGGAGAGAGATGAGGTAGTGCGGAGATGTCAGATCACTATGGATGCCTTTGATCATCTATTTAGAGTAGGTACAGATGCGCGTGACCAAGCAGATAGGTATTTCACTGCTGCACAAGAGTCTATTTGTTATCACTAGGCATATGAGAGAGCCATCCCTGAGGGTCAAAGAGAGCCTAGCTTCAGTGCGTTTATGGGGTGGAGATCGAGTAGATCTACTTCATGACGGACTAGCAGTGGTGGCGTTATGGGACCACCTCGACATCTTGGGGTAGGATCTAGTGGATAGGATCCACCTGCTGACAAAGGCAGTGTTGGTTGAGAGATTTTTTTATCATGTTATCTAAGCCTTTAGGTTTATTTATTGTATTCACACACATTTATCATTTTGAGTCATATATATATGATATGCAGGTTTTGGCAGTGATCTATTTATGTTTTGTTTTCCATGTATTCTTTTATGATGCTATGAGTTTTATGATGCTTCTCTATTTGATTCTATATGATTATGAATGCAATGGTAGTGTATGTATGTATTAATGATGCTAGTGAATGCAATGAACTCTATTATAAATGCAATGGAATGTATAATGACTACAATGGAATGGCTAAACCAATTTTAACTCAGATACACCATGAAGAAATGTTAGTTAGATAATAGAAAGAAAAATTGATAATAGAAAGAATGATAGAAAGAATGCAATTTAGAAAGAAGGTGAGAAATCAACAAACTATCAATAAGCAAATGAGATGAGAATGAAATTTGAAAGAATCACGAACCCGTGTCACATATTTTATTGAGTCAATATATATTCATCGCTGAGCCTTATTATTGAACAATGAAGCTTAGCACATTAGGGTATAAGGAACCAAAATGCAAAGATATCTCATTGTAGAAACAAACACATAGCAGACAAGGAGTGAACCCTTCATTCTGGGAATTATGCTAGGGGTCGAGGTATGTGTGGCATCCAATAGCTGAATGCTCCTATCACAAACACCCACTAGAGCAATTTCCCTAGAATTTCATTAGTTCACACCACAAACAACAAACAAAGAAAAAGATAATGCCCACCATAGCTCCTTGAGTCACTTGTGGACATCCTTGAGTAGCATAGGAACAATATCTGTCACCAAATGATAAAAGATAAAGACTGACCCAGACGAAATTTAGCAGCTATACTGACGTTATGCCTTCATTCTCAGTTGCTTGATGTGATGGTTGATAATGTCTGATCTCATAAAGTTGCGGACCCCATTTAAGACTGAATTGTCTGATTTCGAGTGTATCCGCTTATGTTTAAGACAAGATAATGATCACTTTGATATGGATATGATACAATTGATAAGACAGTTTGATCAGTTGATTGCAGATGTTTTACTAGATAGTCGTATCCTTTGTTAATTTTGTGTGAAGCGTTTGTTGGATATCTGCTAGGGTATTTGTTTCTCACAAGACATTTTATTGCAAGTTTTTTATGATTGATTGATTTTCGATTTTTAAGTTCTTTTCCAAGAGCTTTTTCGATGTTTTTTTAATGTTTTTTATTGATTTTTTCAAGACATTTTGCAGATGTTTTTGGTTGATTTTTCTGGACATTATATGGATGTTTTTGGATTTTATGGTTTTCAGTGTTTTTGGATTTTTAAGTTCTTCAATATTTTTGGATTTTTTAGTTTTTCAATGTTTTTGGGTTTTTTCAGGACGTTATCTGATTTTTTGGATTTTTTTAGTACTTTATATGATTTTTTGGATTTTTTCAAGACTTTATCCAATTTTTAGGATTTTTTTTTACTTATGCCCCCAGTGTGCAGACCTATATGACATGATGATTTGCAGAACACATGTGGAGATAACGAATTTTTGACATGAACTATGTTAATGCAATATGCATGATGAAGATGCATTTCCTATTCGAACAAGGTTGGTTGTGCTTATTATATCATCTGTAATACACCAATTGAAATGGAGGTGCAAAACATTTCATAGATAAGCAGTCAATCGATTCTTAAGGCCCTTTGGAATATTCGACTCAACACACTTAGTGACTAGGATTTACAAATGGAGATGCGGAAAACTTCTCCATTGGTTCTTGAAACTTTGATCTTCTTTTGCCCATGTGTGTGCAGATGAGTTAATTCCTGCTCTTGTGATCACTAAAGATCCTTAGCATCCTATATGACTAGCTACATGGATTATCCTAACTTCAAAATCATCTCGAATAGAGCCTCACTATCAGCAAGCCTTGAGAGCTCCGATGAGGTTATAGGCTGTAATTTCTCAAATATTACTCCATTGCTAGTAGGCATTCATAGCCCTAAAGGAGTTACTTGCATGCATGATATTTCAGTTATATATCATTGCTCTTTTGCCTTGAGATGAATATTTGGCATAGCTCTTTTTCTTTTTATTTTCTTGCCTTGACTTGTAAGTAATGAAACCTACTTGGGTGTGATAATTACAATGGCGCTGAAGGAGAATTTTAGATTTTTCACTAGTCATATGATCAACTAGGTGTCTAGAATGAATTAGAGATATTCTTAATATGCTTTGAGATATAGCAATTGATAGATTTCGGGTTAACAAGTCTCAAATAGTGAAATTGCTACCCAACCATAAGTAATGTGTCGTCACAAGGTGATTTTGAAAATGAATGAACTTAGGACCTCAAAAGATTTCATGTCCAAATAATTAAAAAAGGAGATGATCCTTGTTTCTTTTGAATGCAAATGAATGATAAACTTGAACAGTTGTCTTGTTTTATTGATGCTGCTATATGAAAATGCAGAAACTATATGCCATGAAATATGTGATTATGATGTGCTTAGAAAGAAGCTATATGTGATGTAGTGCTTTGAAGAAAATGATATGCAATGTAGAAAGTAAAACCTAAACTAACCCAGCCTCTAGGTATAATATTTGTGTAGGTAGTTCATTGGTCTTTGTTTGAAGAGTCAGATAAAGATGTGTTTTTTAATAGGATATAAGGACTCAATGGGGTGTACATGTTCAGCATCTCCAATGTTGATTTCTTTAGTTTTTGGATTTTGTGGACCATCATAGGGAAATCCATCTGTGGAACCCCTGAATTCACCTATAGTGTTATCATTTTCAAATAAATCCAACCATGGTAGATTCTCTTGCCCCCAGTCTTTCAAGTGTGGGTATATGAGGCAAATAGATTCTAGTTCTGAAGTTGTGACATGAGCAGGTGTTATGCTTGTTTTTGTCCCTACATTAGCATTTGATGATGGCACACATACAATTGTTGACAAGTTGCTCTGTGTAGTATGATCTGGATTGGTGATTTCATTGATAAGGGGTTCATGAACAACTTGCATAGAGGAATTGGGATCACTAGGAGAAATGGTAAGTTTGTTTGAGAGGGAATATTGTGAAGAAAATGGAGGATTATGACATGGAGGTGAAGGGATAGAGGGACCTTAATCAGGATTCGGAGAAATAATGGGCTCTTGTTTAGGAAATGAAGGTAAAGGTATGATTTGATCTGGTTTGTAAAGGGATTATTAGGGAGGATGGAAGGTATGTCTTGATCTTGCTTAGGAGGTGGATGTTGGATGGGACTTGAAATGTCACTTTGTTCTTGAGATGGAAGGGTTTGATTATGAATGGAATAGAAAAGAGCAAGGGGATCATCATAAGATTCTTGGTCGGTGGGATCTTGATCAAAAATTGGATAGGATGAAAGTGGTTGTTCTTGATCTTTATTTGTTTCAGGACTCATTTCTTCTAATTTTGGATCATCCTCTTGACATGGGGAAGGAGTTTGGAAATGCATGGGAGATTTTTGGAATGTTTCAACATATTGGCCTGATGAGGAAGAATTTTGAATGAGATCCTTTGAATCATGACTTAAATTAGATTGGATTTGTATGATGGATAGCCCTGGGAGGTTGTGTTATTAGATAGAGTTGGCATTGATTGGTCTTGTGTGACTTCAAGGGATGATGAAATGGTGGATAGATATGGTTGATTTAGGATTTGGTTGAAAGGGATTTGATTTTGGTTGAAAGGAGTATGATTTTGGGTGAAAGATATTTGATTTTGGATGAAAGAGGTTTGATTTTGGGTGAAAGATGTTTGATTTTGGTTGAATGAATTTTGATTTGGACTTTGGTTGAAGGGGGTTTTATTTTGGTTGAAAGAGGTTTGAATGTTGGGTTGGTGTGAATTTTGATTTGGACTTTGGTTGAAAAGGGTTTTATTGTTGGGTTGATATGATTGGTATGATTGATATAGTGGGTTTAAAGAAAAAGAAGGTTTACATGACTCTAATGTTGGTTGAACTGGGGTAGGAACGATTTTGTTGAAGAATGAAGGTTGGATTGTTTGAATGGTCTCAAAAGAATAAGAAGGTTGGTCAGATACTGATCCCCTTGTGGTCATGACTTCTCTCATCATGTTTTCTAACCAGCCCCTATGGTTGTTAGGACTAGCCATGTCTATCACTTGTTGTTACAAAGTTTTGATTTGTTGAGCTAATATTTCTAGGGATGGCAATGGAATAGGAATGGAAGGGATGAATCCTCCACCTTCCCTACAAAATGTATAATTCCAATCCATGATATTTGCTTGTTTGGTTTGGACCTAGGATCACAACATGTAAGATATTTTCTCCATTTCTCTGAATGTGATAATGTTTGATTGAACTTGACCAACTTGTTTGAGTTGAGGTTGAGTTTGATTGATCCTCCGATTGTGTTTTGGACGTTTGGGGTATGACTTTTTGATATGATTATGCAAATGATGAATTAAGACAGACCTATATGAGGTCTAGACAAGGATGTATATGAGGATGATAATGAGGACGTAAATGAGGACTATGCAACAACTATGGATGATAATGAAGACGTGAATGAGGACTATGCAAGGACTTTCTAGGGTCACAAGTGTGTTAAAGCTTTGAGTTTTGATGTTTCAAAAATGGACCTTGTTTTCAGTAACTCCGTGTGTAGGACAAGTTTTTGTAGTTTTCCAAATATGAGAACAATTGCTTGGAGTTATGTATAGCTGACTGACTCAATTTTCATACAATCTCAAAAAATTCAAAGATACGTAGGATAGGGCCTGAAATAGCCCAAAGGACTAACTCAATACTAGTCTAACACAACGATACATAAAAAAGAAAAAAATACAATCTTAGGCTGGGAAGTGGACACCATTCAATGAGGCCCTTCCAATAAAATATTGAAACAAAATGAACAGATAGAGAGTCTGGCAGCACTGGCTCCACTCCATGGAACACACTTCTTAGGCATGCCAGTCTCTCTTACCCCGAAGATCCGAAGATCTTATAGCAGAGGGATTTTTGTATCATAGTGTAAGGTACATGAAGGGTATCTATGGGGTACGATCTGCACTCTCGGAATCACTGAATGTAGGTTTTTTGGCAACTAAATTGGTTCGTAGTATTAGGTTTCAAGGGATCCCGATCCAACGACGGATTCTTAGAGCAAACCACTTAAGACTTTAGTTGAGCTTATCGGTGCAAGGAAGACCCTCACATACATCGAATTCACTCAACACTCTAGCCGCCTGGCCAATATATTGATGAATACTAAGAGGGGGTGAATTAGTATGCCAAAAATCAATGCACTAAAACACTTAAACAATCTGAAGATAAACCGGTAAAGCAGTTTAACAGACAGACCGGTTAACACACATGCAAACCAAAATGCAAATAAAGCATTCACCCACAAAAGCAATACAACCATAACACAAGATATTTGACATGGAAACCCAACTAGGAAAAACCACAGTGAGATGGAACTCACAAGTCACTATCTACAGAATAGAAACCAGATCGATTAAGGTCAGACTGGTTAAGGTCTTACAATGTTCTTCACCAGAATAGATCCTGATAGGAATCTCAATCTCTATTAGGAGATAAGTCCGATTAAAGACTACCTTGCTAGAGGATTTTAGATTCACAGAGGTGAACAACCTGGTTAGAGGATTTTACAAAAGGCTTTTGGGCCTACCTGGTTAAGGGCTACAGACTTGTCAAAGATGTGAGTAATCAGCAAGTGTTTGATCTATCTAATAGCACAAACTACTTGGTTAGATCCAGTATAGCTCACTGCTAATGCATTCCAGCATTACTTTAGTCTCCTCTATCTCTCACTTAGTTACAACTTGATCTTCTTCAGATAAGATCATTCTTACAACAACTCATCAACCACCTTAAACCCTATTCACAACATAAACCCTTTTTCGCAACAACCTAAGAACCCTAGACATGATGTCCTTTTAAAGGAAACTGATTTCATGTCAGTCCAATAGGATTACATTACAATTTCCTAGGTTCAATGAATCTAGACATACTTAGTAACATGACACAAAAAGCATCGTTAGTGTGTCGGCACCGTCAAACAATCGGTGGATTGGTAACTCATCACAGAGTATTACCGGTTCATACAAAATACCGGTTGCCGGTTTGACAAAAATGAAGACTGGTAAGAATGTGTTATGACGCTTTGCTCCCTCGTACCACTTGAGATCTACGAACCACTTGGTATCGACATGCCGCTTCAGACCGGGAAACACATTCTACAAAATCACCAATAGTCTAAAGACTAGAATACAACATACCGGTTGAGCTGTAGCTCATACATATAAAGGGGATCTTAATGCAAGTGTGTGTCCATCAATGATAATCACAACATAAACATCAAAAATATACCAACAATCTCCCCCTTGGCATTGATGGCAACACTTAGGAAAATAAAATTTGGACATCTAAGTGTTTTACAACAAAAACATGTCATTAACAAAATTGCTCCCCCTAAGCATATACACTATCCCTTAATCAATACAATGTATAGCAATTTTGCATACAGAGCATAAACATTGAGATATTAGAGCATATAGCATATAGCAAAGCATATAGCAAAAAAAAAAATTTAAAAAGATACTTCTCCCTATATTTCTCCAAAATAGAGTACTTGTCCCCCTTTGCCAACAATGACAAAGTACCGCTGAACAACCCTGTTTCCATTTGATATTAAATAATAAGAGTTTATGACAACAAGGAATAATACTTGTCAAAAACCGATTTATAGTCCTACAAGAATTGTTTCATGGATAGAGACCAAGACTCAAGTAGAGAAGTGGCCACTTCTTGCTCTATTTGCATATGGGATACATGTTCTTCCATGGCATCAACTGTGCTCATCTCCTACATAACTGTCAAGGCATCCAGGTTCAAATAACACTTCTAAAGAATTTGCAGACATGGAAGTAAAACCAGTTGTAGCTTCTGCAAATCTCTAGATTGTGTACTGATCTCTTGCTCCATTTTGGCTGACTGGATCTGAAACCAGTGAACAGTTTGCCCATAAGTTGCAAAAGAATCATAGGGTGGCTTAAATGTGCTTAAGTAAGACTATAAGTTCATTTGAATCTTTTGCTTCTGGGCTAGCACATCATCATAAAATAGATGGGGTTGACAGATTTTGCTTAGTAGCAGGTTTCCCTCATCTAAAGCATCCCTTATATCCTTTTGTTCTTTTAGCAATTCAGACCGGAGTTCATTCAACTTCTTCACCAGAGCAATGTTAAGAGCCTTTTGATGCTCTTTCTTGACATTTTCCTTAGCTGCTTCTTCCAAACTCTGCACCTGATCATCAACTACAGTACATAGTAGCTTAAGTTGTGCTAGTGATGATTCAGTGTTGGGAAGATTGGTACCGGGGATCAATCCGGTAAGGGAGTCTACAGCCGTTTGAATTATATCTTGCTCCTTTTTCTTTCATATGATTTCAAGGCACTCTTGAGCAACCTTGATGCTCTGCATAAGCTCCGATTCACTTGTAGACTGGAGATCGATAGGATTGGAGATGTCAGCCAGTTTGGCTTGACTCTCGGTTGCCTTTAGAGTCTCCATCTGTGTGCTCTTCACTGCTTCCGCTACCTTGTCCACTTTTTCCTTCTTCTTTTTCTCTGCTTCCTTCTTCTTTTCTTGTTCCTTGTCTTCCTCTTCTTTCTTTTTCTTCTCAGCTTCCTTCCTCTTCTCCTCTTCTTTCTCTTCCTCTTCTTTCTTCTTATTTTCTTCTTCCTTCCACTTTTCCTTTTCTTTATCCTCCTCTTCCTTCTTCTTTCCTCTTCCTTCTTCTTTCCTCTTCCTTCTTCTTCTTTTCTTCTTCCTTCTTCTTTTCTTCCTTATCCTCTTCTTCTTTCTTTTTCCTCTCATCTTCTTGCTTCTTTTTCTCTTCATCTTTTCTTTTCTCCTCTTCATCTTTTCTCTTCTCTTCCTCTTTCTTCTTTTTCTCATCTTCATCCCACTTCTTCTTCTCTTCCTGTTCCTTAGCCGCTTCCTGTCTATCCTCGGCTTTCTCACTGCCCTATTTAGCTTGTTGCACCTATTCTGTTCCCTCAAACAGTATGTCCTGAGTGACATCTTCTACGTCCAGGACATCAACATCAATAGTGTTGATTGGTTCTTCAACTGGGTTTCCTTCTTCATCAAAAACTTCATCCGGTTTGGATATGACCGGTTCTTTTTCCACTTGCAGGTTGACCATATGTGCTTTGTGAGCTTGAATAGAATGATTCATATGCTGATGAGTATCTTTTTCAACATCATCAATTCTTCCCTCTAATAGCCAGAGTCTTCTTCTCCTTGTGAAGAAAAGTCATTTATTTTTGGTCCAAAACATCAAATAATTCTAAGCTTGAGAGGTCGATAAAGTACTGTGCAAAGACTTTCTCCCTAATCTCCTATTCTTTTTCTATGGCAATGTGCCATTTATTATCTAATGCCTTATATAAAGAATCTGGTGCCTGAGATTTAATCTCTGATGGTGACCGGTCATTTTTACACAAATAAATAATAATCTCTTGCAGTACTTCTTCTTTCTCCTCATCACTAAAATCTGATGAATACTAAGAGTGGGGGGTGAATTAGTATGCCAAAAATCTTTGCACTAAAACACTTACACAGTCTAAAGATAAACCGGTAAAGCAGTCTGACAATCAAACCGGTTATCACACATACAAACCAAAATACGAATAAAACATTCACCCACAAAAGCAATACAACCATAACACAAGATATTTGATGTGGAAACCCAATTGGGAAAAACCACAGTGAGATGGAACTCACAAGTCACTATCTGCATAATAGAAACCAGACCGATTAAGGTCTTATAATGTTCTTCACTAGAACAGATCCTGTTAGGAATCTCAATCTCTGTTAGGGATAAGTCCGATTAAAGACTACCTTGTTAGAGGATTTTAGTTTCACATGTGTGAACCACCTTATTAGAGGATTTTACAAAGGCTTTGAGGCCTACCCGATTAAGGGCTACAAACTTGTCAAAGATGGGAGTAATCAACAAGTGTTTGATCTATCTACTAGCACAAACTGCTTGGTTAGATCTAGTATTGCTCATAGCTAATGCATTCAAGCATTACTTCAGTCTTCTCTATCTCTCTCAGTTACAACTCGATCTTCTCAAATAAGATCGCTCTTCACTTCCACCTTAAACCCTAGCTCAACATAAACCCTATTCGCAACTTCTCCAACAACTTAAAAAACCTTAGACATGATGTCCTTTTAAAGGAATCTAATTTCATGTCGGTCCAATAGGATTACATTACAATTTCCTAGGTTCAGTGACTCTAGACATACTCAGTAACATGACACAAGAATCACCATCAATGTGTTGGCACTGTCAAACAATCGGTGGATTGGTAACTCATCACAAAATGCCGGTTGGTAACTCATCACAAAGTATTACCAGTTCATACAAAATACCAGTTGCCGGTTTGACAAAAATGAAGACTGGTAAGAATGTGTTGTGCCACTTTGCTTCCTCGTACCGCTTGTGATCTGTGAACCGCTTAGGGTCGACATGCCGCTTCAGACCGGGAAACACATTCTGCAAAACCACTACTAGTCTAAAGACTAGAATACAACATACCAGTTGAGCATGAGCTCATACATATAAAGGGGATCTCAATACAAGTGTGTGTCCATCAATGACAATCACAATATAAACATCAAAAATGCCAACAATCTCCCCTTTTGGCATTGATGGCAACACTTAGGAAAATAAAATTTTGACATCTAAGTGTTTTACAACAAAAACTTGCCATTAACAAAATTGCTCCCCCTAAGCATATACACTATCCCTTAATCAACAGAGTGTATAGCAATTTTGCATTTAGAGCATAATCATCAGAGCATATAGCATATATCACAGCATATATCAAAAATTTCAAAACAGATACTTCTCCCTCTGAAATACTTCTCCCCCTGATATATCAAAATTTCAAAAATTTAGACCATCAAAATTTTAAAACCATATACTTCTCCCCCTTTGCCAACAATGACAAAGTACCGCTACAAAAACCTGTTTCCATATATATATAAAAGAGTTTATGATAATAATGAATAATATTTTTCAAAAACCGCTTTGTAGTCCTGCAAAAATTGTTTCATGGAGAGAGACCAGGACTCAAATAGGGAGGTCGCCACTTCCTTCTCTGTCTGCATTTGTGATACATGTTCCTCCATGGCATCTATTTTGCTCAGTTCTTGGGTGACTGTCAGTGCTTCCAGGTTCAAATAGCATTTATGAAGAATTTGTAGTCGTGGAAGTAATACCAGTTTAAGTTCATGCAAATCCCTAGACCTTGTGCTGATCTCTTGCTCTATCTTGGCTGACTGGATCTGGAACTGGTGAATGGTTTGCCCATATGCTGCAAAGGAGTCATAAGGAGTCTTGAATGTGCTTAAGTAGGACTATAAGTCTGTTTGAAGTTGTTGCTTCTTAGCTAGCACATCATCACAGAATAGATGAGGTTGACAGATTTTGCTGAGTAGCAAGTTTCCCTCATCCAAAGCACTCCTTATGTCCTTTTGATCCTTTGATAGTTCAGTCCTAAGCTCATTCAGTTTCTTCACCAGAGCAACATTAAGAGCCTTTTGGTGCTCTTTCTTTACATTGGCCTCAGTTGCTTCTTCTAGGCTCTGCACCTGATCATCCACTACACTACACAGAAGTTTGAGTTGTGCTAGTGATGAATCAGTGTCAGGAAGATTAGTACCGCGGATTAAACTAGTAAGTGTGTCTACAGCTGCCTGAATGATGTCTTGTTCCTTTTTCCTGCGAATGATCTCAAGGTGCTCTTAAGAAACCTTGATATTCTACATAAGCTCTGATTCACTTGCAGATTGGAGATCAATAGGACTAGAAAGATCAACTGGTGAGGATTGACTTCCGGTTGCCTTCAGAGTCTCCAACTGAGAGCTTTTTGTCGCTTCACGTTCCTTGGCTGCTTCAGCTTTCTTCTTTTCCACTTCTCTTCTCTTCTCTTCTCTTCTTCCTTGTCTTCTTTTGCCTTTTCCTTCTCCTTTGCTCTCCTCTTCTGCTCTTCCTTTTCTTCTTCTTCCCTCTTCTTCTTCTCTTCCTCTTCCTTTTTCTTCTTTTCTTCCTCTTCCTTCTTCTTGTCTTCCTCTTCCTTCTTCTTTTCTTCCTCTTCCTTCTTCCTCTTTTCTTATTCTTCTTTCTTCTTCTTTTCTTCCATGTCCTCTTCTTCTTTCTTTTTCCTTTCTTCTTCTTGCTTCTTCTTCTCTTCATCTTTTCTTTTCTCCTCTTCCTCTTTCTTTTTCTCTTCCTCCTTTTTTTGTTTCTCATCTTCATCCTTCTTCTTTTTGTCTTCTTCCTTGTCTTTTGCCGCTTGTTGTGTGTCCATAGCTTGTGCACCACCCTGATTGGCCTACTGCCCCTGTTCAGTTCCCTCAGACGGTATATCCTGAGTGACATCTTCTGTATCTAGGGCATCGACATCTATGGTGTCGATTAGTTCCTCCACCAAGTTTCCTTCCTCATCAAAAACTTCATCCAGTTTGGAAATAACCGGTTCCTTTTTCGCTTGGAGGTTGGCCATTCGAGCTTTGTTTGAACTAATAGCATGGGCCATGTGTTGATGTGTATCATTTTCTACATCATCAACTCTCCCTTCCAACAACCAGAGTCTTCTTCTCCTTGTGAAGAAGAGACCTTTATTTTGATCTAATACATCAAATGATTCTGAATTTGAGAGTTCGGGGAAATAATGTGCAAAAACTTTCTCCCTAATCTCTTGTTCCTTTTCAATGGCAATGTGCCATTTGTTATCCAATGCTTTGAACAATGAATCCAGTGTCTGAGATTTAATCTCTGATGGTGACCGGTCATTTTTGCATAAATAAATAATAATTTCCTGCAGTACTTCATCTTTTTCTTCACTATTGAAATCATCATAATAATCAATTAAATCATAAAGTAACTTTCTCCTAATATTCTTTACTGTTCTTTGACAATGTGTCAAAGGTTTGTAAGAGGAGATATCTATATTTACCGGTGTAGATGTTGTCGATTCATTCTTCTTCACCTTCTTGGTCTGTCTAGCCTTCTTTGGCTATTCATCAGACTTAATTTCTTCGGAGTCCGGTTCATTTGCCTTAGTCTTCCTCTTTCTTTTGAATACTTTTGCCGGTGTTACCTCCGGTTTCTTCTTTGTCGGTGACCGTTTGGTCACTCTTGGAGTCTCAGTGGTAGCTGGTGCTGATGCCACAGGCACGCCTTAGCTTTCTTGGCTGTCGGTTATTTTCCCTTCTTCATCAATGGTTCTTCAACCGGTGTAATCCTCTCCAAGTAGGTTCTGGTTCGCTTCGCCTTAGGATCAAGAGGTGAGGCAATAAGAGTTGAAGCATACCCTTCCAACATGTCAAACATGACCTCATAGCCCATAGGCTCTACTTCCTCCATTCTAGGCTCAACCGCCTCCATTAGACATTTGTCCACCTGAATAGTGAAATAGATGTCATCTTCATACTTCTTCACTATGTCACCTGAGATTCGCATCCTCTGACTCATCTTTCTTTTGAACTCATCAAAGTATTTGTTCAGGATCTTAAGGTAGCCGGTTCCAATGGCTTGCGCACTTTCCTTTATCTACTTGGTTATCGGTTGGTCAGGGGACCACTAGACATCTCCTACACCCGAAAAGTAGCCTTGGAAATAGAAAAACAACCCTACCAGTAGTTGTCCAAACTTAAATCTCAGTGAATTGTCCTTTTTGATTGCCTTGAGATTTAACAGGAGTTGCCTCTACATACCAGTACATAAGTCAAATGATTTATCCTCTATAATCATCCGGTAAGTGGCATTTACCGCTGCAGCAGATACAGAATTAATCCTGCTGGCTAAGAATGTTCTGTAGCCTATCACCATGCAGGCGTATTTTACCAGTTCATCCTTGATAGAATTAACTGTCATACCTCATGAATCACTTGTCGAACTGGTAAGCTTGGTCATTTCTGTTTTGCTTACCGTTCTTAGGGCTGGCACTTCCCCTGTGTTGCAGAAACCGGTGACTGCATGAATTGCCTCAGGCGTGTTATCATGCATTCTCTCTAGGTACATCTTGTCACCATAGACTCTACTCAGGATGATTCTGATGTGATCCTCTGTGAAATCTTCCAGAAAATACACCGCATTATGGAGTTTCTTCTTCTCTAAGCTACTGAACTCCAGTTTGATCCTTTTGTCCTTTCAGCAAAATAGACCTAATTGAGTATGAATGGCTAAGGACCCTAGGTCTTCTATCTTGCAATCAATATAGTCAGAAATTCCTTCTTCGACTATGACTCCAGCTGGAACTTGTGACAAAGCATTGTACTTGGACTTCCTCTGAATGAAATTTTTTGACTCAATGGATGTGCTTGAACTGGTATGAGATGCGGAAGCCATTGAAGAGTATTTCAAGAACATGAAAAATACCTTTCTAACGTGAAATTAGGGCTTCCTGATTCTTCTTTGCTTCGTTCTCCGTCAGATGCCAAATCACCGCTTTGAGTTCTCCACTACCGCTTGCAAACTAGATTTGAATCTCTTTCAAAGCTATCCAATTTCTTGAAATCTAAGCTCAAACCACCTTTTCTTCACCCTGCACTTGAAAACTTTTCTTCACTCGAAAAACAGATGGTGAGAAATGATTTGAAAATTGCATTTATACATGTCTCTCACCTACCATCATTAATGCTCCTATATTAGGGCGTAAACCCTAATTTGCCTCTTTACCGTTTATGGTCTTCTGCCAAGTGATAGGTGTAGCATACTGGTTAAGGTCTTTTACCGGTGTTAACCGGGGGTTCGAAAGCATTTTGTCATTTGCTCCCCCTAAGCCTTTGAGGCTTAGTTTGTCGGTTCCAATATTTCCACACTAGGTGCAGAAACTGGTTCCTCCTCCAATAATATAGGTTTCTTCTTCCATATTTTCTTCATGTCTTCTTGAACTTTTTCAACATCTATTTCTCCTTCCTGAGTGACCGGTACATCATCAGATATACTTTTTCTACTTCTGCGGAATCTTGCAATGTGACCCGGTTTGTTGCAATGATAGCAAACAAGTCCAGGTGCTCTCCAAGGTCCATTGTACATGTTTTCATTCTTCCTTCTACATGTTGCAGCAGTGTGACCATGACCATGACAGATCATACAACTTTCTCTCCATCCGGTTGCCACTTGATGACCACCGCTTCTTGACTGATGATTGAAGACATTAAACTGGTTTTGGTTCTGGTTCATAAAAGATTTAGGACCAGTTCCTCTGATCCTCTGAGGATATCTTCCAGTGTTATCCATTACAGACCTGCATTCAAATGCTCTATGCCCAAACTTGTTGCATGCATAACAATGACCATTGAACTTATTGGATCTAGGTACATTGTTGATAAAATAAGGAAAATTATTGGAGGCTTTGCTCCTACACACATTGGCAGTGTGTCCTTCTTTAAGACAGTTAAAGCAAATAGGTTTGAATTTTTGCTTACCTTTTCCTTTGAGTGTCGGTTGCTTCTTTGATGTTTCAGCATTTGTTCTTGAGGATTCTCCTTCCTCATGTCCAGAAAAACCAAGACCATTGGTATTCTTTGCCGATCTAGATGACTCAAGCTTTTGCTCTAGCCTTACTATACTCTTGCCAAACTTAGCTAGTATTTCCTTTGATTCAAAGAGTTCCTTGGAAATAGCAGTGTTTGTCTCTATAAGACTTGCATTTTCAAAGATGGCAATGTTCAGTTCTCCTTGCATGTCTTCTTTCTCCATTCTGCTCTCATGAAGGCGAGCAGTTAGTGTACTAATCTCATGTTTCAACTTGGAGATCTCATGATCACTGTCTTTTACCAGATCTTTAGCTTTTCTCCGGTCTCAAGTTCTTGGCTAAACCGAATAGTCAGTCCTTCCAACTCCTTTCTCAAATTGGAGTTTGAATCATTCAACTTATTCACTTCAGCAATCATAGCTTCCATGTTAGCTTCATCTTCAAAACTGCTTTTAGATAGTTCCATCGGCCTCTCTGCATGTTCTCTTCTTTTTTCTTGAGATGCCTTGTATTTGACCATAAGATCATCATAGGCTTGCTCAGACTTAGTGAGTCGTTGAGTAAGTTCCCTCAATGTGTATTCCCCCATATCTCTTTCCAAGTGGTTAAACTTATAGAAAGGTTGGCTTTGATACCAATTGATGAATACTAAGAGGGGGAGGGTGAATTAGTATGCCAAAAATCTTTGCACTAAAACACTTACACGGTCTAAAGATAAACCGGTAAAGCAGTCCGACAATCAAACCAGTTATCACACATACAAACCAAAATGTGAATAAAACATTCACCCACAAAAGCAATACAACCATAACACAAGATATTTGACGTGGAAACCCAACTAGGAAAAACCACGGTGAGATGGAACTCACAAGTCACTATCTGCAGAATAGAAACCAGACCAGTTAAGGTCTTACAATATTCTTCACCAGAATAGATCCTGTTAGGAATCTCAATCTCTGTTAGGAGAGAAGTCTGATTAAAGACTACCTTGTTAGAGGATTTTAGATTCACATGTGTGAACCACCTTGTTAGAGGATTTTACAAAGGCTTTGACACCTACCGAGTTAAGGGCTACAAACTTGTCAAAGATGTGAGTAATCAACAAGTGTTTGATCTATCTACTAGCACAAACTGCTTGGTTAGATCTAGTATTGCTCACAGCTAATGTATTCCAGCATTACTTTAGTCTTCTCTATCTCTCTCAGTTACAACTCAATCTTCTCAGATAAGATCGCTCTTCACTTCCACCTTAAACCCTAGCTCAACATAAACCCTATTCGCAACTTCTTCAACAACTTAAAAAACCTTAGACATGATGTCCTTTTAAAGGAATCTGATTTCATGTCGATCTAATAGGATTACATTACAATTTCCTAGGTTCAGTGACTCTAGACATACTCAGTAACACGACACAAGAATCACCGTCAATGTGTCGGCACCGTCAAACAATCGGTGGATTGGTAACTCATCACAAAATGTCGGTTGGTAACTCATCACAGAGTATTACCGGTCATACAAAATGTCGGTTGCCGGTTTGACAAAAATGAAGACTAGTAAGAATGTGTTGTGTCGCTTTGCTTCCTCGTACCGCTTGTGATCTGTGAACCGCTTGGGGTCGACATGCCGCTTCGGACCGGGAAACACATTCTGCAAAATCACTACTAGTCTAAAGACTAGAATACAACATACCGGTTGGAACAAATACTGGTTGAGCATGAGCTCATACATATAAAGGGGATCTCAATACAATTGTGTGTCCATCAATGATAATCACAATATAAACATCAAAAATGCCAACAAAATCATCATAGTAATCTACTAAATCATGAAGTAATTTTCTCCTAATATTCTTTACTGTTCTTTGGCAATGTGTCAAAGGTTTATATGAGGAGATATCAATATTTACTGGTGCAGACATTGTCGATTCATTCTTCTTCATCTTCTTTGTCTGTCTAGCCTTCTTTGGCATTTCATCAGACTCAATCTCTTCAGAGTCCGATTCATTTGACTTAGTCTTCCTTTTTCTTTCAAAGACTTTTGTCGGTGCCACTTTCAGTTTCTTCTTTGCAGGTGACCGCTTGGTCACTATTGGAGTTGCAGTAGTAGCCGATGTTGATGCTGTAGGCACTGCCTTTGCCTTCTTTGCCACTGGTTCTTTTCCTTTCTTAACAGAGGGTTCTTCAGCCGATGCAATCCTTTCCAGATAGGTTCCGGTCCTATTAGCTTTAGGATCAAGAGGCAAGGCAATAAGGGTTGAGGCATACCCTTCCAGCATATCATACATCACCTCATAGCCCATTGGCTCCACTTCTTCCATTCTAGACTCAACAACTTCCATTAAGCATTTGTCCATTTGGATGGTGAAACAGATGTCATCTTCATATTTCTTAACGATGTCACCTAAGATCCTCACCCTTTGACTCATCTTCCTTCTGAACTCATCAAAATACTTGTTCAGCACATCAGGGTAACCAGTTCCAATGGCTTGAATGCTTTTCTTGATTTGCTTGGTTACCCGTTGGTCAAGAGACCACTGGACATCTCCTACTCTAGGAAAGTAGCCTTGGAAATAGAAAAGCAACCCAACCAGTAGTTGTCCGAACTTAAATCTCAGTGCATTATCTTGTTTAATCGACTTTAGATTAGATAGGAGTTGCCTCTGCATACCGGTGCATAGGTCAAATGATGCATCCTCTTTAATCATCTGGTAAGCGGCATTTACCGCTATAGCAGATATAAAATTAATCCTGCTAGCTGAGAATGTTCTGTAGCCTATCACCATGCAGGCATATTTCACCAGATCATCCTTGATAGGATTAACTGTCATACCTCGTGAGTCGCTTGTTGAACCGATGAGCTTGGCCATTTCCATTTTGCTTACCGTTCTTAGAGCTGGCACTTCTCCTGTGTTGCAAAAACCGATGACTACATGAATTGCCTGTGGTGTGATATCATGCGACCTCTCCAAGTACATCTTGTCACCATGGACTCTGCTCAAAATGATCCTAATATGATCCTCTGTAAAGTCTTCTAGAAAATATACTGCATTATGAAGTTTCTTCTTCTCTAAGATACTATATTCCAGTTTAATTTTCTTGTCCTTTCCACAAAACAGACCTAACTGGGTGTGAATCGCTAAAGACCCTAGGTCTTCTATTTTGCAATCAATATAGTCAGAAATTCCCTCTTCTACTATTACTCCAGCCGGAACTTGTGATAGGGCATTATACTTGAACTTCCTTTGAATGAAACTTTTCGACTCAATGGATGTACTAGAACTAGTATGAGATGCGGAAGCCATTGTAGAGTATTTTAAGAACACAAAAAAATACCTTTAAAACACGAATTTAGGGCTTCTTGATTCTTCTTCACTCCACAATCCATCGGTTGTTGAATCACCGCTTTGTGTTCTCTTGACCGTTTGCAATTTCAATTTGAATCTCCTTTGCGATTTGTCAATTCCTTGAAATCTTAGCTCAAATCGTCTTTTCTTCGCTCTGCACTTTGAAAAACTTTTCTTCGCTCGAAAATAGATAGTGAGAAATGATTTGAAATATGCTTTTATACATGTCTCTCACCTACCACCATTAATGCTTCTCTATTAGGACGTAAACCCTAATTTGCCTTTTTACCATTTCCGGTCTTCTGCCAAGCGACAGGTATCACATACCGGTTAAGGTCCTTTACCAATGTAACTAGGGGTTCAAAATATTTCACCGTTTGCTCCCCCTAAGCTTTTTTGGAGCTTAGTTTGCTGGTTCCAATATTTCCACACTAGGTGCAGAAACCGGTTCCTCTTCCAACATTGTTGGTTTCTTCCTCCAGGTTTTGTTCATGTTTGCTTGAACTATTTCAACATCAATTTCTCCTTCCTGAGTGACTGGTATATCATCAGATATACTCTTTCTACTTCTGCAGAATCTAGCAATGTGACCCGATTTGTTGCAGAGATAGCAAACCAATCCAGGTGCTCTCCAAGGTCCATTGTTCATGTTTCCATTCTTCCTTCTACATGTAGCAGTAGTGTGACCATGACCATGACAAATCCAATAGTTTTCTCCCCGTCCGGTTGTCAGTTGATAACCATTATTACCTGATTGATAATTGAAAGCATTAAACTGGTTAGGGTTCTGGTTCACAAAAGATTCCGGACCAGCTCCTTGGGTCCTTTGAGGGTATCTTCTAGTGTTGTTCATGATAGACCTGCATTCAAATGCTCTATGCCCAAACTTATTGCATGCATAACAATGACCGTTGAACTTATTGGATCTAGGTACATTGTTAATAAAGTAAGGAAAATTATTGTAGGCTTTGCTCCTACATACATTTGCAGTGTGTCCTTCTTTAAGATAGTTAAAGCAAACAGGTTTGAATTTTTGCTTACCTTTTCCTTTGAATGTCGGTTGCTTCTTTGATGCTTCAGCATTTATTCCTGAGGATTCTCCTTCCTCATGTCTAGAGAAACCAAGTCCATTGGTATTCTTTACCGGTCTAGATGACTCAAACTTTTGCTCTAGCTTGACAATACTTTTGCTGAACTTAGCAAGTATTTCCTTTGACTCGGAGAGTTCTTTGGAGATAACAGTATTTGTCTCCACTAGGCTTGCATTTTCAGAGATGGCTATGTTCAGTTCATCTTGTACTCCTTTTTCCATTTTTCTCTCATGAAGGCAAGCAGTCAGTGCACTAATCTATTGTTTCAACTTGGAGATCTCATGATCTCTATCCTTTACCAGATCTTCAACTTTCCTCTGGTTCTCAAGCTCTTGACTAAACCGGATAGTCAGTCCTTCCAACTCCTTTCTTAGATTGGAGTTTGAATCATTCAGCTTATTTACTTCTGCAATCATGGCTTCCATATTTGCTTCATCTGCAAAACTATCTTCAGATAGCTCCATCAGCTTCTTTGCATGTTCTCTCCTTTTTGCTTGAGATGCCTTGTATTTGACCATAAGATCATCATAGGCTTGCTCAGACTGAGTGAGCCATTGAGTAAGCTCCCTCAAGGTGTATTCCCCCATATCTCTTTCCAAGTGGTTAAACTTATAGAAAGGTAAGCTCTGATACCAATTGATGAATACTAAGAGGGGGGGTGAATTAGTATGCCAAAAATCAATGCACTAAAACACTTAAATAGTTTGAAGATAAACCAGTAAAGCAGTTTAACAGACAGACCGGTTAACACACATGCAAACCAAAATGCAAATAAAGCATTCACCCACAAAAGCAATACAACCATAACACAAGATATTTGACGTGGAAACCCAACTGGGAAAAACCACGGTGAGATGGAACTCACAAGTCACTATCTGCATAATAGAAACTAGACCGGTTAAGGTTAGACCGGTTAAGGTCTTACAATGTTCTTCACCAGAACAAATCCTGTTAGGAATCTCAATCTCTGTTAGGAGATAAGTCCGATTAAAGACTACCTTGCTAGAGGATTTTAGATTCACAGAGGTAAACCACCTAGTTAGAGAATTTTACAAAAGGCTTTTGGGCCTACCCAGTTAAGGGCTACAGACTTGTCAAAGATGTGAGTAATCAACAAGTGTTTGATCTATCTAATAGCATAAACTGTTTGGTTAGATCCAGTATAGCTCACTGCTAATGCATTCAAGCATTACTTCCGTCTCCTCTATCTCTCACTCAGTTACAACTTGATCTTCTTCAGATAAGATCGTTCTTACAACAACTCATCAACCACCTTAAACCCTATTCACAACATAAACCCTTTTTCACAACAACCTAAAAAACCCTAGACATGATGTCCTTTTAAAAGAAATTGATTTCATGTCGGTCCAATAGGATTACATTACAATTTCCTAGGATCAATGAATCTAGACATACTTAGTAACACAACACAAAAAGCACCGTCAGTGTGTCGGCACCGTCAAACAATCAGTGGATTGGTAACTCATCACAGAGTATTACTGGTTCATACAAAATACCGGTTGCCGGTTTGACAAAAATGAAGACTGGTAAGAATGTGTTATGCCACATTGCTCCCTTGTACCGCTTGAGATCTACGAACCGCTTGGGGTTGACATGCCGCTTCAGACCGGGAAACACATTCTGCAAAATCACCAATAGTCTAAAGACTAGAATACAACATACCGGTTGGAACAGATATCGGTTGAGCTCTAGCTCATACATATAAAGGGGATCTTAATGCAAATGTGTGTCCATCAATGACAATCACAACATAAACATCAAAAATATGCCAACATATACTTATATAGTGGCTCAAAAACCTGCTCGAGAGTACGCTGGGAGAGATGATATCCCCAATGCATCCCAATTCAAAGTACCTTTGTGAGGTGATGAAATCCCCAGTCAAAGATACCCCTCACTACGTAGAATAAAATAAAAATTGGATGTCGTTGTCACCTTCCTCCTTTCTCCCAAGACCCGAAGGCGGGTGGAAATTCAGTTAATGCAATAGTAGGTCCACCCCAAACAAGATAAAAATTATTTACCTTAAGAAAAAGAAATATGATTTAATCTAATGTAGCGTGATTCACATTCGTTTTATAGCCCAAATTTAGTTGTTGAATACGCATGTGCATGTCCATTTTAAACACCAAATCAAAATATGAAGGCATACATGTCAATTTTAACCATTTGTTGATTTTAAGCACCAAAAGACAAATTGTGAGACACATGCATGTCAATTTTATCCCATGTTTATTTTAAGCACCAAACAACGAAGTGTGAGATTATCCATGCATGTCAATTTTAACAGTTGTTGATTTTAAGAACCAAAAGATGAAGTGTTAGATGATGCATGCAAAAATACTAATCTAATCCTTTCTGTAAATCCACCACAAGTTGTAAACAGGAGATTAGTAGTAAAATCAAACCAATAGAAAATAGAAACTCAAAACTTGACAGAAGCAAATGCGTAACAATACCTGTGTGATTGTGTGATACTTACAAATCGAATGCGTGAACCTGACATAGCATATGTGTAATTCTGACAGACTGAATGCATGATGATAACAGATCGATTGCATAGCACTAACAAGTCGATTGCATGGCAGACAGGCAGACAACAAAAAAAATTAAAAAATAAAAGAAAACTAAACCTGATCAGAAACCTGCAAAACCAATTGTGAGCCCCTAGCCAAATCTCTCATCATCCATTCAATATTGATTAGATCATATTTAACTTGATAAGAAAGAACTAATTTGTTATATCTATCAAAGGCCAGTTGATCTTCTGAATCTTGTGTCTGCTTTTCTACCGGGAGAACCTTTTGATAGCGTTTGGCTTCTCTTCTTTGTTGTTTCGTCCTCCTTGCACCTAAAATCTTGAAATGTATTTTTCTTGCCATAAACTGTTATAATGAAATCATGAAATAGAAGTAATATGTTTCCAGATTAACCCAATTTTAGATAGATCAAATAATAGACAATCAAAAAATTAGACAGCAATTTTCCCTGCGAATGCATAATCGAGAAAGGGTGATTGCGTGATCTGGAGAGGGCGATTGTGTAACCCTGTCAGAGAAAATGTGTAACCTCGAGGGGTCGAATGCGTAGCTCTGTCTATGTGATTGCATGACGATGTAAGTGTGATTGCATGATGAAAGATCTATTCTCAAAATTCGTGCAAAGTCTGTAAAAAAATGCAAAAATTCATACGACCTGCAAAAATTACACAGAGAACAAAGAAGGTAAATTAGTTGTGTTTCACGTCGGGTTCACCAAAATTTGTGCATGTAAAATTCATCTTAATAACAAGTATCAAATATCAATATCAATTAGAATCAAAGGGAAATCATGAATCCCTATCTAATCAAAGAATCTTAACAAATAGACAATGAAATAACACAATCAAGCAAAATAGGAACTATAAATGAAATCAATTAAAGATTCCCTATTCCATGACTGCGTATAACTTCCATTGCTCTTCTCTTCTCTGTGATATGATGGCTCTCAGATATTGCGTTGGTAACCTGCAAGTGACACAAAGATTCAAAGTTCGTGATTGTTGAAATTGTCCAAGATTGAGGAAGATTGAAAATGGAGATTGAATGCTCAATTTATAGATTATTGGAGAAGAATGATTGAAAGGTGGAACAAATTGATCAAGAGGTGGAACTTAGGTGAGTTCACATGAAAATTGATAGTTGAATGGTTAATTGTAGGAGTGAAACAGAATAGATTGAATAAATTAATTGAGTCAACTGATTGAGAAAAAGATGACTGAGGGAAGAAAAAGAATGATTGGAGGAAATAAAGAGGATGACACATAAAGCTTAATTTAGAAAAAGCTAACTGAAAGATGGAAATAGAGATTGGAGAGATAAATGATTTAATTAATTAATTTAGCATGTGCTTGCATTTAGATTTAGATTTTCAATTTAATCTTTGCATGAGATTTTAATTCAAATAATTCAATTTAATTCAATTTAGTATTTGAATATATTTAGAACTTGACTTTGATTTTCAATTTGGTTTTTGAAATCATGCACATGTATTTGAATTTGATGAAATCGGAAGAATGTGAAATTAAATGAAATTAGAATTTGGGGATTTGGAAATAGAAGAATTAATTAGTTAATTAAATAATGTAAAGAAACTATTTAATTATTTTAGAAATAGAATTTAATTAAATAATAAAGATTATTTAAATTAAAGGATTAAATTAAAATTAATTAAATAATTAATATTTAGAAAAGGGTTGAATGATTAGATGATCAGAGATAGAAATTAAGAATTAATTTATTTAAATAATAAAGAGTATTTAAATTGGAGAATTAATCAAAATTAATTAAATAATTAATATTTAGAAAATGATTAAATGATGATAGAATAGGAAATAGAATAATTAGTAATATTATGAGGAAATATGAAATTAGAAGAATGAGATTAATTAGCTTAATTAAATAATAAATATTATTTAATCAATTAGAGGAATAATTAGTACATGATCAATGAAACATTTTTAGGTGTCTACAACACCCCCCCAAATTCAATCAATCAAAGTACCCCCCCCAAAATGATGATTTTGACACTTTATATGTAATGCGTGTACATTAGGCCACTTACAAAAAATGGCAAGGTGAACTTCTGATTTTGTCTTACAACTACCCCAATAAGTTGAGAACTACAATTCAAAAGACCAGCAAGATAGATCTATACAATACAAGTGCCAAATTGGCCAAAAATGACCATATGCTGAAAGTACAATTTCTACCCAAAATCAATGCAAATTGATAGCATATTATGAGAGTAGACAAAAAATCATGCACTTTCAAAAAAAATGGCACCTGAAAAGGAGTTCGTATGAGCCCAAACGGAGTCCCAGAAGTTGCAAAAATGGGGATTGGACAGGTACAGTCACCAAAAACTGAGATTTCTGAAAAATTTCAAAAAAATCAGAAAATAATTCCACCACGAGAAAATACATGAAAAATTAGCCCATTTCAAAAAAAATTGCACCAAAAAAGGAGCAAGATATGGCCTTCCAAAGTTGGACTGCAAAATCGAAAAGCTCAACAGAGGGGGCCTACCAAATTTTTCAAAAAAATGATGAAGTCAGAAAAACATGAGGTTAAATTTGACGGTTGTCTAGGTGTCACAAAAACTTCACCTCCTTGCTGACTGGACGTTCGTACAATATGGACTGGTACTACTCGTTTGAAACTATTAGACTCGGATTTTATTATTGTTTGTTTTCAGTGGATACTTTACCATGATGTGTTATTCAGATTTTTATGACATTATTTCATGCTTTATCTGGATATGAGATGCATAATTTATTTGCAATATTTCAGTACTTGTGATTTATGGCATTTTATGGATTATTGTTATGTACTAATATTTTACTTTATTTATGCAATGTGAAATTATATGTTGTGTGTTTGCAAGTGTATTGGATGCAAGGGGACGATTTTCCTTCACTCATTTCGGTGAGACAAGGAACGTCGTGATTCTCCTTCATCGGTGTGTATGTTGTGTTTTCTATATAGTATATATGCATGTGTGGTTCGGTGATGCAGGTTATTGCAGGTACAAGTACTAGGTAGGTACGGGGTATCATCTCCACCTGGCTTCAGAGGTTTGAGCATGCCTTATATTTTCTGATGGAAGTGGAGGAGATAGTAGTTGACCCTATTTTACTCAGTTACACTCGTGTGAGTGTCGTCAGTTGGTCGTCGTGTCAATTTGTTCGACCTTCGTATTTTATTGTTTGATCTTTTTATGGGTAATTGTTTGAGATTTGTTTAATTTGAATGTTTTAGTAGATTTAATTAATTAATTAATTAAGTTTATGGAATTATCTCATAGTTGAATTGTTTATGCATTGAGATTATAAATTTAGTTAATTAAAAGAAATTATTAAATTAAGTTGCAAGCTGCATGATAGTAGAAATACATTTTTATTTAAATTTTAGTGGAAAAATAAATCAGATTAATTATATTTATTGTTTCCTAGAATTTTAAATAAATAAATGAAAGAATAAATAAATAAAGGAATAAAGGAATTAATTAGAATTAAAGTATTGTTTTAATTCTTTATTTAGAAAATTAATTAATTTGCATGAGAAAAGAAAAGAAAGAATAATGATTTTTAATTATTGCATGTTAGCTTATCTTTTGTTGTAAAATTAGAAAATAAAATAAAATTACTTTTATTCTAAATTTAGGTATTTTGAGAGAAAGCTATTGAACCTAGAATTTTAGTTTAAATAGGAAATAGGTCTTTATTTTAGATACACAGAAACAGGTCAGGAAATTTAGGTGAAGAAATTTATTGAAAGCTTATTGAAAAGATTATGGCTCTTCTACAGATTTCTTCCAGGAAAGCTATACCAGGTTGGATGACTTCTTTGATTGTGGGTTTTTTAGAAAATATTTCTATTTTTCTCTAAATGATGTGTTTGTGAATTATTTGTCAGTTTCAAAACCTTCTTCTGGTTAATTCAGGTTTTGAATTAAATTCTTGTCTGATGTTAATTTTCTAGTGTGTGGGAGTAATTTAATTTTGAGAACATTGGGAAAATTATTATGGAAAAATTATTCTCTCTTGTTTGATTTGTTCTGATAGTCTTTTAAATAATGGCATCTCTGTGAAATTAGTTGATTACTTCATAAATAAATTTAATTGTGAATTAAATTTATTGATTATCTAATTAAAATATATATATATATATATATATATATATATATATATATATATATATATATATATATATATATATATATATATATATATATATATAAGTGGAATAAAATTCTGTGAATGAATTTTATTGAATTGAGAAATTTATTTTTATGTCAATTCTGTTTGCAGGGTTTTTAATGAAATTGGAATTTTTTTTTTTTATGTTTTTAAAAAAATTATTATAAAAAAAAAAATTATAAAAAAATTGTGGGGAGGCTTTGCTTCTACCCACGCAGCAGCTACTGCTAACAATAGCGGCTACTACCATAAGGCAGCAATGCTACCCAAAGGTAGCGGTTACTGCCATAGGGCACCAGTGCTACCCAAGGGAGGAGCTGCTACCTGTGGCAGTAGCCCTACCATTGGTAGCGTTGGCTGCCATATGGTAGCACCGCTACCTTAGGGTAGCAGTTAAAAGAATTAAAATTAAATTTTAATTTAGTTTTTCAAAAAAAATAAAATAATAATAATGTTTTAATATATATATATATATAGTTGTTTTTACTTTAACTTATCTTTAATTAAAGTAATTTCTTTATGTTTTGAGATTTAAAATGAGTTCTTGGTAAAATATAAATGTGAGAAGTTGGTAATTAAAAATTTTTGTTTATATAAATAATTAATTCAGAATTTAGTTATTTTAGGAAAAGCTTATAATTTTAGATTCGATATTTATGTTGGAAATACATTAAGAGATTAATTCATATGTGAATTTATTTTACTTTATTGGACAAATGACAAGATGGATTTATTTGTATTAATATAGTTGTATTTTCTTATTATCTGGAAAATCTTTATTTGCAAATGATTTATGCTTTTGGTTGTTTTAAGAAAAGATTGTCTGTATTAGGATTTTGTGTAAATGGTGTTTGCAGTCAAGCTTAATTTCATTGCAATTCTGGTTGAATTGTCATCGTGTCCTATGTTATTATTTCTCCTTGGTCAGGTGTTGTTGTATATAACCTTATTGATGTGAGTCATTGTGTGTTTTGTCCAAATGGTCAATCTTGGGTTAGTGATTGTGTATCCTTCACCTGTGCTTTGTCAGGATTGGTTATGGTTGTCTATTTCGCCATAGAGTTCTCGTAGAGAGACATTTCTTGTTAGTGTCCTATGAGAGAGAGTGGCTTTCGAACGGGGGTCGTGCCCGAAGTGGATGACAAGATAACCCGTCGAAAGTCAGTTAAAAAGTAATAACCTAATAATTGATTAGGGGGTGGGTAGAATAAATATTAATTAAGATAATGTACCTCATGCATAGGTGAGTGCTTGTACAGGGCTCATAATGTTATGAGAAGGCCTGGAATGGCAAGCTTACCACCTTGTCTTCATGAAAGGATTGGTAGGGTCCGCATGAGACTTAGTTGGAACCGGAGGCTCAGGAGAGGTTACCAAGAGAAACCCAAGATGGGGGTCGAGACCTATGGAGGTTGTACCATGGTATCCACTGTAAGACATGCGATGACACTCTCTCCTTAGAGTCACTTGTATTTTGTGAGTTGAGTTACATGGATGTTTGCGGACTCTTGTAGTCCTTTCGTACTTGTCTTACTTTGCTTGCTTGAGGGTTTTCTACTATCTCCTAGCACGGTGGGGTGGTAGTGTCACTTCCCATCGGATGTTCTGGATTGTATCTTCAGGCAAGGAAAGGCTTCGCTGGTGTTCTTGGTTCGTGGTTCATTTACCAGCTCTTGTTCGAGATCATTGTTCAGTTGAGACCCTATGGTCATTGTACCAAACTTTTATGTAACCTTGATAGTGTAACTTTGTAATATGTGGCATCATTGGAAGCCATGTAGTTATGGATATTGTAATATTATGTCAGTGGAATGTATGTTGATTCAGTTGCTTTGATCTTATGTATAAATGAAATATGGATAAATAAATGCATTGGAATACTTTGATTTCTTTCATTATGAAGATTTAGATGTATGTGTAGTTTTGAACTTAAGCATTTAATTTATCTAAGTAAATAGACAATTGGATTAACCGTGGAGTTAATGTAATCTATGAATTAATCTTCGTTGGTAACCCTTAGGAAATCATATGTTAGACTTATGTCGTGTTATTAAACATGCAATGGTTATAGTTAGTGCACTTAGTCTTTAAAAAAAATTATTTCACCCTTTAGTTGCCTAGTTGTGTTGTTTTCCTTTAGGGTTCCTGGTAGGGCATTACAGACTACTGATGTGGTGCAATCAGAAAATTCAAAGTCTCATACGATGATGACATGGCAAGTACGGTCTGCATCTGCATGTCGTACGTAATGATGACTGTATAGGCTACATGGTGTGCTGATGTGGTAGCCAACCGGGTTGTTGACTATACAAGTTGGTGTCGTGGCGCTGACTGTGCACCAAATGGTAGTGGGGTCCGCATGGAAGCACGGAGGGCGGCCAGTGTCGAGAGGGCCCAACGGGAGAACACGACGGCTTGGCGGGAAGGCGAAACACGACCGAGAGGTCACCGCGAAGCAACAAGGTCAACAGGCAGGGAGGTCGGTGCCGACAGTAGAAGGGTCGGGTCAGAGCAATGAGAAGTCGGTGATCACTGTAGCACGACAAAACACGGTCGACCCAGTACGATGGTGATGGGTGCGGCGTGGTCGGAAGCACGACAGAACATGACACGACAAGAAGTATGGGGCCTGCAAAAACATGCAGGTGCAGAGTACAGTGGTCAGTGGGGGGGGGGGAACTCCCCCCGAAATAATAATAATAAGAATTGATTTTTTTTTTGAAGAAAAACAAAAATTAAAAGAAAATTTCCGAAATTCATACCATACCGACCAAATTGGGCAAAATTTTTCCCAAGTCCAAAATTTGACTTTCACTAAAATAGGCCGAATTTATACTCAAAATTCATGGAAATAATCACCCTGACGCAATGGCGAGGTCAGATCTGGTCTAGGACACCTCCAAAAGATGCTGCTCCTCAGATCTTCCTCTTAACATTGCAATAATGTCTCTCAAAGACGAATCAATGACGCTTTAATGGCTCTGATACCATGTGAGATTTTTCCAAGATCAAAAGCTCAATGAAATGTACAAATAGAGAGACAAGATATAAGACAAGAATGAATTGTATTCTCATCAATAGATGAATGATCAATAGTTCAATAGTTATTCATACAATGAATATGAGCCTGCATATATAGGCAAGGCTATATGGATATGCAAGCACACAAAAATAACATGTGGCTCAATAAGAAACAAGGGTAGGTAGGAAATAGGTGTGGTAGGTAGGAGAAACAATAAAATATTCCACATGAGGTGGAGCACCCACTGAAGGTAGAATTATCACTCCACAATAAGTGGATATGATAGAGTAGTAACAAGATCACACCATAAAAGGTGAAAATTATCCTACACACATTATCCCAATGTGGCACAAACACCCAAGTGTCTCCATACCCAAACTACTATGAAATGCATTATCCTAAGTAAACTTAAATAAGGTGTAATAATATCTGTGTATGGTGAAAATGGATAACAATAATAACAATATTGAAAGGCTAAATGAATTCAACCACCAAACCCTAGCCTAACAATCAACAAAGATCCACCATAACATATGAAGATTACCTAAGACAATGCAAATCAAATGAAATCACAAAGATTATACCATTACATGTCCAATAGGGTTTTGATCTCCATTCTTCCTATCTCCATTAATCTTGCTTGATATATTTGCTCTCAGATTTTATGTGCACAAGAGCTCAACAAAGAACGGAATGTGGTTGCAAGTAGGATCGTCGTGTAGTCAATTGATCAAGTTGTTAGCTCATTAGGATCATTAGAATGCTTGATTAGGATGCATAGAATGATTAGGGTTTGATAATGAAGGAGACATCTTCTTAAATAGAAGACACAATATGAAATGGAGGGATAAGATTGAGAGGTGTAAAAGGAGGTCGGCTAAGATTAGAGGGTAGGTAAAAGAAATACCAAAATAATGAAAGAGGTAGGTAGTGTATGAATTAAGAGATGAATGACATGTGTCATGTGTAGAAAAAGCTAATGAATTGATTAAATAAATAAATATTTATTTAATTAATAGAAGAAGTAGGATAATTAAATAAATAAAATATTTATTTAATTTAGGAAAGGGATAATTTAAATAAATAAATGTATTTATTTAAATGAGAAATAAGGCTAGAAGAGGATAAATGAATTAATTAAATAAATAAAGATTTATTTAATTAATAGAAGAATTAGGCTTAGATAATTAAATAAATAAAATATTTATTTAATTAGACTGGACAATTTTGAGTGTCTACATTTTGCCCCTCTTTGAGACAATGCGGCTTGTCGCGTTGTTTCAAAGAAGATAAGATGAACTGATACAGAGTTGCCCCAAGATGGGAATAATATGCCCCCTCGAGAGATTGGATGAAAATGTCTGAAAAGATTGCAGACAATCTCTCGATAAGAAAGAAAGGCTAGAATGGATAGACCGGATAAAGTGACAGAGTCACGGGATGAAGAAGACTGACTCGAGAAATGAAGGCGAGGGCTAGGGTAGGCTATAAGATAGACCACGGGCAAAAGACATCCTCATTGTCATCTACACCCTCACGAGATCACAGTGCAGAGCAAGAAAAAGAGCAGCAGCAGTCAGCAGCGATGGCTTTCGTACACAGATTCGACCGCGTTCGACGATTTCAGAGACCAGCAGAGGCAGGAGAGCCGGTAAGTACCACCAAACCTCCTCGTACTTTGACGTATTCAATTTTGTCATTAATGCATGCTAGTTAGCAATAAATGCGCTTAAGAATAGGGTACAAAAAAGTGCAAAAACGTGCAACCGCGTCTGCGTCGGTGCCAGGCGCGTCTGTGTCCAACAGGCGCGTCTGTGTCGGTGCCAGGCACGTCTGTGTCTAGAACCGCGTTTGTGCTTGATTCGGGCGCGTCTACGTCCTGAAGGGGCGTTTGTGTGCCAAAGTCGCGTTTGTGAATGATTTAGGCACATTTATGTCAAAAAGGCACGTCTGTGTCTATAGGCGCGCTTGTGCAGTCTATAGGCGCGTTTGTGAGGTAGAAACGCGTTTGTGAGTTAAAAGCGCGTATATGTCAAAAAATGCAAGGTTTTGGTCTTCTAGGTCAAATCGGCAGTTCTGTGATGAACATACGCTGTCGATTGGATAAGCTGCTGAGAGGATACACTCAAGCAGGTCCTCGAGGAAGACTAGGATAGATCAAGGCACTTTGTGATGAACAGGGAGCACCAAGATAGAGTACTTTGTGATGAACAGGGAGTACCCAAAGTATGAGCAGCACTTTGTGATGAACAGTGAGTGTCACTAGAATAGATAACCATATGCATTTAGATAGCGAGTAGCATTTTGTGATGAACAGTGAATGCCACCCTGACTGACATGATTGATTTGCTTGACTGCAGGAGTATTTGCCTATGTTGGAGTCACGGGAGAGATTCTCGTCCACACAGAGGTTGCGACCAGAGTTGTCATTTCAGGATAGAGCTGCCATTGAGGAGATGGGATTGAGACACGTGTTGTATGTGCCTGAGTTTCGGGCAAACATGGGTTTGCTGACTGCGCTGGCCGAGAGATGGCATTCAGAGACATGCACATTTCATTTGCCAATGGGTGAGATGACAGTCACCCTTGAGGATGTTTATAAGATTCTGCACATACCGATCGATGGAGAGCTGATTCCTTACGATCGCGATGGAGACAGAGAGGCTTTGAGACGGGTGTTTCAGGATCCCGGCCTAGAGATGAGAGCAGGACATGTGGCATGGGACACCATGACCGCGACAGGATTAGCTTTGCCAATTGTGATCGGAGGAGCTATCAGTGGGTTCCTATGTCCGGACAGGGTGACACGAGGGTTGGCAGTGGGCTGGGGAGGAGCACTGGAGATATTGGTGACTCAGCACACCAGATATGTGTGGGGTCCATGTGTGTTGGCCCACCTATATTATGAGCTTCACCAGTTCGTCTACCATGGATCAGTGGGACTGGGCCGTGGAGTGACACTTCTGCAGGTTTGGGCATATGAGCATCTGCCTATCACATGGCCGATACATTTCAGAGGCAGGGGTCATGGACGGAGCTTTGTGCATTTATATGACATGATCACTTCGCAGCCTCGGATTGGCAGGTTAGAGCATTGGAGGCGAGTGATAGATGACATTGACGTAGTCATCTGGAGGCCATATCTGGGATGCGAGGAGTGGGAGGATGACGCAGTGGAGCTGCTTTATACCTTCAGGAGCAGATATCTGATTGGACGGATGCCCTATATATTGGAGAGGCAGCTGGTAGACAGAGTATGCAGGCAGTATGGCAGGATCCAGAGGATGCCACGAGGCTCGGGTATGTATGCCCGTACAGTGAGGGATCAAGCGCAGTTCGGGCCATTGTTGTCATATGATCAGGCAGTTACACAGCTAGCAAAGATGATGCCCCTACCCTGGGATATGTGGCCAGAGATTGAGGATGCAAGCATGGATGCAGAGTATACAGCATATTGGGCAGAGCATCTGTTCCCACGACTGACAGATCCAAGGGAGATACTGGAGGGAGAGGTAGGAGGAGATGACGATGATGATGGTGGAGGCGATGGGGGTAGAGGCCGACGGAGGCGGAGGGGAGTAGTTGGGGAGAGGAGGGTGGCACCTCAGAGGGAGGGTGGACAGGAGGGACAGGCCCAGGTGGTGAGGGGTCGCGGTGGAGTGCCCCTGCAGGTACCAGTAGCACAGGGTCCTAGGGCACAGGGACAGAGACAGGGACAGGTGCAGGGACAGGTACAGGGACCTAGACATGTACCGAGATAGGTACAAGGATAGGTACAGGAGCAGGCACCCGCAGAGGGAGAGCCACAGGCAGAGGCAGAAGGTGGGGATCCAGAGGAGGATGAGCTAATTGAGCTCAGGGAGATCTACCAGGGCCAGGCAGACGAGATCCAGGAGTTGGAGAGGGAGAGGGATCAGCTCAGGACCCGGCTCAGGGATACTGAGTGGGAGAGGGATCAGGCGATTCAGCGCTACACTGAGGCTGAGACAGCGCTGAGGGCAGGGAGGCAGGCGGTGGAGGACACAGGAGCAGGCTATGCATATGTCCTGCGAGCTGGAGAGGAGATTGCCTACTGGAGGGACCTATATTATGGTGCCGTGCCAGCAGATCAGCGGGCGAGGAGCTTCCATAGACCATCGCGGACAGCGACGGCTACGGGAGGGAGCCGGAGGAGACAGGCATCGAGTGGTGGGGTCATGGGTCCTCCTCCACCACCAGACAAGCAGGGTGATCCTGGAGCGGGTCCTTCTAGAGCTCAGATTCCGTCGAGGCCAGGCGGCTCCGAGGGAGGGAGTTCATCATAGCCATAGAGGTCCCCCTTGTATCAGTATTTGTACCATTTTTTTGTATTGTAGACACTTGCGGGTGATTTTTTAGCCATATGATTCTTTTGACATCATTGTATCATGACACATTTGATTATATATGAGAGATGATTCATTTTTGCGGCAGCTATATGCATGTGTACCTATGTGATGCTTATGATATGGATGCAAATATGTATATGATGCAATGCAATATTTTTGTTCTTTTATGTTTTATATGTGTATGCAGGATGAAAATGTGAATGTATGTAATGCAGATGAATATGATAATGCAAATGTAAATTGTGCTAACAAGTGTTGTGTGCAGGATATAATGCAGTTGTGATATCTATATGTATGTATGAAATGCTTATATGTGGTAATGTAGGTGCAGCTACATGAAATGCAAATGTTTTTGGTGTGTCATTATACTCAGTCATGTGATAGCAGGCTACGCGGACTTGAGAAGGACGATGGAAGTCAATCAAGAAAGGGGGATGGAAGACAGAAGATATGAACGTGAAAGAGCTTCTTGTGTGTTATCATCATTGAGCTTTATTATGGCAAGTAGGTTATGACAATCGAGGCATATGTTCGACCCAGAAAGTCATTGTACCTGTTTGCATGGAGATAAGACAGTCACAAACAAGGAATGCCCCAGTTCACACTAGACTCATAGTGTCCTCATATCCTTGGACAAGTCATAGCATTACTAAGAGACAATCCACAGACAGCAAATACAAATAGGTGACGATACCCCATCCTCGTCTTTCTAGTCAGAGACATCCTGGAGATAGAGTCTCTAGTCAAAGACATCCTGGAAAAGCTAAAAGACATGTCACCAGAAAGATAAAATCAAAAGAAAACCAAGACTCGACACCAACACCCACTGTAGTCCTCAAGTTTAGTGTCTCTTGTCACTTGTATAAGTCGTATTTGATTGTGGTCACAATGTTCACTTTCACAAAAAGGATAGATAGCATTGAACCATATGTTATCTGAGTCTGTTGAAAGATTTGATTTTGTTGAAGCCCATTGTTGTTGTTGTGTCTCATCTGAAACTGACTGAATCCATGAAACCAATACTTTATTGCGGAGAAGATGAAACTTTATTGCGAATCTGTGATGCAAATGTTGCTTTATTGCAGATTGTGCGCGAATAGACTGAAGAAAGCTGGAAGAAACTTTACTCCTTGAAACATATGATGTTCTCAGTTCCACACCCATCACTAGACGTAGGATTTTGCCTTAGCCACATATAGGATCTGATTTATTATGAATGGAAAGGGAGGCGAAAAGGGAGGTTTATTATGAATGGCTAACCAATCTTGGGTAGATCAATAACAAGTCATGATGGGAATGGGTAAGTTTATTATGAATGAATAGGTTGTGAGTGTGTGCAAAGTGAAATGATGAAAGTGAATCCTAAAGGAGGGAGGAGCAATGTCTCTACACATGGCGCTGGTGACCCAGTTTTCACCATGGTACTTGCCCAGGGCACCACCGAAGTGGTTTTTACCGTTGGACGAAATTATTTCTCTTTACTTTTTTTGATTTTTCAATGTTTTTTGTGTCACAAGGCGCCTGTTTGCCAGGTTTTCACCAAGTAACGATTTTTTATGTTTTATAATTTTTTTTGTATTTTTGAAATTTTTTGATTTTTTTGTATTTTTGAATTAGGATATTCCGAAGAGCTATGTGTAGAACCTGCGAAGATGCATGTTGTTGATAGGATCCTCCAAAGGTTCACCCTCTGTAGTAGAGAGCTGATATGCCCCAGATCCATAGACTGCTGTAACAATGTAAGGACCCAGCCAGTTTGGTTCAAACTTGCCCCTCTTCTCTCTGTCTTGTTGATTTTTAGGATTTTCTCTGAGAACCAAATCACCTACCTCAAATGTGCGAGGCTTGACTTTGTGATTGTAGCTGCGACTCATTCGTTGTTGGTAAGCCTTGAGATGATTAAAAGCAATTTGTCTCCGTTCATCCAACAGTTCTAGTTCTTGTAAGCGAGAGACCCTATAATCTTCATCACTGATGATGTTTTGCAAAGAGACCCGTAAAGAAGGTAACTCGACCTCAATAGGCAAGATGGCTTCAGTGTCGTAGACAAGTGAGTAGGGTGTAGCTCCTGTAGGTGTGCGGACACTTGTGCGGTAGGCCCAAAGTACAGGATTGAGTTGGATATGCCAGTTACGGCCAGCGTTGTCGACTATCTTTTTGAGGATTTTAAGAATTGTTTTATTAGACGCCTCAGCTTGGCCATTACCATGGGGATAATATGGTGTGGAGAAACGATGGGAAATATGGAAGCGGTCACAGAGTTCACGAACATCCTGATTTTTGAAGGGACGCCCGTTATCAGTAATAATGGATTTAGGAATACCATATCGGCAAATGATATAGTTAAGGATGAAAGTAGCAATTTGTTTCCCAGTGACTTGTGTGAGAGGCACAGCCTCAATCCACTTTGTGAAATACTCTGTGGCTGTGATAATGAATTTATGACCATTGGAAGAAGGAGGGTGAATCTTGCCTATGAGATCGAGTCCCCACTGACAAAAGGGCCAAGGAGACGCCAGTGGTTGTAGTTCTTGTGCTGGTGCATGTATGAGGTCTCCATGAATTTGACATTGCTTACATTTCTTGACAAACTGATGAGTCTTTTTCCATATTGAGCCAATAATATCCAGTCCTGATGAGTTTCTTGGCCAAGGTAGGACCACTAGCATGCGGACCACATATCCCTTCATGCACTTCACGTAACGCAATCTGAGCTTCGTAACTTTCTAAACATCTAAGAAGAGTGCCATCTAGACCTCGTCGGTATAGGATATCAGCTAAAATGACATATCGAGAGGATTGGCGAATGAAAGTGCGGCGTTGGTTGTTTGATAGATCAGGAGGTAAGATATTGTCACAAAGATATGTGAATATGGAACCATATAACTGGGATTCGGGACCGACAACGCATATCATTTCAGTAGGAGTGATCTCATATGAAGGAACCAACAAGTTGTCTACCAGGAACTCATAGCAGGTTTCATTTTGAGGCAGGTCAATTAGTGAAGCGATTGTAGCCATGGCATCTGCAGCACGATTCTGCTCTCTTGGTATCTGCTCAAAATCTATCTTTGTAAAGTGCCGTTTCAAATCATCTACCAGTTGCTTGTAAGGCATTAATTTTTCATCTTTCGTTTGGTAATCATCAATTGCTTGACGAATGACAAGTTGAGAATCCCCAAAAACACGAAGTTCTTGGATCTTCCATTGAACTGCAATTCGTAATTCAGTTGTTAATGCCTCATATTCCGCTATATTGTTAGTGCAAGGAAATGATAAGTGGTATGATTTTGGTATAGAATCGCCTTGAGGAGTTATAAAGAGAATACCAGCTCCTGCCCCGTGCTGTGTGTATGAGCCGTCAAAGTATAGTTGCCATGGTCTTTCGTGTGATATTGTTAAAATGGATTCATCTGGAAATTCTGAATTTAGAGGAACATCTATCATGGGGGCATCTGCTAATTGATCCGCGATTGCTTGTCCTTTTATTGCTTTTCTGTCCACATACTCAATGTCAAATTCACTCAGGATCATTACCCACTTGGCCAGTCGCCCAGTAAGTGTAGCTTTGTTGAGAAGGTATTTTAATGGATCAATTCTTGCAATCAACTTAGTCTTGTGAGTGAGCATATAATGGCGTAATTTCTGTGAAGCAAAGACCACAGCGAGACATGCACGCTCGATTGGTGTGTAGTTTAGCTCATATCCCACCAATGTGCGACTGATATAGTATACTGCTTTTTCCTTACCGTCAGCTATTTGTTGTGCTAGGAGTGCCCCCAGTGCTGTTGGAGTAGCTGATATGTATAGTAGCAAAGGCTGATCTGGAACTGGTGGCATCAAAACTGGCGGATTCAAAAGATAATCTTTGAGCGTCTAAAAAGCTTGTTGATAGTTATCATCCCATTTGAATTTGATATTTTTATGTAGCAGGTGTTGAAAAGGATTACACTTATCTGCAAGTTGTGCTATGAATCTTCGTATAGACTGGAGTCTCCCTTGTAAGGATCGAAGTTGACTGATATTTCTGGGTGGCGGCATGTCCAAGATAGCCTTGACTTTTGCTGGATCGGCTTCGATTCCTCTTTTGGACATAATGAATCCTAGGAGCTTCCCAGAGGTTACTCCAAAGACACATTTCTTGGGGTTTAATCTTACCTTGTATTTTTCCAACCGATCAAAGACGACTGAAAGTATGTCCAAATGTGTATCTCTGTCTATTGATTTACCCAAGAGATCATCAACATAATCTTCCACGGTTATGTGCATGAGATCATGAAAGATAGTGGTCATTGCTCTTTGATATGTAGCACCTGCATTTTTTAGCCCAAAGGGCATGACATTCCAACAAAAAGTTCCCCACGGACAAGTGAATGATGTTTTGTGTTGATCCTCGGGTGCAATCCTGATTTGATTATAGCCAGAAAATCCATCCATTAAAGATAACATTTTGTGACCTATTGTGAGATCAACAATCAAGTCGATATTTGGTAATGGGAAGTCATCTTTCAGACAAGCTTTGTTGATGTCTCTGAAATTTGTACATATTCTGATGCTGCGATCTGGTTTACTGACAGGTACTAAATTGGAGATCCATTCAGGATAATCAATTGGGCGTATGAATCCAACATCCAATAATTTCTCCAACTCTGCTTTGACTAGTAATGCCACTTGTGGATGCATTTTCCTTAATTTCTGTTTTACTGGCTTTGCCCCCGGTTTGACTGTCAAATGATGCATTACCAAATCCGGATCTAGTCCAGGCATATCAGCGTATGACCATGCAAAGTTGATTTGTCATTCTTTGAAGAAGCTTATGAATTTTGCCCTTTCGGACTCTGTCAATGATTGAGCCAGGAATATATTGTGTGGAACTTCTTCTGTACTAATGTTCATTTTGATAGTCTCTTCTACCAACATGGATGACTTTTCCTCATATGATGCTGGGAGAATGTCGAGCCTTCCATCTTCGGGTGCCTCAGAGAGGTTTTCGCCCTCAGATACGTCCTTTCTTTTTACTTTTTTGGGATCAAATAGCGCCACAGTGTGGTTTTCGCCATAAGACCCTTGATTTGTTCTTATTTTCACATTTTTGCGACTGGAAGGTCCGACACCCTCACCAAAATATGCCACGTTGTTGAGTTCTATGGTGTATCCTGCTTTGTGGTCCCCAGGGGGAAGATCATCTCGTATGCCCAGATAGTCAATAACAGCTTCGTCATTTTGAAATGTGTCAAATTGTGCTGGTCCTTCATAATCCCAGTCAATGAGTTGGTGGTGAACAAGGGGAAGGCCTTTAATGTTTTCGGAGTTTGCGGGGCTAAGAGTGAAGATGTGGTTATATTCGGGTATATCGAGGCAATCGTCGAGGTCATCGATGGCACTCTCCTCATCAGTTTCGATCGCAAGCGAATCCAAATTGTCATCACTAGTAGCGCCTTCCGGGACAGGTGTCCTCATCCTATGTGATTTCGACCTAAGACCTTAAGACGAAGACTGTGCGGAATCTTTATGGGTTATTTCTTGACCCACCCTGAACTTTTTATAAAATTCCTCTTCTTTTGTCAGTTCATTTGGCTCTCTAAATGTCTCGATGAGCTCATAGTCACTGGAGGATTTGTCTGAACCCCATTCCCATTCGTTGGAATTTGTGGAATAGTCATCTTCTTGTTGAACTTTGGCAACTTTGATTTGTGATGCCTTTTCTGTCCTTTTAGTGTGGATCTTGGAAGTCAGAAAACCAAGTCCCTTTGAGCGTTCTCTTTTTACAGTCAATTCCAGTTGTAAGGGCTCCATAGTGCCTTCTTTGCGTAACCCAAGAGGGCTTTTTCCATCATACCCGAATTTTTGTAGAATCTTGAAGCCTTTACCATATTTCTCACAGGGTATATTGATCTGATCTTGTGTGTCATCTTCAATGTCTTTGTAGAGCATTCTGTATAAATCTTCCTCTTCTAGTTCGCCCCATCTTTGAAAGGTAGTAGGATCCCATTTGAGTATCATGATGGATATTTGCTTGTTAGGATGTGGCCTTCCATATTCTTTTGGAGAGCTCATGACTTGTCGTAAATACATTGTCTGATTTAGAGTGTATTCTCCCATGCCTTTGTCTTGAAATTTGCCTTTAAGTTCACCTTGTTTTGATGTCGAAGGTTTCAATGACTCAGGGTCAATGTATGCCGAAGAAGGAACAGCTTCGCGATTACTGGGAATGATGGTCTCCGTATGTGATCTCAAGTTATTGCAATATATGAACGGATTAGGATCACCGTTAACTGTTATCTCGACTCCATTATGAGGAAACTTAATGCATTGATGGTATGTCGATGGGACTGCCCTCATTTCATGAATCCAAGGACGTCCTAGCATATGTTGTATGTGAGATCCAGATCTAGGACTTGACAAACCACATCCTTTGTAACTGGCCCAATTCTTAGAGGTATGGTGACCGTGCCCTTGGATGAGCGCTCTTCATTGTCATATGCCTTGATGGTGATTTGATTTTTTGAATTCACAGCTTTATCAGAATATCCCAATTGTTTAATGGTGTTCAATGTACAAATGTTTAGACCTGCTCCTCCATCTATCAGGACTCGCTTTATTCGATGTTTGTGTATGAAGGCCTCAACATGTAAAGGTGCATTATGTGGCTGACATACGGAGGCATCATCGGCTTCTGTGAATGTAAGGGAATGTGGAATGGAAAGGTATCCCACCATGGCTTGAAACTGGTCCACGTTCAGATCAGTAGGAATAGCAGTATCTCTCAAGATTTTGTCAAGAATAGCTTTATTAGCGGGGGATATACGTAGGAGCTCAAGGATGGAGATGAGCGCGGGTGTCTTCCCTAACTATTCTACAAGGTCATACTCAAGTTTGGTTGATGAAGAAGCGGCATTTTTAGTGGAAGCACCTGACAAAGTAATCTTACCTCGACGGGTTGTAACATGACATTCAGGGGTATGTTCGGAAAAAGATCCAACACCTCTTAGGACAATCTTGGGTCTCTGAGGAGGATTCTCAGGATTTTTGTTCTTGATGGTAATAGTAGAGATATGATTGTCCGTCGAGATGTGATTGATAGTTGAGTCATAGTTGTAAGGTTCTCTAGTATAGTTGGCCTGATCATCTGTGACTTTGGCTTTTCCTTTGTCATGCTTTGGGAATGGTTCCTTAAACATCTCATGTTCTTGATTGGATGAGTGTCCCTCAATCTCAATATCACCTCTATCAATGAGATCTTGCACAATGTTCTTCAGTCGATGGCAATTACCTGTCTTGTGACCCTTGCTCTTATGAAACTCACAATACTCATCATCATTCCACCAATTTGGTTTGACCTTTGGTTCATATGGAGGAAAATCTGGAACTATGATCACTTTGTTTGCCACAAGTTTTTTGAATACTGATTCAAGTAGTTCTCCCAATGGGGTGTACTTCCTTCGTGATCTAGAAGTTGTTTGAGTATTCACTTGATTGTTTGTAGAACTTGATCTCGAAAAGATGAACTTGGGTCTCACTGTATTGGCATCAACAACACCATCATTGAATGTGTTCTTGTTTTTATTCCAAAATCTTGGGTTGTCTTTTCCTTTAAAGTCATCTTTGTTTTCCTTGAATATCTTAATGATTCCTTGCTCAATTAAGACCTTTTCTGTTGCTAAGCCCTTTTCAATAACATCCTTGAAGGTGGACAAACAAGCTTTCCTTAGATCATAGCCAATGTCCTTGTTAACGTTTTGAGTGAACATTTCTACCATTTGTTTCTGTGGGATTTAGCAAGAGCATCTGCTAGCTAGATTTCTCCATCTTTGTAAAAATGACGCAAAAGATTTTCCCTCCTTTTGCTTAGTATTACACAAAGTAGTGACTGAGATATCTGTTTCTATATTGTAAGAGAAATGTTGAATAAATGCCTCTGCTAAGTCACCCCATGACTTAATACCAGGAGGTAATTGAGAGAACCATTCCATAGCTTGATCGCCTAAGCTTTGCGGGAACAACCTCATCAAATATGTTTCTTCTGCCGCTACCTCAATGCAAGCTGTGAAAAATTGTCTTATGTGTGCCTTGGGGTCTCCTTTTCCTCTATACTTGTCAAATTTTGGCGTCACAAAGTGTGCAGGAAATGGAGGCATTGGGATGCTCTTATCAAATGGATAAGGACATATGTCTCTCATAGTGTATGTTGGTTTTGGTGTACTCATGTCCTCCATTTTCTTTTGTAAATCTCTGATTTGTTGCTCCAAATTATTCTTAGGTGGCGATCGATTTCTTGTAGCATACCCCATGTTTGAGACACCAATTTGAGGAGGAGCTTGTTGCATGTATGGATGATATTGATCATAGACATGTTCGTATGGAGGAGGTCTATATTGATGCGGCATATAGGGAGCACTTGGTATAGCTTCATGTTGAGGAACCCCATATCTATTTTGTGCGTGTATACCATATTCTATAGGCATGTCATGTTCTATTGTGTTGCCCCCAAATTTGACATGAGGTTTCCTTGTGTCCAAATTTTGAGCATGCCTTTGAATATCCCATTGTTTTGGTTGATCCATAGCTTGAGCATGTGATTGAGCATATCTATCTGCATAAGACTTCCATAATGGTCTTCGAAGGTAAGTATCATATGTTTGACCGTGTGTATGTGGAATTTGTGGTTTTTGAAGCAAAGCTGATGGTGATTCAGGTACCATATGCGGTCCTCTATTTCCTCCACTATTGGGTCTCCTTTGATCCATGTTGGAGTGAGTTTGTTGCGAGGGTCGGTTTTCCATAAGTTGAGACATGTCAAAGTCATGAGGTATTTTAGCTCCACTTTGTGCCATCATGTGTAAGAAGTATTGTCTATCCCTCTTCATTATCTCTTCAACCAATCTATTGAAATGAGGATTCATTATGGATTCTTCTACATCTGCTGATTGTATTGAAAAGTTGTCCACATTGTCATTGTGTGTAGCATTTTTGTTTGTAGTGTCTGTGTTTTCCACATTTGGAATGTGTCTATAAACATCCATGTCAGGCAATGTAGTGTGCTCAGGATTGAAAAATAAATCATTGTCATACTCATAAGAACTCATGTTTGCGGACTCTTGAGCTTCTTTAGCTTTTCTCCTAGATTTTTGAAGACGGGTTTCAACCATGAACTAGGTGTTTGACCAAGATGTGAGAGACTATATGAAAAATGAAAAGAGTATGGAAGACCAAGAGTTGTATGGAGTGTAAATGAATCTTGAGGTGTACTTGCAATGTCCAAAGTATAAGACCAAGTATGTAAGTAGTAGAGTAGGTGTGACTTCCAAAGAGATGATTGTTTCTCTTGATGAGGTAAGCTGACCTTGACTCTAAGTAAGACCAAATGAGACCCAAAGGTAAGAAACCTTGATGAGGGACCACTTAGCAAAGTGTAGTTGTATGTAGTATGTTGACAAAGTATAATGAGGACAAGCAAGTGACCTTTTTGACTCAAGTTTAGACAAGTATGAATGTAACGAGATATGAAGTAATAATGGACTGTATGAGACCCAAGGACAGATTGAATGCTAGATGAAACTTGAAGAAACAACCTAGGAAGCTCAAGTATTCCGAAACTGATTTCTTTTGTTTGCTGGACTGTAAAAATTTTCAATTTTGGACATAGACGCTTCTGTATACTTCACAGACACTATTCCCAGACACAGACGTGTCTCTGTTCGACACAGACGCTGCTATAGACACAGACACAATTTTGCCCTTCACAGACGTGCTTAGATGACTCAGACGCGGTTAAAACAGACACAGATGCGTTTCTGTAAACTTCGTGCAATTTTTCCAATCTGTGAAGTTGTTTTGTTGTGACCAAATCCGACTGTGTGACTGTTTTTCGTGACAAGAGGACACAATGTTGATGAAGACTCCAAAAGTGTGTTGTTTGATGTAAAATGTTTTGCATACACTTGAAGACACAAAAGACACAATGTTTTGTTGTTTGGTCTTGAATGTTTGAATGTTTAACATAAGACAAGCACAATTCTTATGGCTGGCCAAGACAATAGTTGTTGATCCCACATAGGGTTTTACCCCCGAGGCTACGCTATTCAGAGCGGATACTTAGATGCTTGACCTCACTGGCTCCACACTAGGCACTCACTTCTCGGGTCAGCCAAGCATCAGTCCCCATGAAAACTCCCCATGGCGAACTTTGTATCTCTACTAAGAACCGTATGTGTGTGGGCCGCTACCAGAGGTCCGACCTCCTGCCTCAACAACTAGAAAGATTTGGGCTTCTAAAACAAAAAGGTGCTAGTAAGGGCATCCGCTCATGTGGCCATACATGCGGCACTTTCAGCTCTGTAAATACAGAAGGCTCCCAGCCAGTAGGGGTTACGCCCTACAAATGATCAAATAAATTTGATCAAACGGGTTTATGGGGAGACATAGTGTCGGTATGAACTAATCAGCACACGTTATTCATAGTTTTCACCATGAATACATTTGATTATAGTGGTTCGAATGAGGTGGGTTTTCCTCGCTACCACTTGGGTCGTTCTCTTCTCACTAGTAGTCCTAATGACCACACGGGAAGATAGGCCCTCTAAAGATTAAACAAAAAGAGCCTATTGCTCAAGACACAAAAGACAATGATTCAATTTTAGTGCACCAATGGAAGTGTTTGCTAATCTATGAAAACAAGGCACACAAAAAAATCTCAAAAACCCTAGCTAAGGACCTGCAACAAAATTTGTTAATAGTTTGGGTTATTTCAAATGATCACCCCTTCCTGCAAGCACACAAGTTAGGTAAATTTTAGAAACCCAAAAGACTTTGTGAAAAAGGGGCCTTCAACAAAAACATTTTTTTTTTTTTTGCTTCCAAGACAAGCTGCACAAACTTGGTTAGCTAAATCTGCAAGGGTTAGTCCAAAAATAAACCAGATCTGAAACCCTAGGTGCGAAATCCGAAAATCGAATCAAAGAAAGTTTGAAATTTCGAAACAGTAAAAATACAGACGCTGTTATACCAGATACAGACGCGTCTGTATGACACAGACGTGGTTCTGTGATGCACAGACGCGGCCAAAACACACAGACGCCCCTCTCGGACACAGACGCGATCAAAAGTAACGCAGACGCGATTATGTAACACAGACGCCCCTGTCTGAGACCTGCAAAACAAAATTTGTTGAAAACACAGACGCGATTCCCGCCTCCGCAGACGCTCCTGAAACTTAGAGACGCGATCCGACCACTCGCAGACGCGGAAATACCTAAAATGTCGTCGAAAAATGTTCGATCTGCAACTTCAAAAACACAAAATCTGCAACAAAAGGGTTAAATGCAAAGGGACAAGAGTCCCACCGGGCGTGCCAAAATGTGTATGGTGAAAATGGATAACAATAATAACAATATTGAAAGGCTAAATGAATTCAACCACCAAACCCTAGCCTAACAATCAACAAAGATCCACCATAACATATGAAGATTACCTAAGACAATGCAAATCAAATGAAATCACAAAGATTATACCATTACGTGTCCAATAGGGTTTTGATCTCCATTCTTCCTATCTCCATTGATCTTGCTTGATATATTTGCTCTCAGATTTTATGTGCACAAGAGCTCAACAAAGAACGGAATGTGGTTGCAAGTAGGATCGTTGTGTAGTCAATTGATCAAGTTGTTAGCTCATTAGGATCATTAGAATGCTTGATTAGGATGCATAGAATGATTAGGGTTTGATAATGAAGGAGACATCTTCTTAAATAGAAGACACAATATGAAATGGAGGGATAAGATTGAGAGGTATAAAAGGAGGTCGGCTAAGATTAGAGGGTAGGTAAAAGAAATACCAAAATAATGAAAGAGGTAGGTAGTGTATGAATTAAGAGATGAATGACATGTGTCATGTGTAGAAAAAGCTAATGAATTGATTAAATAAATAAATATTTAATTAATTAATAGAAGAAGTAGGATAATTAAATAAATAAAATATTTATTTAATTTAGGAAAGGGATAATTTAAATAAATAAATGTATTTATTTAAATGAGAAATAAGGCTAGAAGAGGATAAATGAATTAATTAAATAAATAAAGATTTATTTAATTAATAGAAGAATTAGGCTTAGATAATAATTTTGGGTGTCTACAATATCCAAGATGAATAATTATTTACACCAACAAGATGTGATCAAGTGACTACTTGTCCTCACAAAATATGTATTGGGAGGGAGGAGAAAAAAACAAATTATCAATTAAAAAAAAAATAATATATTGGGAGGGAGGGAAAATAAATTAAATCATCAATTAAAAAAAATCTATTGAGAAGTACCAACTAAAATAATTATATTTAGACATAACACTTATTGGACCTCTAGAATAGACATAATACAAAATAACTCTAGAGCATAATAATGTCTCATAAAGATCTAACGAGGTGCTTAGATATAAATATTTTAAAAATTAAAATAGTAGCTTAATTTGTGTTAGATATTTAACTGCTCAAATATGAGTGTAGTAATAATGAACCACTAAATTATTCCTCATGATTTTTTCATATTTGAGATATTGTAGGTCAAGATAAGATGCTTAGCTTATAGATCAGTGCTTTATAATAGAGAAATAGAGTCCCTAACTCAATCTATTCACTACAGCATAACACAAGAATATTCTTGACGATTTACTTCATTATTAATGTCATTCAATAATAAAACCAAAACTCTACTAAATAATCAGTTATAAATCACCTATTTCTCACTATTATTACTCCTTGAATAACAATTAATACCCAAAAAAAATTATCACAAATAATGAGTGTAAATAATTAAGAAGCTCTTATTTAGTTAATTGAAAGAAATTGTTGAAAATGATGAGAGACTAAGAGTAATCAAGGTAAAGGGGTTCTTTTGCCTACCTCTGTCATCATACGATCATCAATACTCATAGACTAACCCAAGGGTTCACAATAATCAATAAGGTTAAAAGAAATATTTGTTTTCCACAAAGAGGGACCAGTAATTATATAGGGTCCAATAGTCGTTATAGCAATTGTGCTTATAATATCCAATCTTGCCACATATCTATACTATATATTGTAAATAATAAAATAAATAATCCACGTGTAAATAAAAAATTTGCCAAATGTTAGTAAAAATAGACCAATACTTGAACACAAAAGAACCCACAAATGTTACATAAAAAAGGCATAAATACATTCTAATATTAACAAGTGAAATAAAATATTTTTTGTTTCAAAAAAAAAATCATAGCTATCCCACTATAAGTGTGTCATTTATAAAATAAGATGCCTACTTAAAAGGTACTATTATCATAATGAAAAAATATCATTTTTAAGTGTACAATTGTTGGAGTGGCAATGTATATGCATTGGAGTATTTCATATTAATAATTTATCTTATCACAAATATAAAAATTGAAGACACTAAATACTTTGTTTTTTCCCATGAAATGTGAGGAATTTGTCAAAGGTTTAGTGTTCAACAATCGGTCTCTTTGTGTTCAATATAAGTTGTATTTTATATAGTAATATGTTGTTTTAATAACAAATAATATTTTTTTGTGTTCAATTATTGGTCTTTTGGTATTGGATATAAAAATTAGAGATACACATAAAATACATTATATTCTACATAAAAATACCTTATTGTACTAATTACAAATGATTTTTTTTTAATTTTTAGATTAAGTTCTGGTTATTGTACTAATTACAAATGATATTTTTTTATTCAACTACTAAGAATTTTTAGATTAAGTTCTGGTGGAACACTACGCGAGTTACATGATGAGTCATGTCTACAAACCTTGATTGTAGATAGTTAAGTGTCCGATTTAAACATAGAGGTCTACTGGTCACTCCCTATACAAAAATATATTAACCAATATCAAAATACTGAAGTTAAGCAGTCGAAACAGATAGTACGGAACGGTGCACATGCATTCCGACGTATATGGATTGAATCTGCACGTTACACGTTTGGTAATATGCGCAGAGTTGGTGCTGCGCAATTATCTGGCGGTGGGGCGGTCCCCAATTTGTTCGAGCCAATAAGATGGCGGAGAGTTTGGGGAAGGGATAAGGTTTTGGGATCGTAAGTTTTTTTGTTTTTTCTGTTTCTCTCCACGTTTACATGCAAGGAGGACACCTAGCCTGCCTGAACAACCGTCACGCGTAGAAAGCAGCCAGAATCGTGAAAGAAAGAGAGAAAGCGCTGGTTACCAAACCCAATATGGAAATGCATGCAATTGCTGGAGGGAGCGTACTACGGAGGCGGCAGCTGAACAAAGATGAGGAGGTTTAAATGTTATTTTTATATATATAATGGCATCTCTGACGTAACCGTCTCGTCTACCATTGGTGAAGGGGACATGGACATTAACTTTTAATATCGTTGGGGTAGGGGGAGGTTCTAACTCAAGCCGGCACTTTGTAATGTCCGCACGCCCACGGCATTTGCATGTTGTCCATAACATGTCGACAGAATCAAGGTAAATGAATGATGGGCGGCGGGACGGCGCGCATCCACGTGACTCGTCAATCCTGCCGCCGCTGCCCCACCACACCGACCTCCGAGGGCAGTCACGAAATTTAAAAGATGTGGTAAGGTAAAATACGTGTAGCAGAGGTAAGTGAGTGCACTGCACTTTTGGTCCCTACGTCCGCATCACGTCGCGTCACGTCACATCACTCCAGCATCTATCGCACCGCCAAACGAAAGGCCGCCTAACAGAGAGAGAGAGAGAGAGAAATCGGAATGCATGGCCGGCCAGGCGGCCGGCGGCAGGCCCGCAATTAATCCATGGCCGTGATGTGATGTATGCAACTGACCCTACGCATGTGACCAGCCGTCTGCTTAATTGATCGACCAACGAAATCGGCGCGGGGCATATAACGTGGGACACTGCATTGTTCTGGACAGCCAGGTCGATGGATCTGCTGCAACGGGCCCCGCCACCTTCCTTCTGTTGTCAAGGAAAGCGATTATTTTTTATTCCCCATGACGTCATTTACGGCGTAAAACTATTCATTAGTCTGCGTGCTTTCTGGCATATCCTAGTAACGTACGGAGCTGATTAAGGTTCGGTAAAGAAAGGGGAACGAGCGCCTTGAAAGCTGGAACGGGACGGAGCTGTTTTTTCATTGCTGTGCCGAAAACTCATTATAATCGGCTAGCGTGTTGCTTTCTCTGATATAGATGAGATGCGCGGTTACACCTTAAAGAGAGCAGGTGTATAATTTATTGCGCAAAGTTTAGAAGGAAGAGAGATTTACACGGAGGCAATCTATCGTGTACTCGAGCGAGACCATATGTACTGAAAAAAAATTAATAAACAGGTTAACATTTTTGAAATTCATTATTTTTCTAAAAATTTGCAGATCTGGGCTGTGTTTTTACGTGGACCTGAGATTTCAAGCCAATACCCATCCATATATCCTCCATATTTTATTGCATTTCATCTGTTAATTTTTTTCACACTTGGTTTGGATGATGAATCTACACGCCTAAATATATCGTGTTAACAGAGATAATGCTTGCAAGTTGTTTGTCCTACAATGTATGCCACGTATCAAAAGAATACCAAGAAGGGAATAGTTTTCCAAAATCAGAGATGGTTTTTCCGAGAACAAATCAATCAATCACCAAAAGATAAAAAATGCTTCAGCACACTACAGCTGTTGGCAATACGCAGAATACTTTGCGTAACACACATAAAAAAGTTGGAAACAGATGTCCATGGTGGGGTGGGTTTTCAAAATAAAATTTAAAAACAATTTTCTCCATACAAGCGGGCGACCCCGACCCATTTACAGATAAAGTGTCCCAGTCAAAATTCTTGTTAGCTTCACCGGAGGTGACAAACAACCCATTTACAGATAAAAACATGGCGGTCAAAATCCATGTTAGCTTCGCTTGAGGTGGCAAACAAGCAACCTATTTACAGAAAGAAGTAGGTGTCAAACAAGCACAACCTATTTCAGTGAAAATTTATATTGGCTTCGTGTGAGGTGGTTGAATCTCTGATAAAAGAAAAATAAATAAAATGAACCGCTTGAGAGAAACACATACACATGCACAGAGAAACAGATCGATCATGAAATCTCGGAATATTTTTTCCTGATAAAAATTGCATGTTAAAACTGTACAAGAAGGGTACCCAAAAATGCCTGTGGGCAGATCCCTTGAAATTTCATAGGAATTCTTGCAACCACTTCTTTCTATTCGAAACAGAGAGGCAAAAAAGACCGACACTACTCTCAGAAATTTTGTACTCTTTCTACTCTACATCATTAGCAGCAGGAGGCAGATTGAGATCTAAGGAAAACGGCGGCCTACGGCGTAGTGAAGAGGGCGCCGACCTCGCCTCACACAAGTCCGAAATGGGAGCACCAAATAACTTCTGGCGCTTAGTAGGGGCCGACCGGTTCTCCGCCGCCGCGTACTGCGGGACACCTTTTGCGACGTAACAAAAATCCATACGTCGCTCATCGGCCTTTTTGGCGTAAAAGGACGCTCGCCAGTCTTCGCTGGGCTCGGCAACGGTGACTCCATGGCTGCTCAGCAGCGAGGCAGCGTTGGCAGTGGCTGCGGCGGTAGCGGTGGCGGCGGTGGTACGTATGTGGTGGCGGTTATCGTCGTCGGCGTTGAGGGCAAAGTTGGTTTTAGCCTTGGGGCCACGGAGATTTCTGGCGGCGGTATCGTAGGCCCTGGCGGCCTCCTCTGCGGTGTCAAAAGTGCCGAGCCAAACTCTCGTCTTCTTCCACGGATCTCTGATCTCCGCCGCAAATCGCCCCCACGGCCGCTTCCGCACACCTCTAAAATGCGTCTCCTTTACAGGATGAGCCACCGACACCGACACCGCCACCGCCGACGGATCCTTCTCACACCCCCTCAAACCCAGATTCATATTCATATTCATGTTCATGTTCATGTTCATCCCTCCGCCCAGTCTCGCCGCCATGTTCATCGTCTCCACCGCCATGATGAGATCTCAGACTGGAAGATGTGTTGCGCGGATTACTAGAAAAATAAAGAGCTGTGCTGTGCACTGCAGCAGCGCATGCGAAATAGCAGACGCCCGCCCGAGGTGCGTTTTTTCACAAGACTACTAAACGAGAATGAAATTGACAAGAAACGAGTACGAGAGGGAACATACCAGACTTGTCGAGGCAGTTGCTTGTATTTATAGCCTTTTTTCCCATCTTAAACTAATATTGTTTCCCGCATTACGCATGGTATTGCTATGCCTGCAACGCATGGCATGATGATATGCATGGGTGATGGAAGCCAGCTTAGGGCCCATTTGATTAGCAAGTAATTCCCGGAAAGGAAGCCCGTAACTGAAAATAGATATTCCAATTACTGTAGATAAGACGGCGGCGAACAGTAATGATTGACGCGCAGTCAACCCAGCTGGCTTGACTCGCCGTCGACGCTACAGCACCGCCGGCGACACCCAAAGTCGTGTCCCAATAAACTCCAATTCAAGCGCATTACGCGTCCGCCCGTCCTAATTTCATTGGCTCACCCGTTCGTCCATAAAGATACAGTTTAATCATAACTAATGGGAAACAACCAAGAAATTATAAAGAATAAACGCCCAAAACGGCGGATTAAATAAAAAAATATTTTCGCATACGTGTGATAATCCGTAGAGATTTCAAAATCTCACATATTTCCTACTAACCGGAGAAATTTTCGGACCGTCAAATTTATTAAACAATATATATAGTGTGATGTTTCCGTCGGGCAAATATTTTGCGTTCACGGGCAGGGCAGGGATAAGTGAGTTAATTATATAGTAGGGCGGCAGTGGAAAGAGAAATGGAATCATGAAATGAAGGAAGCGTGTGGCTCCCACATGCACGGGGCGCCTCTTTTGAAATGCAGGCGGGGTAGCCACGTGTCAGCTGCACATCCGCCGGCGGGCTAAGGTTCACGAGTAACGGCGGCGGTGCGTGGATAGCGGGCGGCAGCCTGCAAAGGTATTTTAGTGTTTTTCGCTCCTTCCTTACAAACACACGAGCTGTATGTTTATGTGGGCCACGCCTTGTCTAACATTTTTAGATTTCGGGTGTGGGGCCCGCGCTCATAAATAACTCTTTGCACGGGACGGTCTACATGCATTCCGAGATCTCGGGAATGGATCTGTGCTTTACATTGACCAGTTATTTGACCTTACCTTGGCCCATGTAGATAGAATTTGAGGGGGGTTAGCAGATAGCATTTTCTTTCGTTGATTTCTGTGCGGCGACAACTCGCATTCACTCACTGTTGAAGTCTCTTTACATTTTGGTGGATTTTGACTACTTACCAACTATCGAGAGCGCAGCTCATTATCAATTGCTAAAATTATTTTGGACAGATATAATTGGAGACGCAAGGAGGATAACTTGGGTTTCCACTCGAAGGAAACTCTAGAATATGTAACTTTTTCTTGTGGACTATCATAGCGCATTTTATCTCAATCTTTCAAACTTTTCTAAATTAGTGGTCATGTTAGATTTTTCACTTAGTTTTGTATTTATTTGAAAAGAAATGTTGAAGTATTGCTAATTTTGAGTATTTACAGCAGTATATCAGATCTTTTTTTTTGTTTTCTTCACGTGCGACTTAATTATTTATAGCTATTGTTTTGGTTTCTCGGTAGTAACGATCTAGGCTGTGGGATCTGTTATGTACATAAGGGTCAAAAAGTGCACATTTCAAAGTATCCCCTGATACTTGCTTAAAGATGTCCCAATACTTATGCACAAATGTCTCAATAGTCATGCGCTATGGGTACCAATAAAGATGCATGAATGGGCCAATTATGGTAAAAAAATGTTAAAAAATGAGCAGCTATTGGTACATGTGAAATTTATTAATGGGCTTTTAGTTATTTGTTTTTTTAGTTTTTTTAAAGTTAGTAATAAGGAGATTGGGTGTACAAGGAACTGGTATTGGAACATGAACAATACCTGGTCTTCTTCCCCTAGATATATTTAAAAATGTCTTATGTTATCCTTCTACTATTTATATATCTTTACATATGTATACGTCATTAATTCTCTTTCACATTTGTCTATTTAGGGATCAAAATTTCTCATTGATCAAAATTATTAATTAATTTATAAATTACAAAAATGAGAATATAGTTGTTTTTATTTTTTGATTAATTTAAAATTTCAATCAATGACACATTCTACCTCCCTTCATATCTCAAAATTAGTTTGTAATTAGAAAGTCAACCTCACAATCACAAATTTGTCTTGTCTTATATAATTTTTTATAATTCAAATTTGATCAACTTTGCACCTTTACCCTTCTTACCTAGGGCTAACTAAACCCAAGTTTGTGTGATATGTTGTTATATCCTTTTATTTAAAAGCATTCCATGCATTCAATCTTATTATCTTGAAATCAATCAAATAATTTGAAGATCATTTCTATTTACACACTTTAATTGGTGTTCTAAAAGAAACCGCGATCATTTTATAGGCATTCACATGAATGAGGAGTATTGTTTTCAATTTTAACTTAATAAAAAATTGTTTGATCATGATATAATACCTTTGTGTCTTGGTCATATGACAACCCTACCAATATATTCATCAATATTATCAACCTTTATTGATATTCAAGACCACAAAAGAAATCTAGAAAGCTTGGGTGAAATGAAGAAGCATGTAGATAACATAAATGCAATGAAGAACCATGAATTAACGCAAGAAAAGTCACATACACCTTATTTGATAAATGATTTTAAAACTAAAATAATGTAATAGTGAATTTCATAAATGAATGAACATGCAAATAATCATGAAATAAGAATATGCATAACCAAAAACTCTATAATACATGAATAACAAAGCTAGGTTAATAGAATACATATTGTGTGCAGGAAAAGCGGGTCGATAAAACTCAATATGTGAAAATATTCCAAAAGACTTGTCCACACACACACACACACAGGACTTCTTGGTGCAAGCTATGGAGTAATGAAGTATAACTCAGCTTCCCAAGGTTGGTCTCATGGTTCTCTATCTCACAATGTCCCTCAAACCAATGTTTTTGCTCTCAGATCACTGAGCAAAATGGTTTAGGGATGGCAAACGCAAGAACGAGGGATGCTTTGTTAGATTTTAGTATGAGATGCATCCTAAGCTATGCATGATCTTAGAAATGCAATAAACTAGAAGATAAGATTGACAAGGTTAGTATAAATTCTATCCTAACATGATATATTAGTCTATGATTGAGCTAAATGATAAAGAAAATATTCTAAATATGCATATTTAGACTAATTTCTAATTAAAAGAGGCTAAAATGATGAGCATAAAAATGATATGAAAGCTTGAATGTATTTGAGCATATGTATGATACTACAAATTTGAAGGATGATTAAAATGGAGGAATGAGAGCTCTATTTATAGCAAAAACAGGGCAATGGATGGCCAAGATTGAAAGGTTTAATCAAGGGCCAAGCTTGAAAGTTGGGAATCCATGTTTGCAATTTGCACCAATGAAATGGTGACAAGTGTCAACATAGGGTTGGGTTGAGAGAAGGGATTGGAGACATTAAATGCCTGAGAAGACCTTAGGGCTATCTAGAAGGTAAGGGTCAAGCCTAAATTAAGATTACCCAATGGATTAAGAGTTAATCCAAGGATAAACCCTTGTGCAAATGATTAAGAGATAATCATGGTCAAAATATTAAATGCTTGATGAGACCCTTGGGTTGGATGAAGGTTGAGTTAAAAGAAATTCTTTGACTATGTAAGAAGGTTTGAGTTAACCATTAATGGTTATGAAGACTTTGGGGAATTAAGTGGTTGGAGGCTTGAAGCCTTTAATGGTTATCAAAGACTTTGAGGAATTAAGTGGTTGAAGGCTTGAAGCCTTTAATGGTTATCAAAGACTTTGAGGATTTGAGAAGTGACCTCCCCTTGCTTAGGGATGTGACAAAGTTTAGAAGATGGGTTAGGCTAATTAGAAGCAATTAGAAGAGTCTAGAAGGGATTAGAAAAGGGTTTAGGAAGGCAAGTGGGAGATGTAGGATTTTGCAAGTGGATGAAGGGATAATAGGATTTAATTGAATTTAATGAATTTCATTCAATTTGGTTGTAATTAAATAAATTAGATTTATTTAATTTAGGATAACTATTTAATTAAATTTGAATTTAATTAAAAGTAGATAGGGGGAATTTAATTGAATAAAAAGATTTATTCATTAAATAGGTATAGTGAATTTAATTTAAATAAATTGAATAATTTACTTAATTAAATAGAGGAATGTGGATAATTTAATTAAATTGGATTTAATTAAATAGAGAAATGAACATAAAATATTCATTTAGAAATATGGTCATTTTTATACGTCTACATTTTGCCCCTCTTTGAAGTGACGTGTGTGCACATGTTATTTCAAAGAAGATGATGCGTTATCATGATTTATGATCAAATGCAATTTTTGTGTCGCTCTTTTGATTTGCAAGTCGTGCCCCAGATTTGATTTGATGCGTGATGCCCCAGATTTAATATTTGATGGTGATGCCCCCTCGGGAGATGAATCAATATGTTAAAAAAATTTGATTTGATTTGATGAGTTGTGTGTGATGTGTAGGATTTCGTCTATGTGAAAGGTGGGTGAATTGATTCATCTCCCGATAATGTACATTGTGTAAGGTATAGGGGAGACCACGACCATATTACATGTCCGTTTGACTAACCCTAATTTCATTTTCCTCCTATAAAAGGGGAAAATAGCTTTGATTTGATTCATTTGTGCCGTGTTGACTTTGGAGAAAGAGAATTTGGTCTGAAGAGAAAATGCCTATTTTGTATTCCAAACACCGTTTCGAGCGCGTTTGGAGGTACCAGAGACCTACAGCGTATGGACCACCAATAAGTCAACATTTTTTACCCTCTTTTGATTTCTGATTTGGTCGTTTTTAGTCGTTTTTTGATTTTTAAAACTCGGTTTTAGCGTTTTAGCGCGTCAAAGTCATAGATTAGCGCATACGAAGTTTTAAGTAGCGCATCAAGTCTATTTTAAGGGTGCATCCGAAATAAAATAGGGTAGCACATAGGAAAAATATGTTAGCGCATAGACGTAGAATAGCGCATGGCGATAGGCGGGTAGCACGTCAGGTCAGCAGGGTAGCGCGTAGGGTAGACCTAGCGCATAGGGGTCACAGGGGTTCGCATAGGTAAGGGGGTTTAGTGTGTAGGGTTAACCTAGCGCATAGGGTGAATAGATTAGCACGTAGGAAAAACAGCCTAGCGCGTGGGTAAATTTTAGTGCAACGGGAGTCTATTTTAGCGCATCTGGAAAAAAATTTGCAAGATGAGGTGGTTTGTAAATTTGTTGTGTCTTTTTGTCATGATTTTATGGATTTGTCCAATATGAGTGTCGAAATAACGTGTTTTTGATTTGCGAAAAATAAACCAAATAAAGGATCTGATGCTGAAAACCAGTCAATGGCAGCTCTAGATCACAAAAAAGTAAAAATAAAGGACGCATCTGAGGGTGAAAACATTTTTAAGGCACCTAACGATAGGAGACTTGACACTCTTCCTGAGCACTTTCATGAGCGATCACCCATATTGATTGAACCCACTCAATCAATCAACATTGGTACCACGGAAGCAGTCAGAAACCTAAACCTTGCAGAATCTCTGACAGAGGAAGAAAGATCAACATTCATCATTTTTTTTAAAGAACAGCAAATTAACTTTGCTTGGTCATATGCTGATATGCCTGGAGTAGATCCACACTTAATCATGCATCACTTGTCCATCTCCTCAGGAGTTAAACCAGTCAAGCAAAAGTTACGAAAGATGAATCCACAGGTGGCACTCATGGTCAAAACTGAACTAAAGAAATTATTAGATGTCGGATTCATCCGACCCATTGACTATGCAGAATGGATTTCCAACATCGTTCCAATATCAAAACCAAATGGTAGTATCAGAATATGCACTGACTTCAGAGATGTCAACAAAGCTTGTCCAAAAGACGACTTTCCTTTGCCCAGTATCGACATAATTGTAGATCTCACAGCAGGCCATGCAATGCTCTCACTAATGGACGGTTTCTCAGGCTATAATCAAATCAAAATAGCCCCAGAAGATCAAGATAAATCGCGTTCACCTGTCCTTGGGGAACGTACTGTTGGAATGTTATGCCTTTTGGCTTAAAGAATGCAGGGGCTACTTATCAAAGAGCAATGACAACAATATTCCATCACATGATGCACACATTTATGGAAGACTATGTGGATGATTTACTAGCTAAATCCTTTACCAGAGCAGAACATCTCAACATCCTAGCAAAGATATTTGATCGATTGAAGAAATTCCACGTTCGGCTCAACCCTAAGAAGTGTGTCTTCGGGGTTACATCAGGCAAGTTACTAGGCTACATTGTCTCAACTAAAGGTATTGAAGTAGATCCAACAAAGGTACAAGCCATTATGGACATGCCACCACCAAAGAATATCAGTCAACTTAGATCTCTACAAGGACGACTTCAATCAATCAGGTGATTCATCGCTCAGCTAGCAGATAAAAGTCTACCATTTAACCATTTACTACACAAAAATGTACCATTCAAATGGGAGACCAAGTGTGCAGAATCTTTTTACCAAATCAAACAGTACCTGATAAATCCACCAGTTCTGGTACCACCAGTTGTAGGAAAGCCTCTTATCCTATATATCTCAACAACAGATATATCGCTAGGGGCACTATTGGCACAAGAAGATCAACAAGGGAAGGAACGCGCCATATATTACATCAGTAGGACATTGAATGGTTATGAACTCAACTATACATTCATTGAAAAGGCTTGCCTAACAATGGTCTTCGCATCTCAAAAGTTCTGACATTATATGCTAGCACACACCATTAAGCTAGTCGCAAAAATTAATCCTCTCAAATATCTACTCAGCAAGGCAACTCTTACAGGCTGATTGGCTAAATGGGTCATGATTCTCAGTGAATTTGACATCCAATACACAGAAAGACGAGCAATCAAAAGACAAGCAATTGCAAATCAGTTGGCTGAAGCACCGCTACTAGGCAAACACACCATGGAGATTGAATTTCCAGACAGGGATGTTCTTGCTCTTTCTACCACACAATGGACCCTATACTTTGACGGATCCTATACACAACATGGTTTAGGTGCTGGCATTCTGTTCATCACTCCTGAAGGACATACTATACCAAGATCATATAGCTTATGTTTCCCTGCACAAATAATGTGGCTGAATATGAGGCATTGGTTATAGGTATCAAAATGGCCGTAGAATGGAAAATCACAGAGTTAAAAGTCTATGGGGACTCGCAACTGGTCATCCATCAAATCAACAACAACTATCAGACAAAGGATGACAAGCTACTACCCTACAAACAAATGGTGGATGACTTCAAACAGTATTTTGTGCACATCACCTTCGAACAAATACCAAGGTTAAACAACAAAGCAGCCGATGCAATGGCTACTATCGCTTCACTACTAGAAATTCCAGAGCAACAGAGTGTTTTACAAGTTGATATGAAATGATAGGATTTTGAACTTGATGTAGATGAGCAAATTGTTTCATATTGTTGATGTGAGTTTGATTTCGATATCTGTGTTTTGATGTGGAAACTGATATTGGATTTGTTTTGTTTGTTGACAGGAGCGATTAGGTGTGGTGCAGTCGCGAGAGAGATTTTCGAGACCGTGGTCATTGATACTGCGGTTGACCCAGGCTGATCTGGACATCATTGAGAGATGTGGGTTGACCTCTCTTTTGGATATGCCTTGGTTCACTGTGAACCGGGGGCTACTGACAGTATTGGCAGAGAGGTGGCATAGCGACACAAACACCTTTCATTTTGCGACCGGAGAGATGACAATCACACCAGAGGACTGTTATAAGAACCTGCGGATTCCCGTAGTAGGTGCACTACTACCGGTTGAGCAGTCAGAGGAGGGTGGTACAGAGGCTCTTCGTCGTATTTTCCATGATGAGACAGTCTGTGGTTATGAGATCCCGTGGCAGGAGTTCTTAGACCTGGATTACGCACCCGTGCCATCTGTACTAGCAGGGTTTATTGGTGGATTCCTTTGTCCTGATCATAGGTCAAAGGGATTCTCTGTGGGATGGGGGTTGGTATTGGAGGAGATGGTGACACAAAGGCGGAGATTTTCATGGGGATCAGTTATGCTAGCCCATCTGTACAGGGGCCTACATGAGGTGGTATACCTCGGTTACGGCAGTTTGTCAACTGGCGTGACACTGTTATAGGTATGGTGTTGGGAGCATATTCTAGCGGCAAGGCCACTAGTAGACAGAGATAGGCCTGTGGGGTGCGCATATGTGTATGGATACAAGGGTCTAGTTGTCCAACACAAGCTAGGAAAACTAGAGCATTGGAGGAGAGTGCTCGATGATATAGATACGGTCACCTTGCGACCGTATACAGGATGCGAGGTGTGGGCAGAGGATGGGCTGGAGATGCCTTTTGTTTTTATGACCAGATACCTGATCGGGAGGACCCCATTTGCGATAGAGAGGTTTGTGGTGACCCGAGTTTGAGACAATTTGGGCGCCAGCAGGGTATTCCACAGGGAGCGTGCCTATATGCATGTCGAAGGCAGGATGTAGGTGATTGGGGTCCGACCATTGATAACGCAGTGGCGGTGGAGTTTGTCAGGTTAGCAGGGCAGATATGGGATTATGCCCCAGAGATTCTGGATGCGGGCATGACCGATGAGTTTGCCAGATTGTTTGTTGCGTGGGCGGTGGCCAGGATATCAGATCCGGAGGAGATGAGGCCAGCTTTTGATTCCGATGAGGAGGAGGGAGAGGGAGATGATGATGATGATGATGATGGAGAGGATGGAGGAGATGGACGAGGGAGAGGAGCCAGAGGGAGGCGAGGAGGTAGAGGGAGGAGAGGAGATAGGGGTGTGGAGAGAGCAGTGAGACAGGGGGTGATTGACAAGGGGAGAGGTGGATTGGCTATTGGAGCCGGTGGAGAGGAGAGAGTGGGGGAGGTGTTAGCTGCAGTGGGGGGCATTGATGAGGTGAGGCAACCAGCGTAGAGGAGGAGGACGGATGTGCTCCCACCTCCAGCATCGAGGACAAGCAGGGTTGGAGGGGTTGCCCCTACACAGGTACCACTACGGGTTCAGGTCCCTACACATGTTGAGGATGCGCAAATCCAAACCCTACAGGTGACTGTACAGCAGCTACAGGCACTGATTTTGATATATCAGCGGCAGACTGCACAGTTGACCATGGAGCGAGATACAGAGATAGAGCGGAGGGGGCGAGCGGAGGAGCTGGTATCCAGTATGCAGAAAGCAGCGGTGGGTGGTCCGATGAGAGACACCCTGAGAGAGCTAGCATTGAGAGCTCAGGAGGCAGAGTACTATCGGTGGCACTATGAGGCAGCGGTACCCAGGGATCGTCGAGTACAGAGCTTTGCACAGTCGAGATCTAGTCGATCTCGAGATACTGGGTCGCAGTCTGAGAGCCGAGGTGTCACAAGGCCATCGAGACAGGACCCTCCTGGAGATCCAGGGGTGGGTACATCTGGAGCTAGACCATCTCCGTCAGGGGATAGTCATACTTGAGAGACGTGGTCTCTGTTGTATTTTTGATTATTTGTATTCTTTGTACTGGACACAGTGTTGATACATTTTGTACATTTTGATCATTTTTGAGATATATATATATATATATATATACGACACCATTTTCGTTGAGCATGTGGTGTGTTTGTATGGATGCATGTTATGTGGGTTATTTCGTTTATGATGATGCAATGTTTTTAAATGTATGATATAATGTATGATGCAGGATATATGCTTTTATATGTTGTGAGATGTATCTTGAAAATGAGATGTATGATTTGATATGCAACTAAATGTAAAATGATATGCAAATATGTTAAAATGATATGCAACTAATTGTAAAATGAATGCAACTATGTTTTTGGTAGCATCCTCATTCTGGATTTTCCATCCAATATAGCCATATGTTGTTTGCTTTCTTTGTAGATATCATCATTGAGCATTGATTTGTTTTAGGATATGTTGAAAATTTATACAAGCATAATGGTATAATTGAACCATAATGACTTGAGAAAAATTTACATGATGTTTGATTTTGCAAGATAGCACAACCGTCAAGGTATAATTGAACCAGGACGACCTGAGTGCAGATTGCATAAACAGACAAGATTAAATCATTTGTATGCGTGAAGTGGAATCAGGCCTTCAGTGATATTCGATGTATCACGTCTCGAGGCAAGTATTCATACAATACAAGTGATCGCCTCCCAGACAGAAGACTAAGAAAATATTGGAAGTTCCTCATGATCTCTAGCTTTGAAGCATTTAGTGAGACAAGGAAGAGAATCCAATAATTCAAAAAGTTCAAAATGCAAAACTAGTTAAGATTTTATGCTACAATGCAACATTTAGTATTTCAAAAAATCATCCATCCTTGGTATTTCTGTGAATTGTTTTGTTTTGTTTTGCGATGAAGCGTAGTTTTTGGTTGTTGGATGTCATGCTTTTGAGTTTTGCAAATAGCTTTGATGTCTGGAATGTTTGCAATATTTAGATGATCTGAATGCCCCTAGCTGAGTGTGCCTCTTGATGTGAATATGTACAGTGATTTCCAAGCCATGGTGGATTGTGGTAAGAGTATATATATGGATAACCAGGATAGTGACTATGCTAAGTATGTGCTGAATGGATATGTGCTAAGTGTCGGGCGATGGTCGATAGTGTTTGTACGGATAAAATGGTGTGGCGATAGATAGAAGAGTCGTTCTTTCACAAGAGCGCCTGTTTACCAGGTTTTCACCATTTGTTTTTATTATACTTTGTTTTTTGCTTTTTTTGGATTTTTTTTATTTTTATTTTTTAAAATTTTTTTTTGGCTTTTTCTGTGCACTAGGCTACTTAAGTGTAGTATTTCTTCAGATGGATGGTGTTAGTTGGTTTGTCGAGCACATCTCCTTCTGAAGTTGTTAGTTGATAGGCACCTGATCCGTAGACCGATATGATAACATAGGGACCCAACCAGTTAGGTTCAAATTTCCCTTTCTTTTCTCGATCTTGCTGATTTCTTGGATTTTCTTTGACTAGGTCACCAACTTTGAAGTTGCGGGGGATGACCTTGTGATTGAAGCTCCTACACATGCGTTGTTGATATGCTTTGAGATGAGTATAAGCATGCAGACGTCTTTCATCTAATAGTTCAAATTCTTGGAGTCGGTTAACTTGATACTCTTCATCTAGGATTAAGTCTTTCAAAGAGACTCTGAGAGATGGGATTTCTACTTCCAAGGGTAAAATGGCTTCTGATCCATATACCAATGAGTATGGTGTTGCTCCTGTAGGTGTGCGGATGCTGGTTCTGTATGCCCAAAGTGCTGGATTGAGTTGGACATGCCAATCTTTGCCTGCATCATTTATTGTTTTCTTTAGGATTTTCAAGATTGTCTTGTTAGATGCTTCTATTTGACCATTTCCCTGTGAGTAGTATGGTGTAGAGAACCTATGTTGGATTTTGAATTTTTCACATAGTTCTTGGACATCTTGATTTTTGAAAGACCGTCCATTATCTGTGATGATTGAACTTGGAATACCATATCTACAGATCAAATAATTGAGGATAAAAGAGGCAATTTGTTTCCCAGTCACTATGGTCATGGGAACTGCTTCTATCCATTTGGTAAAGTATTTTGTTGCTGTTATAATGAACTTGTGTCCATTTGAAGATGAAGGATGAATTTTGCCTACTAAGTCCAGTCCCCACTGACAAAAGGGCCAGGATGTTGTAAATGGCTGCAGTTCCTGTGCTGGTGCATGTATCAGATTACCATGGATCTGGCATTTAGGATATTTCTTAGCGAAGTGATATGAGTCTTTCTCCATTGTAGGCCAGTAGTATCCCATCCTTAGAAGCTTTTTAGCAAGAGTAGTACCACTTGAATGTGTTCCACAAATACCTTCGTGAAGCTCGTGTAAAGCAGAATCAGAATCATTACGATCAAGGCAACGAATAAGAGTACCATCTAGACCTCAACGATACAAAGTATCAGCGGTAAGGGTGTAACGGGTAGCTTGTCGGATAAAGTTACATTTTTGGTTACGGGATTGGTCAATTGGTAAGATATTGTGCTTGAGGTAGTCGTATATCAGTGCATATAACGGAGAATCTGAACCAGTCAAGGCATAGATAACCTGGGATTCAGAGTGGTCATAGGTGGGGGAGAACAGTTGCTCTACCAGGAACTCATAACAACTCTGTTGCTCTGGAATTTGTAGTAGTGAAGCGATAGTAGCCATTGCATCGGCTGCTTTGTTGTTTAACCTTGGTATTTGTTCGAAGGTGATGTGCACAAAATACTGTTTGAAGTCATCCACCATTCGTTTGTAGGGTAGTAGCTTGTCATCCTTTATCTGATAGTTGTTGTTGATTTGATGGATGACCAGTTGCGAGTCCCCATAGACTTTTAACTCTGTGATTTTCCATTCTACGGCCATTTTGATACCTATAACCAATGCCTCATATTCAGCCACATTATTTGTGCAGGGAAACATAAGCCTATATGATCTTGGTATAATATGTCCTTCAGGAGTGATGAACAGAATGCCAGCACTTGAACCATGTTGTGTATGGGATCTGTCAAAGTATAGGGTCCATTGTGTGGTAGAAAGAGCAAGAACATCCCTGTCTAGAAATTCAATCTCCATGGTGTGTTTGTCTGGTAGCGGTGCTTCAGCCAACTGATCTGCAATTGTTTGTCCTTTGATTGCTCGTCTTTCTGTGTATTGGATGTCAAATTCACTGAGAATCATGACCCATTTAGCCAATCGGCCTGTAAGAGTTGCCTTGCTAAGTAGATATTTGAGAGGATCAATTTTTGCGACTAGCTTAATGGTGTGTGCTAGCATATAATGTTGGAACTTTTGAGATGTGAAGACCACTGTTAGGCAAGCCTTTTCAATGAATGCATAGTTGAGTTCATAACCATACAATGTCCTACTGATGTAATATATGGTGTGTTCCTTCCCTTGTTGATCTTCTTGTGCCAATAGTGCCCCCAGCAATATATTTGTTGTTGAGATATATAGGATAAGAGGCTTTCCTGCGACTGGTGGTACCAGAACTGGTGGATTCATCAGGTACTGTTTGATTTGGTAAAAAGATTCTGCACACTTGGTCTCCCATTTGAATGGTACATTTTTGTGTAGTAAATGGTTAAATGGTAGACTTTTATCTGCTAGCTGAGCGATGAATCGCCTGATTGATTGAAGTCATCCTTGTAGAGATTTGAGTTGACTGATATTCTTTGGTGGTGGCATGTCCATAATGGCTTTTACCTTTGCTGGATCTACTTCAATACCTTTAGTTGAGACAATGTAGCCTAGTAACTTGCCTGATGTAACCCCGAAGACACACTTCTTAGGGTTGAGCCGAACGTGGAATTTCTTCAATCAATCAAATATCTTTGTTAGGATGTTGAGATGTTCTGCTCTAGTAAAGGATTTAGCTAGTAAATCATCCACATAGTCTTCCATAAATGTGTGCATCATGTCATGGAATATTGTTGTCATTGCTCTTTGATAAGTGGCCCCTGCATTCTTTAAGCCAAAAGGCATAACATTCCAATAGTACGTTCCCCAAGGACAGGTGAACGCAGTTTTATCTTGATCTTCTGGGGCTATTTTGATTTGATTATAGCCTGAGAAACTGTCCATTAGTGAGAGCATTGCATGGCCTGCTGTGAGATCTACAATTATGTTGATACTGGGCAGAGGAAAGTCGTCTTTTGGAAAAGCTTTGTTGACATCTCTGAAGTCAGTGCATATTCTGATACTACCATCTGGTTTTGATACTAGAACGATGTTGGAAATCCATTCTGCATAGTCAATGGGTCGGATGAATCCGACATCTAATAATTTCTTTAGTTCAGTTTTGACCATGAGTGCCACCTGTAGATTCATCTTTCGTAAATTTTGCTTGACTGGTTTAACTCCTGAAGAGATGGACAAGTGATGCATGATTAAGTGTGGATCTACTCCAGGCATATCAGCATATGACCAAGCAAAGTTAATTTGTTGTTCTTTAAAGAAAATGATGAATGTTGATCTTTCTTCCTCTGTCAGAGATTCTGCAAGGTGTAGGTTTCTGACTGCTTCCGTGGTACCAATGTTGATTGATTGAATGGGTTCAATCAATATGGGTGATCGCTCATGAAAGTGCTCAGGAAGAGTGTCAAGTCTCCCATCGTTAGGTGCCTTAAAAAGGTTTTCACCCTTAGATGCGTCCTTTATTTTTACTTTTTTGTGATCTAGAGCTGCCATTAACTGGTTTTCAGCATCAGATCCTTTATTTGGTTTATTTTTGCAACTAAGAGACTTGGCACTCCCTGGTTTGTAGACATTGTTACTTTGTTCACTGGTAGAGCCTGTTTCCGGATTTACAATACATAGGTAATGGATAATAGATTCATCATCTGGGAAAATTGGTATATCATGGATTTCAGGTTCATCCTAGTCGATGAGGTCAAGAAAGACAAGTGGTAAGGAATCGTTAGGTGGATCAAGTTCGGCTACTGTGAGTGTTAGGACAGAGTTTTCATTGTGATTGTTCTTGGTTTTAAAGAAGTCCAGGATTTCGTCGAGGTCTTCGATGGTATTATCTTCCGCATAGACTTGCTCATAATGTTTCTGTTCGCTTTCCTTGGCGTCATAGATATTTTGCGGTCCAAATTCAAGAGGTCTATCTCTTGCGTTATGTTCTTCTTGAGAAAGAGATATAGAATTAGTATCATTAGAGATATCTGTAGTAGCATTGGAGCAGGTACCCCATTCATATTCATTGGAATCAATCTCAGAGGCATCATCCCAGATTCTATCATTGTTGTAAACTGGTATGTTGTATGGTGAAAACAAATCTTTGATGATAGATACCATTTTGATAGTTTTTGTTGATTCTGTGTCAGATCCATCTTCTATTTTCTGTATTTGTTCATAGACTGTGCTTCCTCGGGGAGAAACAAAGGTATCCGGAGATAATTTTATTTGTTCTTGAGATATTGGTGTTTGAATATGAGCTACTGTTGCAGATATGGCCCTTTTGTGCTTTAGAAGCTTTTCCTGATGTAACTTCTGATCTTGACGTTCCCGTGCCTTGCAGATTGTTTCTGCTGATTCAAAGAGTGCTTCCTGCCAGGATTCTTCTTTGTACTTCGTCTTTACTTTCCATTGAGGTTTTGTAGTAAGGTGGGGTGGCCTTTTTAATAGGAAAGTGAGCTCACAACCCAATCCTGCTTTGTTTCTATTGGGTTGTGAAGGAAGATTTATAGGTTCAGTGACTACTTCCTTGCGTTTCCCAATAGGTCCTTTACCGTCATATCCCATTTGTTGCATGATTAAGTATCCTTTTTTATATAGGTGTGTAGGTAGAATAATGTCCAGAGCAGCTGCTCTATGATCTTCTTTCTCATCTTTGTATAACCAACTAAGAATATCCTTGTCTTCTGATTCATGTGCCAGAGTGCTCAATTGGATAAAGGTACCACCAAATTTGGTGATGGGCTGAGTGACCAGATGCGTTGATGTAGTAGGCAATCCATGAGATCTAGGTGATGTTGGTAATTTGGCCAAACATAAAGGCTCCAAAGAGTATTCTCCCATACCTTGGTCTTTGATTTGCATTTTCTGTTTGAAGTCTCCCAATAAGGAGTTGGATTTTGCTGTTTGTTGATCTGATGTTGAAGATTGCTACTTTTCTCTATTATGAGGAACCAAACTGTCTTGGGCTGCCCCCATTGCATTGCAATGTTGAAATGGATTGTGATCAGCAGATATGGAGACCTCTTGTCAGTCATAAGGAAATTTGACACACTGGTGATACGTAGAAGGTACTACTTGCATTTCATGTATCCAGGGTCGTCCTAACAAAATATTGTAGGTGAGATCTATATCTAAGACCTGACATATAGTAGCTGTTTGCATTGGTCCTACTTGAATGGGTAATATCACAGTTCCTTTAGAGGACCTTTCCTCATCATCATATGCCTTTATGGCAATCTTCTTGCAGGGATCAATAGATTCTTCTGAGAAGCCTAATGCACGGATAAGCTTTAAAGTACATATGTTAAGTTTGGCTCCTCCATCTATTAAGACTCTTTTTACTTGATGTTTGCAAACAATGACTTCGATATGGAGAGGAGTATTATGTGGATGGCTTAAGGAAGCATCGTCATGCTCTGAGAAGGTGAGGTTATGGGGTCCTGTCATATGGGCGACCATGGCTTGAAATCTGTCTGTATCCAGCTTTTGAGGTACATTAGTTTCCAATAGCACTTGTTCCAATATGTCTTTGTGCTTGGGTGATAGTTTCAGCAATTCTAGTATAGATATCTGAGCTGGAGTTTTACGTAGTTGGCTAACCAAGTCATATTGGATTTTTGGTGTGGTAGTTGTAGGTGCAGTATGTCCTTTCAAGACATATTTCTGAGTTCGGGTTGTTACATTGACAGATTCATGATCACGTTTATCTCGGATGGTGATGACATTTACTTGATGATCTTCAGCTGATATATGATTTATGGTGTTGTTGTAGATATGGTTGACACGAGCTCTGCGTGTATTATCCGAGGTTGAAGCTCCATCTTTGTAATTTGGAAGAGGATTTTTAAAGGCTCCATGATCACCATTTGTTTTGAGACCATCTATTGTTAAGTCACCTCGATCAATCATATCTTGCACCATGTGTTTTAACCTCATGCAATCATTCATCTGATGACCCTTGTTACGATGGTAATCACAATAGTGTGAATCATTCCACCAAGGTGGTTTGATTTGGGGTTTGTAGTTGCTGATTGGAGGCAAAGAAAGAATCTTGTGTGCCAAAAGTTCTCTGAATGCTGATTCTAGTGATTGCCCCAGTGATGTGAAGATATGCTTTTGGAAATTGTTTGTGTCATTGCGTGAATTGTTGTTAGGTCCTGGATTCATGTTTTTGTTTTGAGTATCATTGGTGTTGTTTGTGTTGAGTTGTCCTTGATCGGTGTTTGGTGCATATGTGTTAGCATTTGGATTAGCATTCTTAGGATTTTTCGTATTTTGAGGATTTCCAGGTAATGCGAGCACTGGTTGCTTAGATTTGGGATCATATGATTCATTGTGGCCTTCGTTTTTGTTTCGAGTCCAAAATCGAGATTTGTCAAGGTTGGTGTTGTTCTTTTTATAGCCCAAATAAGGTGAGTTCAATTTTATTTATCAAGAATTAAAAAGACTTTAAATTCTAACTAACTTAAACAAGCTAGTAAAAATTTAAACAATTTATAATTCTAAAAATAACATTAAGCTCCTCCCTGCAATAAGATGTCAGAAATCCTGTAAAATACCCACCACAGTAGTTAGAAAAATATAGGATTTTGTGGACTTCAACAAGTCTAACTTTAAACTCGGTTACAATTTTAATTTTTACCTTCTGTCTGTGATGCACTACAAAAAGGACTGTACGTGCTACAATAGAACCTAGATGCGCTAAAATAATGTATCAATGCGCTACACTATTTAATGGATACGCTACTTTGTGCGTCGAAAGCGTTGCTCTGTTTTTCTCCTGCACTGAGACCTACAGGGAAATTAGTGATTTGATGCGCTAAAAGATGGACTTCACATGCTGGATGATGGACTCCACGCGCTAAACAGTGAACTGATGCGCTAGGCTGTTAACCGGATGCGCTAAACAGTGAACTTAACGCACTAATTCATTTTTCCCGCGTGCCTGCAAAAGTGGTTAAATTTAAAAACTGATTTGATATATGGGGTCGTGGGTTCGAGCCCCACAGTGGGCGCCAGAAATATGTGCGGGAAAAGCGGGTCGATAGAACTCAATATGTGAAAATATTCCAAAAGACTTGTCCACACACACACACAGGACTTCTTGGTGCAAGCTATGGAGTAATGAAGTATAACTCAGCTTCCCAAGGTTGGTCCCATGGTTCTTTATCTCACAATGTCCCTCAAACCAATGTTTTTGCTCTCAGATCACTGAGCAAAATGGTTTAGGGATGGCAAATGCAAGAACGAGGGATGCTTTGTTAGATTTTAGTATGAGATGCCTCCTAAGCTATGCATGATCTTAGAAATGCAATAAACTAGATGATAAGATTGACAAGATTAGTATAAATACTATCCTAACATGATATATTAGTCTATGATTGAGCAAAATGATAAAGAAAATATTCTAAACATGCATATTTAGACTAATTTCTAATTAAAAGAGGCTAAAATGATGAGCATAAAAATGATATGAAAGCTTGAATGTATTTGAGCATAAGTATGATACTACAAATTTGAAGGATGATTAAAATGGAGGAATGAGAGCTCTATTTATAGAAAAAACAGGGCAATGGATGGCCAGGATTGAAAGGTTTAATCAAGGGCCAAGCTTGAAAGTTGGGAATCCATGTTTGCAATTTGCACCAATGAAATGGTGACAAGTGTCAACATAGGGTTGGGTTGAGAGAAGGGGTTGGAGGCATTAAATGCCTGAGAAGACCTTAGGGTTATCTAGAAGGTAAGGGTCAAGCCTAAATTAAGATTACCCAATGGATTAAGAGTTAATCCAAGGATAAACCCTTGTGCAAATGATTAAGAGATAATCATGGTCAAAGTATTAAATGCTTGATGAGACCCTTGGGTTGGATGAAGGTTGAGTTAAAAGAAATTCTTTGACTATGTAAGAGGGTTTGAGTTAACCATTAATGGTTATGAAGACTTTGGGGAATTAAGTGGTTGGAGGCTTGAAGCCTTTAATGGTTATCAAAGACTTTGAGGAATTAAGTGGTTGAAGGCTTGAAGCCTTTAATGGTTATCAAAGACTTTGAGGATTTGAAAAGTGACCTCCCCTTGCTTAGGGATGTGACAAAGTTTAGAAGATGGGTTAGGCTAATTAGAAGCGATTAGAAGAGTCTAGAAGGGATTAGAAAGGGGTTTAGGAAGGCAAGTGGGAGATGTAGGATTTTGCAAGTGGATGGAGGGATAATAGGATTTAATTGAATTTAATGAATTTCATTCAATTTGGTTGTAATTAAATAAATTAGATTTATTTAATTTAGGATAACTATTTAATTAAATTTGAATTTAATTAAAAGTGGATAGGGGGAATTTAATTGAATAAAAAGATTTATTCATTAAATGGGTGTAGTGAATTTGATTTAAATAAATTGAATAATTTACTTAATTAAATAGAGGAATGTGGATAATTTAATTAAATTGGATTTAATTAAATAGAGAAATGAACATAAAATATTCATTTAGAAATATGGTCATTTTTATACATCTACACATATAAATAAGAGAGTCGTCAAATACAACCGACAAATTAGAACTAAATCTAACAAAAATAAGAAAAAGTTGCATATTTGGAAGATCTCTTCTACCCTCATTAATGACCCACTTTGAATATCATAAATAACCTAAACAAACATGTCAGAAAATATAATTAATCTAAATAGTAGAAAATAAAAGCTTACATTAACAACCCCTTAAGTGTAGCTTAAGTGGATGAAAAGATGGACCCTAACAAATAAACCATCATGAGATACCCATGTGTACATAAGTCCCCCGAAGAGAAGAAGCCTCTTTAAGAAAAGAGAGATAAGGCACCTAAATAGAGAGAATAAATAGCCACCAAAGTAGACACATGGAGAGGATTAGGTTGGGGTGAGGATGAGATCATTATGGGCCAAATAGTGGCAATGTGCAATAAATATGTGTATACTTAGCCATAATCGTCAAAAGGATATTGACATTTTGTCAAGTTTAAATAGAAGTTTTTAAGATTTAGAAATTTTCAAGCAAAAAAATATTCATTCACTATGAATATCTATTTATTTTGTCCTTAATTGCTAACCAAAATGTTACAAATTAAAGGTTTGTTCACTCTCATCAATAGAAATATCAATTATATTGAATAAATGTTTTGGATTATCCTCCACAATCCCTTGTGCTAACAAGTGATATCATCTTCATAGAAATATTTACTAGTTCATAGACGTAAATTTTTTTTTTTTTTAATTAGTTTAAATTCAAAATTAACTGAAATTACATTTATATTATTTTAGGGTTTTTAATTCGCTTGAATGCAAAATTTATAATTGTATTGCAACATGACTTTTGTCTTTTTGAATTTGAATGGGTGTATTTTTGTGCATTTTAAATTTTTCATATAGTTTAGGGTACAAATTCAATTTTAAATGTAATTTAAAGTTTAATTTATATTGTGTTTTAAAATTTAAATTAAATTGTATATGGTTTAGTAAAATATTGTTCAAAATCTTAAATGTATATGTTTTAAATTTGAAGTTAGTAATATGGATGAGCAATCTCAAACCCCCAAAACACTATTGTACTCTCCCCCACTAAACCATTGCTAATAATTGAAGAGGAAACTAAGAAAATTATTAATGAGGGTCATCCCACAATAGTGGGACACGCCTAATTTGGCTCCAAAATCGTGTTGTCGCATGTCCGATAACTTTCGTGTTATGTGGACTGAAAAATTGCAGAACAGGTGCAGAATGGTTGTGAGACTTAGTAGAAGAATTGTCACTATTGTTCCCCACTGTCATATAACACGAAAGTTATTGGTGTATGATAGGGCATTTTTGGAGCCAAAATAGGTACAACTCAATAGTTTGTCCTAGTTTTTGGTTAAAGTGGGATATTGAAATAAAAAAATTTAATTAGATTTTTACTTTTTATCACCCACTATAATATCAAAAATTGCACCTTATGTAATTCAACACGACAAGTGGCACTTTCATCCACATCATTGAAGGTCGGGTGCCGCAATCTTTGTCCTTTTTGTCCATCGGGATCGCCTTGTCAACTTCAAACTAAAATTTTACCTGCGTCGACTTAAATTTCATCATCAAAATACTACCTGCAACATGTTAGTTTCACAAAATACAAAGGAAATGTTATAGGAAATCCAAACTCAACCAATGAAACTACATGTAATGAATATTAAAATAAAAACATTATTTTTACCTTCATGATTTAAGTCTCATTGTGTCCTAACTCCACTGCAACTATTCTTGGTTGCAGATGATTTGCTCTCAGATAAGCACTGGTAGCTTTCAAGATGGCATATGAAGAATGGATTGATAACTGATACTATGATATGCAATGAAAAAGATTTAAAGCTAAATGATTATGCTAAAATGTTAATTGCTTCAAGATTAAAACTCATGGATGCATAAGTTTTCTCAAATTGTTAACTTGAAAACTCACTTGAAGACTAACTCTTTCTCAACTCAAACTCCTACATTTATAGACTTTGAGAGGATGAGATGATGTGGCCTAGATCAACGATCATGATCAGATCTGCAAATTTGGATGGTTGTGAGCAAAGGTGAAGGTTGAGAGAAAGGGGGAAGGAGAAGACAACTCTCACTCATCTCACATTGACTGGGTTGTTGACTAAGGGAATTTAGGGATGGTTTGAGAAGATTTAGGCATGCGAGGACAAGTGGACTCAAGTCCTTCCTAAGATATAGGGATGTTGGAGAGAATATAGAAGAAGGTTAAGAAATATGTGTATGTACACATTATTTTATTTATTTTGGAAGTTGGAGATAAGTGGTTAGTAAATGTTTTATTTATTTAATTTTGTTGAATTAATTTAGCCACATGATGGATGAGTTCGCAAAGGAAAGATGAAGTGGAGATGGAAGATGAGTTGGAAAATGAAATTAAATAATTTAAGAAATCATTTAATAATTGAGACTATAGGATAGAGGAATAACCATTAAATATTAGATATTGAATTGATTGAAGGAATAATTAAATATTAGATATTTAATTAATTGATTAGAAGAAAAGGATAAATGAATTAATTAATAAAATATTTCAATTAAATTAATTAATAGAAAGACATGAAATGAATTAAATAAATTAATCTTTTCAAATTAACTATTTAATAGAAGAATAATTATTAAATAAATAATAAATATTTATTTAATCGCTCAGCCATTTTTATGTGTATACATTTTGCCCCTCTTTGAAATGATGTCAAGACAACATTGTTTCAAAGATTAAATCAAGTCTTGATAATGCGCCTGATGGCGCCCCCTCGGGAGATTGATCGTGAAATTGTTGAAAATTTTGGATAGGCAATTGATTTCACGATTATTGAAAAGGTCCTTCAATTAAATTCATTTATGAAAAATAAATAAAATTGCCCCATTTAAAAGCATTAATTACACTTCCAAATGGTAAATATTAAATTAACCAAAGTTAATTTTAATCTCATTTGCATCCTTGTCAGCTTGTGGAGAGAATTGTCATTGGTGAGGTGGCAAAATGGTGATTTTGTTCGAGAACCATCGATTTGAGCGTGTTCGACGATATCAGCAACCTCCTGACTATGGTTATCCGATATGTACCTTATCCCGAGCTTTTTTGCAACTTGTCGTATGATTTTCCTTGTTTTCCAGGGCGTGTGAGGCTATTTTGATTTTTTTCGATTTTTGGCTTTATGATTTAATGCTTCTGATTTTTTTATTTGTGCATATGCATTTGATGTTAACTCTTTTGATAGTTTTAGCGCATTTGTTTCTGTTGGATTTTGCCAAGATCAAGAAGTCATTGAAATGTACAAGATAGAGACATAATATGGGACAAGAATAAACTGTATTCTCATCAATAGAAAATGATCAACAATTGTTACATACAATGTAGATGAGCCTGTTTATATAGGCAAGGCTAGGGATATGTATGAGCACACAAACATGACATGTGGCTCAATAAGAAACAAGGGTAGGTAGGAAATAGGTGTGGGTAGGTAGGAGAAATAATATAATATTCCACATGAGGTGGATCACCCACCGAAGGTGGAATTATCACTCCACAATAAGTGGATATGATAGTGTAATAACAAGATCAACACCATAAAAGGTGGAATTTCTCCTACACACACTATCCTAATGTGGCACAAACACCCAAGTGTCTCATATCCAAACTACTATGAAATGCATTATCCTAAGTAAACTTAAGTAAGTGTAATAATATCCATGATGAATAATTATTTACACCAACACCCCCCCTTAAGTGCAACTTAGGGGAATGCACTTAAGTCTACAATGCAACTAAGCAATGCAAGATGGGTCCCGGCTACGAGGCCATGTTAGGTACCCATGCACAAATGCAAATGCATGCAAACCAATGCAATGAAATCTCTCACAAAGTGGGGAAAGAGAGAAAAACCCAATGGGAAAAAACCCTCCCCCAAAAAAAGAGATGAAAGCTATACAAGAGAACTCTCAAAGAAGTATGTGAGGAACAAAACCCCATGTAGGAAAAAATCCCCCCCATACGAGAGAAGAAGAGAAGTCAAACTGTGATCATCCCTCAATGAAGAATCTGCACCAATGATAGAAGCTCGATGTATGAAGAAACTGCTCCACGAACGTCGAACAACATTCCTCCCCTTAGGAAGAAACAAAACCAAAGGTGTATGCATGAAGTCTCCCCAATCATGAAGGGAAGATGTATGAAGAAAACTCATGATGAAAGGAATCTCTGAAAACTGCTCAAGTGTCCCCATGTCGATGCTGAAAGATACCCCTTCCAAAGATGGTAAACTGTGCCATACTGCTGAAAAAGGAACTCCAACATCTAGTGGAGATGGATGTAGAACAATATCCAAAGACTCATGTGTCTCCTCAAAGGATAAAGAGACCTCCTCCAACTGCTGTACATAAGTATCCACAATCATGTCAACCTCGAAAGAATGATCATGTAGAGAATGAACAAGAGGGTCAGAGTGTGCCCTCGCAACAATCGAAGAAGGATCATCTTCATCAAAGAGAAGATGTATGTCATCAATGATGTCTCCCAAATCTGCAATGTAGGATTCCACAAACAAACCTGCAATATCTGTCATGTAATCATCCCATGAATCTGAAGCTGGAAGACAAGGTATATCCTGCTGCACTGAATCACATGAAGGCAAAACTGTCGCACTATCTGAATCATCAGATGCAATAGGTGATGTGATATCAATATGAGAAGATGAAATACAAGACTCAAGAACTGGGTTACATGTGAGAATCCCCATGTTCAAGTGTCCAAAGTTCTCCTCAAAATCTGAATCATCACAATAAGTGTGATCATAATGTGTAGAATCATCAAATGTGAAATCATCATCATCAACAAAATCTGAAAAGGAGTATAACCGAGATGCATGATCAACCACCCCAGTTGCAATGATAGCTCTAGTTTCCATGTCTCTAATAAAAACTGAGTCAGGTGTGAACTCCACAACTCTCTTAGTTGCGCCATGTGTGATTTGATAGATAGAAAGGAGATTGTTTGTCAAGTGGGGTACACACAACACATCATTGAAGGAGTTATCCCCAATGTCAATAGATCCTTTCCCAATCACATCCATGTATGTATGATTGCCCATCAAAATCTGAGGCATGGTGCAAGGTTCAAATGTAGAGAACATAGATTGTGAAGATGCCATATGATGAGAAGCCCCTGAATCTAGAAGCCATCTCTCTGAAGTATGATTTGTTGTAGCACATAGAGCTTGTCCTTTTCTTGTTCCAAAAGAGTGAGTCTTTCCACTTGTAGAAGCCATGAATGCTTGCCCTTTTCGTTTTGAATGTGAGGAAGTGGAAGTTGATGAATCATCCTTCTTGTAGACTTTAGGCAAATCAATGTTATGCTTTTTGATGATATGTGTGAGCTCATCAATCTTCTTAGTATGGCAACGATGTTCCTCATGACCAATCTTTTTACAATAAGCACAAGTAGGTCTCTCTCTCTTTGGTGAATTATCTTTCTTGGAAGAAGATGAATCTCCTTGTTGTGGAGAAGATTGTGCTTTATCCTGAGGCTTTGATTGCCATTTCTTCTTGTTTGAGTTGTCCTTTCCTTGATTTCCTTTGTTTCCTTGATTTGCCACTAATGCTTGAGACTTAGAAGAAGCCTTAAGAATGCCCATGCTTATCAACTTAGTTTGTTCCATCATCAACATTTCATTGAAAGCATCAAATGTAGGCATTTTGTAGCTTGAACCCATTGTCATTCTATGAGTTTGGAAACTAGAAACAAATGCTGCATATTCTTGTGGAAGCTTCCCTATCAAGTTGAATATCAATTGAGTATCCTTCTTATCAATGCCACAATCTTTGAGTTGTGCCCTCAACTCATTTGCCTTAGTGACATAATCTTGTATAGTATCAAAGTTCTTGGGATCTAACATGGTGAGATCACTATCAATTTGATATCCCCTAATCTCATCAACTTGACCATACAAGTCTTGAAACTTTTGCCAAGCATCCTTGATTAGAGTACATTTCTCAATATGAAAAATGAGATCCTTTGATACATACTTTCTTAAGGTACCAATTGCCATGATATTTTTAGTGAGCCAATCTAAGTGACCAACTGGATCAGCCTTAGGATTAGCTGGAGCAACAATAGTTCCATCAATGTAATGAGTGAGTCCTTTTTCCATAAGTTTACTCCATGCATCAATTTTCCAAGTAGCATAGTTATGTGGAGTTAAGAGAGGAAACTTAGAAGAACCCATAGCAGCAAAAAGGAAAGAACACAAGAGCACAAAAGCACAAGAGACACCCCCCAAATTCAATCAATCAAAGTACCCCCCCAAAAGTGATGATTTTGGCACTTTATACTTAGTGCGATTACAATGAGCCACTTGCAAAACAAGGCAAAGTGGGCTTATGATGCAAATTTTACAACTTCTCAAATGAGATACAAGAGACTTCAATAAATAGTGCAATGAATCTAACTGAGATTCAAGCAAATATACAAGTACCAAGATAGCCAAAAAAGGCCTAAATCTGAAAGCACAATTTCTACTTACAATGACATCAATCTGATAGCATCATGTGAAATTAGATGAAAAAATACGCACTTTCAAAAAAAACAGCACCTTAAAAGGAGGTCGGATGACCCCAAACGAAGCCTCTGAAGTTGCAAAAACTGGGATTACTCAGGGACAGTCACCAAAAACTGCATTTTCTGAAAAATCCGTGCATCAAAATCAAAAAATTCTTTCACCACTGCGGAGAGCACGAAATTCTAGCCCATTTCAAAAAAAATTGCACCCAAAAAGGAGCAAAAATGAGCAAGTTATGGCCATTTGAAGTTGAACTGCAAAATCAAAAATGCAAATGAGAGGGGGTCCAAAAATTTTCAAACCCTGCTGATGTGGCGCTGACGTCAGCAAATCACTGCGTTAAATTTGACGGTCGTATGACCATCGCCAAAACTCCGCTGCCTGGCTAACTGGGCGTCCGTACCATACGGACAGATTACGTGGATAGCCGACTGTGTATTCCGTACTGTACGGAATTGCTGACTGTGCAGAGCTGATGTGTCGTCCGTACGGTTGACGTGTCGTACAGAAGTTGCTGACAGGGCTGTACGGTTTACGCGTGGCGATGCGTTGCTGGCATACGGAAATCCGCGTGCCTCGCTGACGTGGCAGAAGGTTCCCGGTTGATGACGTGTCGGAGGATGAGAGGTGGAGCGGTGCGTACCGGGGGTAGCGTGGAGACGCGGCGCAGAGGCCGGAGCGGAGGTACAACGCACAGGCCGGAGTGGAGGTACAACGCACAGTCTGCAGCAGGTTGGTGGATGAGAGGTTGCGAAGCCGAGGGACACCGCTGGCTGAGCGGCAGAGACGGACAGCGGACCGGGCGAGGACGCGGGGGAGGCACCTGGAGGCGAGGAGAACCGGCAGCAGAGCGGAGGGCACCGAGTGCGGAGGAGACGCGGCAGCGGCGCCTATGCTCGGCGGGAGGAGATGTTGCGGAGGCCGCCAGGAGGAGGCGGAAGCTGCCGGGAGGCGGAGCGGCGCGGTCAGCGAGAAGGGGTACGCGCGGTCGTGTACGAGCGCTGGCAGGCGATGGACGGCCGTGACAGGTACTCTCGTGCAGACAGGTACCTGCAGCGTACGGATCACGCGGGGGGGGGGTCTGCGGACCCCCCAAAAAGCAAAGTTTTTTTTTTTTTATTTTTTTTTGCTTTCTTTTACAATTTTTTTGATTTTTTCGAATTTCAAAATTTTTTTTTTTATTTTTTGATTTTTGAAAACAAATGCAGAAAATTAAAATTTTTTTTTTAAAAAAATATATATAAAATTCGAAAATCCGTACGAATAGCAAAATTGGGGAAAAAATTTTTCCTCACCAAAATAGGCCAACTTTATAACCAAAATTCATGGAAATGGCCTTCCGGACGCAATGGCGAGGTCGGATCTGGTCTAGGACGCCTCCAAATGACGATGCTCCTCAGATCTACCTCTTGACGTCACAATAATGTCTCTTCAAGACGAATCAATGAGACTCCAATAGCTCTGATACCATGTTGGATTTTGCCAAGATCAAGAAGTCATTGAAATGTACAAAATAGAGACATAATATGGGACAAGAATAAACTGTATTCTCATCAATAGAAAATGATCAACAATTGTTACATACAATGTAGATGAGCTTGCTTATATAGGCAAGGCTAGGGATATGTATGAGCACACAAACATGACATGTGGCTCAATAAGAAACAAGGGTAGGTAGGAAATAGGTGTGGGTAGGTAGGAGAAATAATATAATATTCCACATGAGGTGGATCACCCACCGAAGGTGGAATTATCACTCCACAATAAGTGGATATGATAGTGTAATAACAAGATCAACACCATAAAAGGTGGAATTTCTCCTACACACACTATCCTAATGTGGCACAAACACCCAAGTGTCTCATATCCAAACTACTATGAAATGCATTATCCTAAGTAAACTTAAGTAAGTGTAATAATATCCATGATGAATAATTATTTACACCAACAGTTTCTTTTGTTCACGAATTTATGATGTATGTTAGGCGCTTTTGTTATGTCAACGCTTATGCTTTGAGTGTTTGTGTATATGTTAAAAAGGGTAGCGCATATGACCGTTTCATGCTTTTGTTCCAAGGGTTAGCGCTTTCATGAAAAAGGTTCACGCATATGTGTGTTTCAGCGCTTGTGTTCAATAGAATAGCGCTTTTGTTTAAAATATTAGCACTTTTATTTCAGATGAATTTGTTTGATGTTGTTCATGTTAAAATTCATTTTGATGATGTGATTGATGTATTTTGATGTGCAATTGTGATTGATAGGTATTCAATTGATGGCTTGATTGATAGAAATTTGATAATGTTTGATTGATGTGATTTGATTGGTAAATTGATAGATTAGCTCTAAGAAACCAATTCAGTTTCTGATGGAGAGCATAACAGAGTTTGATTGAACTCAGTGATTGATAGAAAACCATGATTGATAGGTTTATATTGATTTGATAGCCTAACTTGCTTCATTTGAAAAGATGTACTAATTGTTGATGTGATAGATTGGAGATCTTTTTGATTTGATAGATAGATGAATGATGATTGATAGAGATCAAACTCTCTTGTTAAACAGGAGAAACTCGATGTTCTCCAGTGTCGAGAGAAATTCCCGGCTATGCGTCATTTAGTGTCAGAGCTTACACAGACTGAGATTAGACACATAGATGCCTGCGGATTACATCATTTGTTATATATGCCTGATATTACCCATAATAGGGGATTGTTAACTACCTTAGAAAAGAGATGGCATAGCGAGCATAACACTTTCCACTTGCCCACTGGTGAGATAAGTGTGACACTTGAGGATGTCTACAGGATTCTCCACATCCCCGTGACTGGTGAGTTAGTCCAATATGATTTTTAGGATTGTGGAGGGACAGAGGCTTGCAGAGCTGTATTTGGTGATGAGAGCATTTCCAGAGGAGAGATCCAATGGGAGGATATGATTATGTATTACAAGACTCTCCCAATGATTCTTGTAGGTTTGGTTGGCGGATTTATGTGTCCAGATAGGATATATCAAGGTTTTGTTGTTGGTTGGGGTGAGATTCTTTAGAGCATGATGCAGCATCAGACTCGATATGCTTGGGTTGTTTGTATGCTCGCTCATTTGTATCATGATCTTCATCAGGTTGTTTTCGATGAGAGTTCTAGTCTGTCTACAAGATGCACACTTTTAGAGATCTGGTGTTGGGAGCACATTGCTATTAGTCGGCCTATCCATCATAGAGTTCGTGGTGAGAGGTAGTCGTATGTCTATTTATATACAGGTATCCTTACTCAGCATAAGCTAGGTAAGATGGAGTATTGGTGTTGGGTTCTAGATTCATTGGATAGCGTTATTTGGAGACCTTATATTGACTATGAGCCATGGATGGATGATGCACGAACAGTACCATATATTATGCAGAGTAGATATCTCGTTGGTCATAATAGCAATGTGCTCCCAACACATGCCTATTGGTGTCACTATATATGCACAATGGTACAAAGATAGGCGAGATTGGGGACTGTCTTTGTCTTTTGAGATAGCATGCGCAAAGTTTCTGGCTACTCCTAGGGTCATTGTAGATTATGCTCAGTACATTCTTGCACACCCGTTTCCTCGGATTACCGATCCAGCAGACCCTCCTCCTAGCTCAAGAGATGAGTAGGATGATTCAGATGATCCCATCATTAGGAGATGAAGATGGAGATGAGAGCTTAGAGCTTCTTAGGAGACTGGAGGTGATGGAGATGAGGGAGGAGATGGAGGCAGAGGTGGTAGGAGACTCGAACGGAGAGGAGGTTGATTGAGAGTCCGTGGAAGACCTTTTGGACTGATTGGCAGGATTGGGAGACCACTTCCCATGGGTGGGAGAGAGGTAGGATGGATTGGGAGGGATACTGGCAGGGCAGGTATGAGATCAGTGAGACAGTTACCCTCTACAAGAGGAGGCGGGATTACTGGACTGGATGGGGGTTGCGGGAGAGGCATTGATTTTGGTCAGATTTAGCCAAACCCTAGGGTTATTGTAGCTCATGGTGAAGTGAAGGAGGATCCAGAGGATCATGTTCCTCTCATTAGATGATGGGTTCTGAGAGCCACTTGGGCTGAGATTCTAGCAGGTGGACAGGGAGGTGGAGATGAGGGGATTCAGGGCATGTTCCTCGGTAGGATGTGCTAGAGCAGGATACCTTGGACAGTCTCAGAGCATAGATAGATCAGCCTAGAGCACAGGTTCAGACACTCATGACAAAGAGAGATGGGGTTGTTAGGAGACAGGAGGATACTCAGGGTCTTCTTGATCACATTCAGCAAGTTGGATCGAACACTCTCTCAACTGATATCGTTAGAGCACTATTTCAGGTCGGGAAGGAGACATCACACTGGCGACGATTATATGAGGGTTTAGTCACAGAGAGCTAGAGGGCAAGTGGCTATCATACCATTGTGAGGATGGATACTAGCAATGGTGGAGTCATGGGACCTCCTCAGAGGAGTGGTGATCACGTGAGACAGGCATCTGGAGGATCTTCTCGCCCATAGCCATAGAGACTGACTTGATTTATAATGATGAGGCACTTGTATTTTTTATCCGATATCATTGTATACTTGGACTTTTTATTGTTTTATGATGATCTTTTATTATGCATGTTACTTTATATGATGATGATCTATATGCATTGATTACAGGGATGATGTTATAATGATCTTTTCTTTTATTTTACTTTTCATGATGATGATGTTCTATATGATGATGCAATGATGATGAAATGAAAAATGCTTTTGATTTTTTATTTTAATGATCATGGATGCAAATGAGTATATTACTAGCTTAAATAATGCAAATGCAATGATCTATATGAGAATGCAAATGGATGTTGATTTAATATGTAATTCAAATGTTTTTTTTTATTTTGATGATTTAAAAATGCAAATGATGATTATGAAATGCAATTTATGGATGTGTATATGTAATGCTTATGATGATTATGAATCTAAGTGCAAATATGCAACTAAATGATCTTAATGGATAAAAAGAACTATAATGGTAATGATCCTAATGTAAATAATAATGATGATATACTACATGATTAAATGAAATGCACTTAATGGAATGCAAACTAATGCAACAATTGAAATGAAACTAAATAAAATGAAAGATGATTAAAATGATTCTAAAGATGAATGCACCTACAATGATCAAATGCAAATTGTTTTTGTTTGTCCAAGTATACTCAATCTTTATTTATGACTGTTGATCTATGAGTGAAATGCTATGCTTATAATGCAACCGATAATGAATTATTATAATGCAGACGAATAATGAGCTAATCTAAAAATGATCTAACTAAAATGATACTTCCATTCTTCATATGCTATCTTGTAACAGTGTTTGATTTCATCATTGAGCTTTAAAATGTTGTAAGAAAATACAAGCAACTTGACATAAAGATCCAATCTGACCGAAGTATTTCTTTCATGGATTTTGATATAACAAGTTTATACAAGCAACTTGATATAATGAATCAAGTTGACCTGAGTATTTCTTGCAGAACAGACAAGGATTATCTCCTTTCATGCATGACTCGGAACGTCCTCCTTGATCTTTTGTCGGTCATATCCTTAGACAAGTACATACCTTAATAAGAGATAAACCACAGACAACAATCAAAGAAAATAATCATGCCCCATCATAGCTTCTCTAGTCATGGACATCCCTGAGTCGCATAGAGTACATGATTAGCAATAAAATCAAGATATAAACACTAAATCTTGTATGTCATTCACATGTTCTCATGATCATTAATTGATATAATCATCTTGATGAATGATCATTGATAATCCTTTATTACTTGTTGGTTAATTGTTTGTTTCCTGAGTTTCACGATTCAATTGTTACAAAATGTCGTGATCGTTTGTTGCCTCGTTGCTCGTTATCTATTTCAAAACCCTAGGTGTTTTCAGTTTTTCTAAGTTCTCTGAATTTTTTGAATTTTCAAAGATTCAAAAGATCACCTTAGCAAAAGGAATTAGGATTTTGCCCCCAGCAGAAACAAAACTTTATTATGGATGTACGAATAATGATCAAGATCCAAACCATGGCAGGATATAATGCAGATATGATTGATTCTGATAAAGTCCAAGACAGTGACTATGATAAGTATGTCAAAGATTGATAATTGTTGGTAAGCTGCATATTTTATGTTAATGGTTCAGAGCAATGAATGTGAAAGATGAAATGGATGAGCTAGGATAGATGGAAGCGATAGATGCCATTAGGATGGAGTGGATAGGTGCGCAAAGCGATCTCATAGATGGAAGAACTCACTTTTTAGATAACGCATGTTTACCAGGTTTCACTATCTAAATTTAATGCATTTTTTCCATATTTTGATTTTTTTTCGTTGTTTTATGCTTTTTAGGGATTTTCTTCTCTTCTGATTTTTACTGATTTTTTCAAGGCTTTATATGTTTTTTATTGATTTTTTTTTTCAGGACTTTATATCTCAAGCATAAAATTTCTTAAGATGGATAGAATTGATAGATTCATTAAACCAATCACCTTCAAGAGTAGATAACTTGTATGCCCCTGAGCCATATGTTGCTACTATGACAAAAGGACCTAACCAATTTGGTTTAAATTTACCCTTCTTTTATCGGTCTTGTTGATTTCTCAGATTCTCCCTTAGAACTATATCTCTGATCTGGAAAATGTGTGGCTTGACTATGTGATTATAACTTCTTGCCATTCTCTGTTGATATACCTTCAAATGATCTATTGTATTTTGGCGACATTCCTGAATCAGCTCAAGTTCTTGAAGTCTAGAGACTCATTCTTCTTTTTCTGGTATAAGACCTTTCAAGGAAACTCGTAGAGAAGGTATCTCTACTTCTATTGGTAATTTAGCTTCTGATCCATAGACTACACAATATGGAGTTGCCCCCGTTGGTGTGCGGATGCTGGTTCGATATGCCCACAGAGCAAGATTTAGCTGAATGTGTCAGTCTTTTACAGCTTCATTGACTGTTTTTACTTCAAGATTTTCAAGATAGTCTTGTTTGATGCATGAGCTTGACCATTTCCTTGTCGATAATATGGAGTAGAAAACCTATGTTGGATATGGAATTGCTCACATAGTTCCTTCACATCTTGATTCTTAAATGACCGTCCATTATCAGTGATAATGGTCATAGGAACTCCATAGCGACAGATTATATAATTCAAGATGAATGATGATATTTTTTTTCCTGTCACTTTTGTCAAAGGTACTGCTTCAATCCATTTAGTGAAATATTCAATAGCAGTAAAAATGAACTTATGTCCATTAGAGGATGAAGGATTTATCTTACCTACCAAATCAAGGTCCCATTGAGAAAATGGCCATGATCCTGCTATAGGATGTAATTCGTGTGCTAGTGCGTGAATTTGATTCCCATGGATCTAGCATTGTTTGCATTTCTTGCCATATGTGAATGAATCTCTCTCCATAGTAGGCCAATAGTAACCCATATGAAGAAGTTTCTTAGCTAGTGTTAATCCACTTGAGTGTGTGCCACAAATATCTACGTGAACTTCGTAAAGAAATTTCTCAGATTCTTCTTGTTCAAGACATCTCAATAAAGTGCTATCTAGACCTCGCCTATATAAGGTATCAGCAATAATAGTATAGCGAGATGACTGACAGATAAAATTTCTTCTCTGATTGTGGGATAGGTCGGGAGGAAGGATATTCTCTTTTAAGTATTGATAAGTTTGGCCATATAAGGATTGACTGGTTCTCGATATATGGCAAATCATGTAGGTATGTTGGGATTGAATGGTAGGGGTTAAGATATCTTCCACTAGGAATTCATTTCGCTGATGATTCTCCTAATTCTACAAGAGAGATGTTATTGTAGCCATTGCATCTACTGCTTTATTCTCATTTCTTGGGATTTGAGTGAATGATACTTCTTCAAAGTGTTATTTAAACTCTTCCACCAATTGTTTGTAGGGCATGAGCTTGTCATCCTTAGTTTGATAATCATCATTTATTTGGTTGATGATAAGTTGTGAATCACCATAGACATGTAATTCCTTGATATTCCATTCAATAGCCATTTTGAGCCCAATAGTCAATGCTTCATATTCTGCAACATTGTTTGTGCATGGAAACCGCAGTCTATATGATTTTGGAATTGTGTGTCCTTGAGGTGTGATGAACAAAATTACTGCGCCTAATCCATATTGTGTATAAGAACCATCAAAGTACAACTCCCAAAATTTTGTACTTATTGTCAGAATGTTTGCATCAAGAAATTCAATGTGCAATGGTATGTCATCTTGTAAAGGTGCTTCAACTAATTGTTCAGCAATGACCTGTCATTTAATAGCTTTTCGATCAACATATTCTATATCAAACTCACTTAGTACCATAACCCACTTTGCTAGTCTTCCTATCAAAGTTGACTTGTTCAGCAAATACTTTAGTGGATCGATTTTTGCTATCAGTTTCACAAAATGAGTCAGCATATAATGTCGCAGCTTCTGAGTTGCAAATACAACTGCTAGGCATGTCTTCTCTATTGATGTATAATTCAATTCATAGCTGACAAGTGTTCTACTAATGTAATATAGTGCTCTTTCTTTTCCTTCTTCATCATGTTGTGCTAGGAGAGCTCCTAATGATACATTTGTCGCTAAGATGTAAAGTAACAATGGTTTCCTTTTGATTGGTGATACAAGTACTGGAGGATTCATGAGATATTCTTTGATTTGCATAAAAGCCTCTTCACACTTCTGATCCCATTTAAAATGGAACATTCTTATGTAAAAGATGAGTGAATGGATGACATCTATCTACTAATTGAGAGACAAATCTTCTGATTGATTGTAATGTTCCTTGTAAAGAAATTAATTGACTTGTGTTCCTAGGTGACTCCATTTCCATGATAGCTTTGACCTTCTCTGGATCTACTTCAATTCCACGAGTTGATATAATGTACCCAAGAATTTTTCCAGAGGTTACTCCAAATGCACATTTCTTTGGATTTAATCTTTACTGATACTTCAAGCCTATCAAAGATCTTGCCCAAGATGTTTAAATGTTCTTTTCTTGTATGAGATTTTGCAAGTATATCATCTACATAATGTTTCATAAATGTATGCATCATATCATGAAAAATTGTTGGCATAGCTCTTTGATAAGTTTCTCCTGCATTCTTAAGCCCAAATGGCATAGCATTCCAGTAGTAAGTACCCCATGCATAGGTGAATGTTGTATTTTCTTGATCTTCAAGGGCAATTCTTATTTGATTATTTCTTGAGAATCCATCCATTAATGAAAACATCTCATGTCTTGTTGATAAGTCCACAAATATATCAATGTTGGGTAGTGGGAAATCATCTTTGGGACATGCCTTGTTCAAATCTATGAAATCAATGCAGACTCTTATGCTTTTATCTGGCTTTGACACTGACACAATGCTTGAAACCCATTCTGGATAGGCAACAGGTCTTATTAAACCCACATCTAATAGTTTCTTTAGCTCAACTTTTACAAGGAGAGCGATGTGTGGATGCATCTTCCTTAGCTTTTGTTTAATTGGTTTTGCTTTTAGATCCACATTGAGATGATGCATGATAAGATTTGGATTAAGTCCTGGCATGTTTGCATAGAACCAAGCAAAATTTATCTATCTTTGTCTGAAGAATTCTATGTATTCTTTCATCTCTTTATCTGATAATGATGCAGCAGAATGAAGTATCTTGGTATCCTTTGGTGTGTCAATGTTTATTGCTTATGTTGGTTCTATTAGAATAGCAGATCTCTCCTGAAAATATGCAAGGAGGATGTCAAACTTTCCATCTTCTGGCACCTCAAAGAGGTTTTCATCGTCAGATACGTCCTTTATTTTTTCTCTTGATTGATCTAGTGTTGCCATGAAATTGTTTTCAGCACTAGGTCTTTTTCCTTGTTTTATTTCAATTTTGCGACTGGAAAGTTTGGCATTCTCCCGACTGCATGAAATGTTACTTGATTCTACGATGGAATATATCTTAGGTGTTATGGGTTCGACAGCATGAAGATACACAGATAAGTCATGGTCATTGGAAAAGACATCCAATTCAGGGTTTTCTAGGTTATCCCAATCAATTTGTTCTGGATGAAGAAGGGGTAAGTCTTAGTCAGCGTCATTGTTAGGTGCTTCAAGGTTCATGACATAATAGTCATAATTTGGCGTAGAGTAGGTAATGTCATAGATAGAATGATTTTGAGGATAATATCTCCCAAGTGTTCTCCAATTAGTTCTAACAAAATTAGTATTAGTATTTTGTGGTTCACACTCAAGTGACTCTTCATCTGATGTTTGTCCCTCAAACGAATGGATTATATCAACACACACATATTTAATACTGCAAGTTCCTTCTTGATTAATTTCAATAGATTCATTTGTATTTTGAAGTTGACATACTTGTGCACATGATATAGAGGATTCTTTTGCTAGCTTTTATCTTCTCTCAAACTCAGCTTCTTCTGGACTAATAGTCAATCCTACTTGACTATCTCTTAATTCTTCTATGGTTCTTCCATAACTTGGTACATCTTGCTCCTCATTTGATACAAATCTGATATTTCCTAATGCTTGATCAATATATGTTTGTGCTTCTTGTGGCGTTACTTCTTGGTCTTTTTCATCCTCTTTCTTTTGTTGTCTTGTATATGCCTCTTTTCTCTGGATTATGAGTTCTCCTTGTCTTCTTTCTAATTCTATCTTTTGTTTTGTAAAAGACAAGTCTTCATTTATGATAGTTGCTTTCTCTTCATTCTTTTCTTCACTTGATACACTAGATGATATATTTGGACCCCATTCATAATCATTTGAATCTGTCTCTGAACCATTGTCTAGGATTACACCACTGTACCATACAGGAATATTGTATGGTGCAAATAGTTCTCTGATTTCTGTCATCTCTGCTTTTACTACTTATAGAATATCTTGTTCAGATTTAGCATTTGTTCTTATTCCTTGAACTTGTTTACAAGATTCTTTTTCTCTTTTGATTGCAAGTTCTTGTTGTTTCTCATATTCTTCTTGTTTTTGCTTATTGGCTACTATTTTTGTTGTTTGATGTAGCTTTTCTTGCCATTGTTCTTCTTTAGGGGCTGATTTATTTCTCCTCTTTGGTTGTTGATAATTAAGTTGCTTTTGATTTGGTTTTGAATATCCAAGTCTTGATTTATCTTCTTTAGATTGCGAGCGAGGACAAATAGGTTCTGAAATACCTTGATGTCGCTTACCAATTGGTCATTTTCCTTCATATCTCATTTTCTGCATGATCCTATAACCATTGCCATATTGCTCTATGGGAGTATTGACTTTTGCAACTATTGCTATAGTTTCATTTTCATCTTTGTACAACCAACAAAGAATGTCCTTGTCTTTAGTTTCTTCTGCAAGTGTTCCAGCTCTAACAAATGCTCCATTAAACATTTCTTTTGATTTTTCTGAGATTCGTGGTTGTACATTTGTAGGCTTTCCATATGATTTAGGTGAAAGTGGAAAATTATGCAAAGAATAGTTTCCCATTCCTTCATCATTTAATTTGATCTTTTTCTCGAAGGTTTCCCATAACTTTTCTTGAATTTCTTTGGTAGGATATACTGATTCTCTGTTATGTGGAACTCTTGTATCTTGTGTTGGCTTCAGATTATTGAAATATTGGCTAGAGTCTACAATTATAGTGACCTCTTGTCCCTCATGAGGAAACTTTACACATTGGTGATATGTAGAAGGAATTGCTTCCATGTTGTGAATCCATGGCCTTCCCAAAAGAATGTTATAATAGAGATTCAAATCTAGAACCTGACATAATGTATTCCTTTCCACAAGTCCTATTTTGATTGGTAACACCAAAATTCCTTTAGAAGAACACTCATCTTCATCATAAGCCTTAATGGTTATTTTCTTCTTTGGATCTACTGCATTTTCTAAATATCCCAAAGCCTTTATTAAACTTAATGCACAAATGTTTAAGCCAGCTCCACCATCTATGAGTACGCATTTGACATGAGTTTTGTTAATGGTGACTTCAACATGTAAAGGAGCATTGTGAGGATGTTGCAAGGATGCGTCATCATTTTCAAAAAATGATAAGCAATGAGGGGCTATAAGGTGTCCCACCATGTTTTGGAACTGATCTACATCCAAGTCTTTTGAAACTGTTGTTTCCATTAGAGCTTTTTCTAAAATTTCCTTATGCATAGGTGAAACTTTGAGAAGTTCCAAAATTGATATTTGAGCAGGTATTCTTTGCAATTGTTCCACTAATTTATATTGCCATGAAGTGGAGGTTGATTTATTTGTTATGCCTGGATATGTGACCTTCGCTTTTCTTCTCGTAATAATGTTGATTGGTTCTAAAGGTGTGTTATATTTAACGATGATGATATTTACCATATCATCATATGTATAAGTGTAGTTCACTTTGGCTTTTCCTTTGTCATCTTTTGATTTAGATTGCTCACCATTTTCATAGTTTGGAAGTGAAGTTTTGAAGGCTAGGTGGGATTCATTTGTCTTATGACTATCCACTGTGATAGTTCCATTATCAATTAAATCTTGGATAAGGTGTTTCAATCTTTGACAATCATTAGTTTGGTATCCTTTATTTCGATGGTAATTGCAAAAATGATTGTCATTCCACCAATTAGGTTTGACTTGTGGTTCACAACTTCTTATTTCTGGTAAAATAATCAGTTTGTTTGCAAGAAGAGTTTTCAAAGCTGATTCCAAGGGTTCTCCAATGTTTGTGAATTTCTTGCAAGGATTGGAGAAGAAAGACTTGGATTTATTGTTTTCTTGATTGTTATTGCTTGGGATTTGACTTGATAGATTAAAGATTGGTTGTTGTTTCATAGCATTATTGTTGTCATTTCCTCCATTGATGACATTCCTATTCTTTGACCAGAACTTGAGTTTGTCATTGTCATTGTTGTTGTTGTTGTTGTTGTTGTTGTTGTTGTTGTTGTTGTGGTTGTTGTAAGAATTATTGTAAAGCTTTAGCTCTCCTTTCTTTACCATTGTGTCTTCTATTTTTAGACCATTCTCAATCATCTTGGAGAAAGGAGGACATTGCATTTTTAGACGATAACTCATTTCACTGATAAGATTATCAATGAATATGTCCATCTTTTCTTGATCAGGTACATCTCTTGGATACCTATTAAACATTTGTTTCCATCGCTGCAAGAAGATCATGAAAGATTCACCATTCTTTTGTTTTACATTACATAAATCCAGCATTGTTATCTCATTCCTTACATTGTAGGAGTTGTGAAATGAACCTATTCATGAGTTCTTCAAAAGATTTGATTCCAGATGGTAATCTTGAAAACCATTCCATTGATTGTCCATTTAAACTCCTAGGGAATAGACACATCAGGTAAGTGTCGTTGTGTGCAAATTTCATATCTTGAGGATCAGATTTCCCATCATATTTATCATATTTAGGGATCTCTCAATGTTTGGAAATGGTATCATATTCAAACTTTTATCAAAAGGATAAGGGCAAATATCTTCCAATGAATACTTCTTGGAACTTGTTCCATTCTGCATATCTTGTATTTGTTGTTGTAGAGTTTGCATTTGTTGAGTGAGATTTAACAACGGATTATCCATACAGTTTCTCATTGTCTCTTCATAAGTTCTTCTATCACTATGCTCTCTTCTTGTGTCATCATGCTCTTTTCTTGTTTCTTCATGACTTTCTTTGTTTATATCTTCGTTATTTGGATCATCTGTGTTTTGAGTTTTACTTGTCTCTGAATCTTGTTTCAAGCCTTCTATGTTAAAGTCTTGTGACAATTTAGCTCCTGATTTTTCCAACATCAAAAGATATTTTTCTTTTTGCTTTGCTAATAATTTTTCCATTGGTCTATCAAATTTGAAATCTTGTTCAAGGTTTCTAATGGTGTTATTGATCGCTTCTTCATCAACAACCGTATACCCAAAAGTTTGGAACGTTGAATTATCTTCTTCTTCCATTTGTTTTTGTTGTTTTTTGAGTTGTTTGTATTGAGCTCTAGTCCAAACTGGCATTTGGTTGTTTTGAAATTTTTGAAGTTTTCTAAAGACAACTCAATAGGTGATTATTGGTTTAGGAAGGTATGCTTTGTTGATTTTACCACTGTTGTTTGTTCATTGTGATAAAGCGTCTCTTTGTTGAAAAGCACATCCTTGCAAAATTTCTCCGTCAAATTCTATCTCGCAGCCATGTAAATAGTGACGAAAACGGTATAGGAGTGTCCTATGTTTTAATAAGATCTTGCGATTAATATACAAGAATCTTATCTTTTTTTGAGTAGCTTTATAAGTGGGCTTTCTTTTCTTAAGGTGATACTTAAAATTCATATAAGCATGTGATGGTTTACAAGTTTGCTTGATTCCAATGTGAGTGCAATTCTGATTTTGATATAACCTAGGTTCAAAATAGGAAAGATACATCCAAGGTAATGAACACAAGGTGGATTGATCAAGTTTCGTGATAGAGGATTTGATATATCCTGATGAGAAACTGATAATGATGTTGATTTTTGCACTTAAGATGTTTGAATCAATAGTTTCTTGAATGTTTTATGCTTATGGAAACCTTTTTGGAAATAGCCTGCTGGATTGGTGACCCAGATATCAAACTAGTTTGAAAATGTGTGATAGTTTAAAGACAATTCTACTCAAGAAGTGATTTGATATTGACTTTGAAATTTTGCTTTGATATGCTTTGTCTCATATGTGAGAAAGCATTTGTGCTAACTTTTTGGTCAAAAGTGCTAACTTATGGGACAAATGTGCTATTTTGTTGCTTGAAAGCGAAGCTCTGACTATGTTTCAAGGATTTTTTTATTTTTTTTTCCAGTAAGTTGTTGGATTTTTGCTCATTTTTAGATGATGACTTTCTTCAATTTTTGACCATTCTGAGCATGTTATAGACATAGAAGACAAAGTGTTTGAAAAACAAAATGCACAAACAAGTACAAATCCTATGGCACACTGAGACAATAATTGTTGAATCTCACATGGGGTTTCCCCTGAAGCTACGCTATTCAAAGCGGATATTTAGATTCTTGACCCCACTGGCTCCACCCTCAGCACTCCCTTCTCCGAGGTAGCCAAGCACCAGTTTCCATGAAAACTCCCCATGGCAAACTTTATATCTCTACTAAGAACCGTATGTGTGTGACCCGCTTCAGAGGTCTGACCTCCGCCAACAATTAAAAGAATTTTGAAAACCAGTACAAGTGGTTTTTAGTAAAGGCTTTCAGTCATGTGGCCATTCATGCGGCACTTTCAGCTCTGTAAATACAGAAGGTTCCTAGCCTATAGAGGTTACGCTCCATAGGGTTTATGGGGAAACATAGTGTCAGTATGAACTTATCAACACATGTTGCTTGTGACTTTCGTCACAAACACGATTTATTTAGAGTGAATCGGAAGGACTCGATATTAGCCTGTTTCCACTTTGGGTCATTCCCCTCTCACTGGCCCCCTCAATACAGCTCGGGAAGGCAGACCCTCTAAAGGTTACACATAAAAGAAAGCGGGTCTAGTTTTTTTTATCACCATATGAGGGTGAGTGCATACTTACCTACTATTTCATCAAGCACGAAAAACACAAGTTTATTTTAACCCTCTACAATCTATGTGCAACTACTTTTAAAGAAGTCACTCAAAATGCAAGTTGCATGTTGTCAATTTATCCCCTTAGTTAAGCTAAATGAGCAAGATATGATGTTACTTTTCAAAATAAAACTCTTAATTAACTACGTGAGGAAATGCATGAAATTTGCTTAAAAATAATCTTGCACATAGATATGTCAATAGTTTGAAAATTTTAGTTCTTGGACATTTGGACCTGCAGGAAAAAGTTTGTTAGTTGCAAATAAAAGTGCTATCCTAACAAATGTGTTGTCTTTCACCTCAAAAGCGCTAACCTAAAGGACAGAAGCGTGAACCTGAGATACAAAAGCACTGTTCTGTAGACTAAAATGCGAGAAATCGCTGACAAAAGCGCTAACCAAAATGACACATGCGTTAACCTGTGAGACAAAAGCACTAATCTAAGGATTAAATGCGTTGATTTGCTGACAAAAGTGCTAACCTAAATGCCAAATGCGCTAACCTGCAAGACAAAAGCACTAACCTATTAAATAAAAGCATTGTCAGAACTCACACAGGCGTGAATCTAGATTACAAATGTGTTAAACTTGTTTTTGCGAGAATTAGACATGATATTAGAAAGATATATACGAGGCTCCAGCCCCACGGGGAGCGCCAAAATGTGTCGACTTGAATTTTATCATCAAAATACTACCTGCAACATGTTAGTTTCACAAAATAAAAAGGAAATGCTACAGGAAATCCAAACTCAACCAATGAAACTACATGAAATGAATATTAAAATAAAAATATTATTTTTACATTCATGATTTAAGTTTCATTGTGCCCTAACTCCACTGGTCTTGGTTGCAGATGATTTGCTCTCACACAAGCACTGGTAGCTTCCAAGATGGCATATGAAGAATGGACTAATAACTAATAGTTAACTAATACTATGATATGCAATGCAAATGCTTTAAAGCTAAAATGCTAATTGCTTCAAGATTAAAACTCACAGATGGATAAGTTTTCTCAAATTGTTAACTTGAAAACTCACTTGAAGACTAACTCTTTCTCAACTCAAACTCCTACATTTATAGCCTTTGAGAGGATAAGATGGTGTGGCCTAGATCAACGGTCATGATCAGATCTGCAAATTCGGATGGTTGTGAGCAAAGGTGAAGGTTGAGAGAAAGGGGGAAGGAGAAGACAAGTGTCACTCATCTCACCTTGACTGGGTTGCTGATTGAGAGAATCTAGGGATGGTTGGAGAAGATTTAGGCATGAGAGGACAAGTGGACTCAAGTCCTTCCTAAGATATAGGGATGTTGGAGAGAATATAGAAGAAGGTTAAGAAATATGTGTACGTACACAATATTTTATTTATTTTGGAAGTTGGAGATAAGTGGCTAATAAATGTTTTATTTATTTAATTTTGTTGAATTAATTTAGCCACATGATGGATGAGTTGGCAAAGGAAAGATGAAGTGGAGATGGAAGATGAGTTGGAAAATGAAATTAAATAATTTAAGAAATCATTTAATAATTGAGACTATAGGATAGAGGAATAACCATTAAATATTAGATATTTAATTGATTGAAGGAATAATTAAATATTTAATGTTTAATTAATTGATTAGAAGAAAAGGATAAATGAATTAATTAATAAGATATTTCAATTAAATTAATTAATAGAAAGACATGAAATGAATTAAATTAATTAATCTTTTCAAATCAACTATTTAATAGAAGAATAATTATTAAATAAATATAAAATATTTATTTAATCGCTCATAGCCATTTTTGTGTGTATACATTACCAACTATGTCGATCTGTCACCTTTGGGACTCTAGCGTGACGTGAAGACATCAGCACGACGCTCTAGTGGCTCGTGAATCTGATAGTCCGTAGGTGGTTGTTTCAGCGTTACGTCTGCGTTGGGAAGGAATCGTAACGCCACTCCATGCACCCACCAACATCGGTTTTCATCGAGGGCCTATATCTCTCTCGTTTGAAAGCATTTTGAGGATCTTTTGGCATTTTGAGATCACTTCTTGCAGGTTGGAGCTCTTGGCATTTTTTTTGAGGCATAATCATAGATTTTCCAACATTCTACAGTCCACCATTGTTGCAATCCTTCAAGCAACTCATAGTACTATCTTTGTGAATCTTAGAAGGGGAGTTGCTTTGCCTTTTCCTTGATTCGTTGTTCATTTACATTCATTTATTTTGAATCCATTATCGTTTCTATATGATCTTTATCAACACATATTTCCCTGTGGCTTTAGTTGGGTTGTTCGTGGCAGTGGAAACACCAAAACGAGGGTCTAACTTAGGAAAAATCCAAAACATAACCTCAATTTTTTCCCTTCTTGTTTGTGTGCAAGTACATAATTGTGGGAAAGCTATTTTATTGCGGGAGGCCCCAATCATGGACCGGTCATGAGTTCTTTCCATCTTTTCCTTTTTACTTTATCCTAAATATTTGTATTGTCGATCGCTAGAATTGCTCCTAAGAAAACAACCTTATGGGAAACTCAGTGATGGGGGACCTACATGTTTCCACTGAGTAACCTTTGGGGTTCTAGAAGTTGACTCTTCATTCATTTGGGGGGAGAAAAGGGGAAGAAAGAAAGATGAAAATAAATCTACTCTAAAGAGATGCGATGAATTAATTTGTCTGTCAAACTTAAAACCACAGAGACCTTCAAATACATGTCATTCTGAGGCCCATTCAACAATCTACATGCTCTTAACACTAAGCAAAATACATCAAAAAAATTCTTTAACATAAAGCAACATACACCATGCATCTACTAGACAAAGAGTATAAATACATGATTTAATTAGTAGAATCTTAAGCATATATTGAATCAATAGAAAGTGAAATCTATGTTTTAAATTTTGAAATGATGTAAACTAATAAAATGTATATTCTTTTGTGTATTGTATGTTTGTAATTTATATAAAAATTTAAAAAATTATCTGAATATTGTTTTCTATAAAGTAAACACTATAATTTAGTTGCTGATAAAATGTTGAAATTGAAGTTACACAATCCGCCACACTTTATTTAATAAATTTTACATTTTTTCTTCAAATTTTTTTGCGTATATTGATAACTTGAAACTTTAGTGCATGGATATATTTTTTAATAAATATTAAAAGTTGTGTACTGAAATATAGCTCTTTCTATTTGTCGCCACCTTTTTATTCATTATTTATCCAAATTACAAAAGAATTATATCACCTTGACATAGATTCTTTTCTCCAATGCATCATACTTTTTCCAAAAGTTTTAAATAAATTTTAGTATTTTTTCTTGTCAAGACAATCAATCTTATATTTAAGTGCTGATGACCTACTTTCAATGAAAATAAAATGTAAAATACAAAAAATAATTAAAATATTAAAGAGATATATTTTGGAATATTCACTTGTAGATCTATAAAAGGGTATTTTTACTTTCTTTTTTTAAATATTATTTATAAGAGTTGGAGTTGTTGAAACATCGATTTTTTCAAAAAAGAAGTATTTTTTGGTAATTTGATCCAAAGTGATATAAAATATACATTTAGTAAACACTTTCAATTGTCCATATATAAGTTATCTATAATAAATCTATATAGACAATATGTTTGACTAAAATTATTATTAGTTAGAAAAACTGAAATTCACTTTTGCTAATAACATGGCCTGAAATGTGACACAGTATTGTACTATTACCCCATGAAAGGTTTATGCTTTCTTGATGTTTGTTTCAAGGATTACGTTGTTGTTTTCACAGCTGACATACATCAAAATGATAACACATTCAAGGACCTGCACCATAGCAGTGTAATCCTTTAAACAAACATCAAGAAATCAGAAACCTTTCATGAGAATCAATTTTGCAAGCATGTGTATTTGAGTTGTGAGTTAACATAGCTTCATAATTGAGTAGTTGTGAATTCAATAGAAGAACAAGTCTTTTCAGTCATTGGTGCATCACCTTCTTAGTTTAGTATTTCAGTCCAAGTGCATCTTACTATCTCTTTTCTCAAGAAAAGTCATTAGTGTTTTAGGATATAAAAAGGGGAGCCAACCCATAATCTGGAGGTTCGTCTTCACTATGAGCAACCCACAGGCTCGAAGATGTTCCCCTATTTCACGGGATTGTTGAGCATCACACTTATCTCTCAAGTGCAAATCCTTGTGACAACAGCGCAATCTCAAGTGTACATCTACGCGCGACAAGGGGGATCCAACGACCAACATTCAAACTCACAAGCACGATAAAATTCAAATGGTTGTCCGAGATGGTTGTCAACTTTAATGGATGACAATTAGTTTGTCTCGTCGGCAGCCCAAATCTTATCAGAATCGTTCCCAACCACTTTCAAGCGACTGTGGATGATCGTCATTACTCCATAAATGACTCTGCAGGTTGATTTCAAATGGCACTTGTGCCCATTCAATGCGGAATGGAGACTTTTTGCCCTACAAGTGCATCATGCACAAAGATTTCCCCTTTTTGCAAGGATTCTTCTTCTTCCCAGCAGAAGGATATTTTCAAAGATTGTATACACGCCATCAGATCATTCTTTCGATCTGATCTTCTGATATTTTGTAACCTAACCCTAGTAGAGTTAGGGTTTCTAACTGTAGTTCAATCTGGGTTATGCCTGAACTACAAAGGCAATTTTGTAACCCTTTTTAGGGATCTTCTTCCTTTTCCTTTAGAGAAACTTATATTTTTCTGCAATTGTAAAAATTGTTTTGCCTTTCATTAATAGAATTAGCCTACTTTGCCTTCTTTCAGTTTGAACAACTTGTGTAATGTGTTTACCTTCTTGTTTGAATGCATTCTCTTTTTTTTCCTTATTATTAATTGACTGTGTTTATTCCTATGTGGATGTTGTATGTGAATTAAATTAATTCATTTCTTCATCGTATAGAATTCCAACCTTCACTCATACTTGGGGAGCTAATTAGGATATAAATTTGTGCATACTTGGGGTAGTTTTTTTGATGTTTTGTTCAATTATAAGACAGGAATATCAATTTCAATCGAGGTGCATCACCTTTTCCCCTTTCAAGCATTTATTCTTCCCCTTTTCCCCCTCAAATCGTTAGATTAGAATTTATATGCATTGGGTTGGTCCAACACTTGCATTTGGATTGATAAGGAAGTCGACCTTCTCCGAGGACTCAACATCACACTATGCAAGGTCCTACACTTGGAGTTTGTTTCAATGTTTCACAAGGTTGATAAGCTCAAGAGTTCATCAAGGGTACAAACTTTTGTGACAACAACTACCTCTAAACCGGATATTATGCAAGTTGTTTGTGTAGTTGCAAGATTCAAGCCAATCTGAAGAAATCACATGAGCAAGCAATAAAGAGGATTTTCAGGTATCAAAGGTACCCTAGATTTGGGTCTTTGGTATAAAAAGAATGGAGATTTCATGCTAAATGCATACACAGATGCAGATTGGGTCAGATGTGTTGATGATAGTGTAAGTACTTGAAGAATGAAAAGAAATCATGGATCGTAATAGATTAATTCCAAGCAACCATTAAACTTAGCTCTATCATGAAATTTCAAGATGCAAACCAAAAAGAATATACTACTACAATCAACAATAGAAAAATATTCAAATTAAGAAAACTAAGAAAACTCCATTGTTGACCACAAGCATTGGGACTCCTATTGTTCCTCTGTTCCTTGCAGGAAATTGGCTCTCGAAGTTGTGCTATGAAAACTTGCAATAAGTTGACAAGAATTTGAAGATAGTGGTTTCCGAAATAGAAAGATAGATGTGAAATTCATAGATTTTGAAAGGATTGATTGAACGATTGAGATCGATTTGAGAACAAGATTCATCGATAATTGAGATTCAATGTGACAAGTTGGTGAGAGAGAATTGCTCATCTTGACTGAATCTGATTGAGAGATCAATGTGATTGTTTGAGGAGTTAATAGAGTTGTTTGGGAATTGAACAAGATTAATTGATTAGTTATGAAATTTGATTGAGTAGTCAACTAACTTGAGCGAATAGAAGACTTAATTGATTAAACAGTTAAAAAAAGTTAATCTCTCGTTAATTAGAACTTAGTGGCAATTAGGAATTTTTCAATTTGATACAAGAAATTAAACTAAAATTTCATTTAATTAGATTTTCAAAAAATGAAATAAATTAGAAATTGAAATAAATTCGAATTTGGGGGAAATTTGATAAATTTGAAATGACAGGAAATTAGATTAAATAAATTTAAGAAAATTATTTCATTTGGAGGACATGATTAGATAATTAAATAATTTAAAGAAATTATCTAATTATGGGAAAATAGAAATTGAAAATTAAACAATGAAGATCATTTTATTAAATTGACAAATTGAGATTAATTAAAAAATAAAATTATTTAATTAATTTAAAAGGGAAAAAGGTTGATTGATTAAATGATTAAGAAAGAAATTGAATACTTAATTTGTGATGAAAAAAGCCGATCATTAATTCAAAAGAATAAAATTAGATTAAATAAATAATTAAAATTATTTAATTAATATAGAAGAATAATTAGCGATATTAGTAACGAGACAATTTTGAGTGTCTACATTTTGTCCCTCTTTGAGACAATGGTAAGTGGTTCGACCTATTTTGTCAAATTTTGCCTTAATTTATTAATTGAAAATTGTGTCTAATATGCAAAAAATAAAAAATTTGTATGTGTTTTATTTTTTCACATTTGTTTATTTATTACCACAACCGTTAAATATCCAGCATTTGACTATGTAACTCTGCAATTGTATGACTATTTTTTTGGATTTGTAGTTATTGATTCTGCAATTGTTGTAAATGTTTCGCAACTATTTCAAAGGTTTTGCATTTGTGTAATAGTTTTGTATGTGTATAAGTTGATTTTCGCAATTATTTTTTTTAGCATATTTTTTGCAATTAGGCATGATTTTGGACATGTACATTAGACTATTTAGGATTCTAAGTAGGTTTAGGCTTACAATGATATGGTTTTCCGGGCTATTCTTCTTGTCCTTGGTGCACGCAAGAAGAGGTCTAAGGGCCTTACATTGTGTCATCAACTTGATATTGAGGAGGGAGACTTCTTTCGACATATTGGTCTATACCACATTCTTTACATGCCTGAGGTTACGACCAACAAGGGCTTGATCATAGCGCTCGTGGAGAGGTGGCATTTAGAGATGATCTTGTTTCATTTACCCACAGGCGAGGCATCAGTGACTCTTGAGGATGTATGGCAGATTCTTCATATTTCCATTCATGGAGAGAGAGTCACCTATGATCGACGTTCAGGCATTGTCACATTGTGTCAGTTGTATTAGTGTGAGATGGATGAGCTTGTTGGCAATGGGCCAGCGTCCCTCACGGGGATTCACGACATGGTTTAACAGCCTCCTATGGATTCTATGTCTAGTGGTTGTATCGAGCATTGACAAGTCAATCTTTTGGTGCAACGGCAACCCTATCTTGTAAAAAGTGGTATCAGAGCTTGGTCACAGGTTCGAATCACACAGGTTGCGACGAGTGATGTTGGGAGGGGGATTGTTGGCAGTGGGCCAACATCCCTCGCAAGGATTCGCGACATGGTTTAACAACCTCCTGTGGATTCTATAAGTCTAGTGGTTGTATCAGGCATTGATAGGTCGATATTTTGGTGCAACGGCAACCCTAGCTTGTAACAGAGCTTGGTATGGAGGCTCTGTATGAGATTGATTGGGACACGATGATGAGAGAGTATGATCAAGTCAACATTGTTCTATGCAGCTTGATTGCAAGCCAGTAGTTTCGAATCAATAAAATCATGGATTTCCGATCAGTTAAGGTAGAGTACTAGCTAGGATGATGGATGATAATCGAGTCTATGCTTGGGGTCCTTGTGTTCTTGAGATAATACACTATCTGTTGCATACAATTTTGTATTTGGGTGCTCAGTTGATCAGCTCCGATATCACATTCTTGCAAGTTTGGACTTGGGAGCACATTGTTATGTTCGGGCCAGTAGTGCGTGTACAATTGCAAGATGAGCAGCTATATGCTTACAAGTATGTTAGTGTAGTTCGTAAGAGGTTTATGGGATACACATTATTCTGGAGACGTGATATTGAAGTATTGCAACATTTCACATAGCGGCCATATATAGATTGCATGGGTTGGTCAAATGATGTACAACACCTTTCGTATAGTAGACAATAGTGGTATCTTATTGGTCGAACGATGAGTTTATAGCATATTATAGATGTCCAGTTAGCTGATTGTGTGCTCAGGTAGTTCGAAGAGATCCAAGGTATTCCACAAGGCACAACTTATTTTGCACGATCATCTCGTGAGGTGTCATACTGAGGATCATGTATCAATCCACAGGTTGTTGCTATAGAGTTTGACAGTCTATGTCCCATATAGTGGAGTTGGGGTTTTGGAGTTGTTGATCTCAGGACAACGCCACAGTATGATGTATGGTGAGTTGCACACAGGCCCACTCCATTGACAAATCTGAATATTCCTATTGTTGGAGGGATAGGGCGTAGGTTGAAATAGAGACACGGTGGTCGGGGTGATGGTGGAGATGGTGATGGAGGAGATGAGGGTGGAGGAGGTGATAGGGGTGTTAGGAGAGGAGGGAGGAGAGCTAGGGGCAGAGGTAGGGACAAAGGCAGGGATGGAGGTAGGGATAGAGGGAAGGGGATAGGTAGGGGGAGAGGTGTTGTAGCTACAAACAAAGATTACAGTATGGGGACAAGCGATAAGAGGAGATGCCCCAATTGTGGAACCGACTAGAGGGGAAGATGAGGAGATGGACGTAGAGATCGAGAAGGTCAATGAGTTGAAGGAGGGCAGTGATGACACATCATCAGGATCCTCCAGTTCCTATGATTCAAAGGACTCAGATGGTGCGGATGATGATGATGGTGATGATGATGATAACGATGCAGGGATTGTAGGTGAGGATGTTGTTGCAGATGCGAAGGGTGTTGCAAGTGTTGCAAGTGAGGAGGGTATTGCAAGTGGGGATGTGTCTGATATTTCGATGCCTGGTTTAGAGGATGTGCCAGTTGGAGAGGATATCATGTAGATCTCAGATCCACAAGCAGTTAAGGGACAAATTTGGGCTCTTAAGGGTCAGGTTCATGATTTACAATTGGCGTTATCTGTAGCATGGCCACACAAGGACGAGGATAGAGCCACATTTATGCAGGATCAGGAGGCGTGGATGCAAGAGCATGATGCCATTATCACCAAGACAGATCGAGTAGGAGTTGGTAGTTGCAGAGAGGGATCTATTTTTGTCGTGAGAGGGATGATGCCATGAGTAGGGTACAACAGTGTATTGATTCTAATCAGAGATATTTTGTTGTTGGTATAGCTGCACAAAAGATGGAAGACAGGTTATTTGAGGTTGGTAATGAGACTTTATGAGGCAAGTTAGAGAGCTCCTAGTTACCGGGCAACCAGATCACAAATTTGGTCAAGGAGCTAATCGCAATCTTGGGCCACAACCAACAGTTGTGGTTGGTTGTGGTGGCATGGGTCCACCTCCACCACCTTCAGGATATCCAAGGGTAGGTTCTAGTGGACAACCCAGAGGGACTTATGTTGAGGATAGAGAGAGCAGTAGTTGACATTATTATTATAGACACTTGATTCAGCTTGTGGGCCATTTATATCATGATTTTGTACTCTAATACATTATATATTGTCATGTCCCCCATTTATAGAAGGAATAGTTAATATAAATTTTGTCATATAATATGTTAAAATCATGTTAAGATTATATTATACAATATTACATTGATATTTTAAAAAGATGTCATATTATTATTTTACATTTTATATTTTGGATAATATTATTATATTAATAATGTGTCGAATAATGTTATTATATTAACAATGTACATTGTATTACAATGGTGTAACAATATATATATATATATATATATATATATATATATATATATATATATATATATATATATATATATATATATATATATATATATATATATATATATATATATATATATATATATATATATATATATATATATATATTAATAATAGACATTATATACACTAACAATATGGAATGATGCATTTTATTAAAATATATATTATATTTGTCAAAGTCCAGATGCCATTGTTTAAGTACATAATGTTGGCAAACTTTCTTAAAGTTCTGATTGGCTCCCTCAATGGTATGACTCCCACATCAGCACATGGTGGGTCCCGTGGAGTAAAAAGGTAGCAACCCTTCATTGGGAGAAATTGCCACCCAATGAATCATCATGGCCTTTCACCACGATGGAGGGGGTAGGATAAATACCTCCCTCCCTGTGCCAATCGGGGGATATAAGGAACAGACCAACAATCCAGACATGAAGGAAGAATCATTGAAGCCAGAAATAAGGAAAAAGGAAGCAATTGGAACTAGCGACCAGGTACGTGGATATCTGAAATTAGTATAAAATATACTCCAGTCAATATATTACATCCAAACAGGTGTATAAATGAATATGAACTAATGATAACAGGATAATAACAGTAAATGATTAACACTGACATAATGTAATATGAACATAAATGTGATGATAATTCAATAGAGGGTACTTATGTAATATAATATAATATGGTAATTATATAACTGACTATCATAATGGAATGAATTGAATGAATATAACTTCATTGGAATATCACAAATGATTCATTATAAATGAGGGAGGGGCTCTCTCTTAAGTATGCCACTCCATAGTGGATGCCTAGCACCTGCCACATGGAGTCAAGAGGGATAAAGCATCTGTTCTTGGGCTTAAGAGAGAAAGTAATTGAGATGAGGGAAACCGTGATAGAACACCTTGTTGGGTACGCCACTCCATAACGGATGCCTAACACCTGCCACATAAAGCCAAGGGGGATATGGTATTCTGCCCTTGGACTTAGGAGGGATGGTTTCTTGGACACCCTATCCAACTAATGGACTGAAGGAATTGATTACTAACAGACTTACAAACTGACATTATATAATAATTTGATCTCATCTAAGAAGTATAATAATCTGATTATATGCAACAATTATAATTCTAGCAGTCTTTAATATAGCAGATTTAATTTCATTTAATATAATTTATATTTCATTTTTAAGTATTACTTCATATATGTTCTCTAATTTTGTTGTAGGAAAACAATATACAAAGGTACTCCCTTAAAACTTAATACCGATTTTAGATTAGGGAAAATTTAAGATAATTTAGAGTATAACTAATTAGGGGACATTATATATATATATATATATAGCAATCTACGTGTTTGTGTTTTATGTTTCGTATATACATGATGGTTCCCTTAGTGATGTTTATTAATGAAGTTGATGGGTTATGATGATGTATGATGGTTTATGATATATATGACTATATGATGTTTTCTATCATTGATGTATGCAACTATGTGATGAGCATTTTTACTATATATGCATTTTATGATGATTTGAATGCTCATGTTCCTATATGCCATGTGATTTCTAGTATGGATGCTTTTGTGGATGCAACTTATGTATATATGCGATGTGTACTAACATGAATCTACATGTAGGATGGTGTATCACTTTTGTTGCTTGTGTTTATTATGATGAAGTGGAATACAGATATATTGTCATGATACTGTTGTGATATGCTTATATTTTAACATGAATGCAAGATGAACTTCTTTTTGTGTGTCTAAGTGCTATGGCATCATAACTCGGTGTTTTGATAGAAGAATTGTTAGTGTGGAAGACCAATTAGTATGAGATTTGTAAGACTAAATGATTGATGATATGAAAAGATAGATCATCATGAATTCTTGTACCTTTGAATAGTGCAACAATTTCAGCATTGAGCCTTATTATGTATCAATGGAGTTTTGTACACCAGGGTATGAAAAATCAAGGTGTAAGTGATATCCCATTGTAGTAATAGACACATAGCAGATAAGGAGTGAATCCGTCCATTCTAAGAGTATTGTACTAAGGGTCAAGGTATGTGTGATAGTCACAAGCATAGTTATCCTTGACTTTCATTTTTCAATAGGATACTTGTCGAATGAATGTACCAACACAAACACCCAAAGTACTTGTGCCCCAAAACTTCATAGAAACACATAACAAACAGCAAAAGAAGAAAAAGGATCATGAACCATCCTAGCTTCTCTAGAAACATGATGTGTCATAAATTGATAAAGATGAGACTAACTAGAGCAAAAGTCAATAGCCATACTGATTTGTGTCAATGTTTGATTGCTTGATGTGATGATTGATAAAGATGTTTGATTTCACGGAGTTAATACCTCATATAAGACCAATTTGTTTTTTTTCAAGTGTACCCTTCTATATATAAGACAAGTTGATAACTAATTAATTGATAGGGATTGATGGACTGATTGACAAGAAAATTGATCAATTTGATAGAAGACTTTGATGATAGTTCATCTATTGTTGATTTGATTTTGATTGACAGTCTATGCTTGTTTTGTATTTGCCTAGGTACTTGTTCTGCAAGGGGTAGTTTATTACTTGAATTTTTAGATTATATGATTTTTAGGTCTTTTTTCAAGACTTAATGATTTTTAAGGATTTTTTTCAAAGAATTTTATCATTTTTTTAGATTTTTTAATGATTTTTTTTCTTTTTTTTTTGTATTATTTTCATGATTAAGGATTTTCCCCCAATCAGGACTATAGGAATATGGCACGATGATAAAAAAAAAAAAAAGGGGTGACTGACGCCATGCAATGGGTTATGCTACTGAAAATAATGGATCTCAAGCCAAGGTAGATATCTTTTTATTATCAGAATGAAGGGATATGGGTATGTGTGGCTAGGTAAAATACTAATAGATAACAAAGTTGTAGTCTCTACATATGGTGCTTGTTTGCCAAGTTTTCACCACGACACTTCCCAAATCGCATGTTTACTAGGTTTTCACTATAGGGAAAAAAAAATTCTTTACTTTCTTAATATTTTGATATTTTTTGTGGTCACACAAGATGCATGTTTGCCAGGTTTTCATCAACGTGCCTATTTTCTTGGAAAAAAAATTGATTTTTTTATTTTTCATTTTTGAATAGTTGAGACATGGGATACTATGAACACTAGGTGTATTACTTCTTCGGGTGCATGTATTGATAGGATCTAATGATGGTTCACCTTCAGTTGTAGATAGTTGATATGCACCATTGTCGAAAGCTCCTATGATCACATAGGGTCCCAACTAGTTTGGTTTAAACTTCCCTGGTCTTTCTCTTTCTACAAGGTTTCTCTAACTTTCTCTTAGGACCGGGTCTCCAATTTCGAAGAATCGAACTCTCACCCTCTTGTTGTAGCTTCTCCTTAGGTGGTTCTAATATGCTCGTAGGTGATTAAGGGCACCTTGTCACTTCTCATCAAGCGTCTCTAGTTCTTCCAATCTAACAACCTTGTAGTCTTCTTCTAGAATCAAATATTGCAGTGAAGCCCGAAGGGATGGTAACTCAACCTCAATGGGGAGAATGGCCTCAGATCCATCTGCAAGGGAATAAGGGGTAGCACCTGTGGGGGTGCGGACATAGGTTTGATAGGACCAAAGAGAAGGATTCGGTTGTCGATGCCACAGAAATTAGACTGAAATGTCATTTGATTTAAATTTAGATTTTCAAAAAATGAAATGAAATTGAAATGAATTGAAATTTGGGAAAAAATTGATTAATTTGAAATGAAAGGAAATTAGATTAAATAAATTTAAGAAATCTATTTAATTTGGAGGACATAATTAGATAATTATATAATTTAAAGTAATTATTTAATTATGAAAAAATTGAAATTGAACTTAATTAAAAAATGAAGATCGTTTAATTAAATTGAGAAATCAAGATTAATTAAATAAAACTTATTTAATTAATTTAAAGGGGAAAAGGGTTGATTGATTAAATGATTAACAAGGAAAATTAACAATTAATTTGTGATGAAAAGAAAAGATTCTTAATTCAGAAGAATAAAATTAGATTATAGAAGTATTATTAGCAATATTAGTAATGAGACAATTTTGGGTGTTTACAGATAGGAAAAGTACTAGTGGTGGTGCATTCTTCTTGGGAGACAAGTTGGTCTCGTGGTTAAGTCAGAAATAAGATTTGGTATATCTACTGTTGAACCATAATACATTGCAGCAGCATCTTGTTGCACTCTGGTTATGTGGATCAAATAGACTCTTAAGGATATTAGAGTAATATATGATAAAGCTATACCTATTATATATGATGAAGCTATACCTATTTTATGTGATAATACTAGTGTTATAAACGTTTCAAAGAATCTAGTAATGCATTCAAGAACCAAACATATCTCAATTAGGTAACATTTCTTAAGAGAGAAGGTTATAGAGAAGGAAGTCAAATTGGAGTATGTTTCTACAAAAGAACGGGTTCAGACATTTTTACTAAAGTGTTGGTGAAGGACACTTTTGAGTATCTTAGATTGAAACTAGGGGCCATTGCCCCTTCTCTCTCTAACTAGATGCATAAGTGTGGTGCATCTTTCTAGGGGGAGATTCAAAGTTTATCCCTTGTCTCTTGGATTGATGTTGTTGCTACTCTTAGGGCAAGCAATGGAGTATGTCATGTTGTGGCATTTGTATTTGATGTCAAAGGGGGAGAAATATGGGCAAGTGTTGTCATCAATAACAAAGGGAGAGATTGTTCAAAATATGGGTTGTTTGATTGATATCTAAGTTGTGTTATCATTGATGTCAAACTTGGTTGTCCAGATGGAGTTTGGTCTAGATATGGTTGTGTACTATTGCATATTTCTTTGTCTTGTGTTTGGTGTTGTTAAGTTTGATGCATTGGTGTGGTATTGGTTGTGGCAAGTTCAATATGCAAGAAAGAGTTTGTAATGTATGCAGAAATGTTTAATGCCTCATTGGTAGAATGCTTTGCAAATGGCAAAGATTATGTTTTATGGATGTTGCATCGAATGGTTTTCTAGTTTTATGGTTAGTAGATTTTAGTTGGTTATTATTGCTCTTTGATAGTAAGGGTATCTATTAAACTAGTTTGGAAAATCTTTGGTGGCCTTCGGATATGTTGAATCATATGTTACAATTTCATGGGCATGTTTATGTGGTTTGTGTAGTGTTTCAATTCAATTCTTTGGTGGTGTTTTTGTTTTGGTAGTGATTTGTGTTGGATAATGTTTGGTATGTTTAGTTTTTTGCGTATCTGATTGGATTGTTTTGTTTGGACCATATCTTTTTGGCTCGGATATGCATTGGAGGTTGAGTTAGAATATTGTTATGGGTCTCACCATGGTGTGTATCGATCCATGTTAAGTAATTTGCATTGGAAGATGTCTTTTGGTTGACTAAGTACCAAGCCTTATTATTTATCTACATGTTTCGTTTGGTGGTGACTTTGGAGGATATGTTAGTGTGTGTGATTCATTGGGTTCAACTTGAAAGGATGTATTGTGATGTTTTTGGGTCCCCTCTTTCTCTTAGGGTGGACCACTTTGAGTATTTTTGGTCTGGGTGGCTTATTTTGTGCAATAATGTTTACTCTATTTTAGGTCAACCCTTAATTAGGTTTTTGATGTTCTATCTTATATTTAAGGAGTGCATATGTATGAGTTGAGTGTGTTGGATGGGATAGAGCATGAATTGTTGAGAATCAAATGTATGCAAGCATATTTGAGATTGTGGATGTGTGAAAGTCAATTTTTGAAGAGCTTTGAAGAGGATACATTTAGTGAGACAATGTGTTGAGACAATGTTGATTATCAAAGATGTGTTTCATGATGTTTGTCACTTGACACAGTGGTTCAAAGACAATTTCATGATCAGGATATTCTTCTCATATCAATTTTGCTATTCTTCCTATTTTCGGAAGACAATGGGTCTCTTGGCAGTCTCTTTTGTATGTAGCCCCGAAGCAATGTACCTTAGTTGAGCAAGTCCATGTACCTTGCCCTAAGGTAGTGTTCCTTAGTCTTGCAAGTCCATCAAGTGCATGTTGCTCCTTGATAGTAAGCCTAAAACGTTGTAATCAATTATATTTATAGTGTGAGTATGATTCCCATCGTGGCTTTTCCCCAATTGGGTTTTCCACATAAATTTGGTGTTCATGTGTTGATGGTTGATGTTTTTAGTGTTGTTAAATATTGCTTAATAATTGTTAGATCAGATTTAAAGTGTTCTGGATTGATTCACCCCCCAACCCCCCTCTTAATCTCATTGTGGTTTAACATATACCTCTCTTCCTCTACAAAAATATGCTTTTGCAAAAGAGAACAATAAGAGGAAGTTGAATGACAGACCTAAGAATTCAAATTCTAGTAGTGAAAAGAAAATGGCAAAGAAAGGTAAAGATGACTAGATTATAAAGTGTTTTGACAAACTATAAAAGAATCAGAAAAATCTTCCCTCTGATATGTGTTGCCTTTGGATTTGATTGTGTGAGTTTTTTTGCATCAACGTTTCGGATCACACTCCATGATCCATCATCAAGATGAGAAACATCTATCTCATTTTGATGATGGATCATAGATTGTGATCCAAAACGTTGATGCAAAAACTCTCACACAATCAAATCCAAATGCAGCACATATCAGTCTCATGGATTGTGGAAATCTACTAGCATTAATCTCCCCTTTATTGACCCAAATGATTATAGAGAGAGATTAGATATGTAGAATTGGATGGTTTGGAATCTCCCTAGAGTCTCATGGGTTTGCATTGGGTATTTTAACATGATTATGAATAAACATGATAAGAAAGATGGTAAAGATATGCTATGCAAAGGAGTTGAACTCTTCTTTTGGTCAACAATGAAAAAAATTAACTATTGTTGACCCATTGGAGCAAGGTAAATCTATCTATAAGTCTATCTAGTTTACTTAGTGCAATAACTAGTCTCTTAGCAAAAGGATCTATTGTAGGTTGGATAGGATCTATGGGAACAGAGATCATATTTCATTTAGTAGAAACATTGATCGAAATATTGTTAGTGTCTACCACTCGTCCATGTTTGATCATTCCCCCATTGAAGCCTCTTTCACTCTTGACACCTTAACCCCAAGGTAGATAAATTGTTGATCCTATTCCTTTAAATTGAAAAATTCCCTGCTTGATGACCAAGATTGCCTCTCTTGCCTTAGAATTGCTACTTCTTTATCCAAAAGTTTGAACAGAATCATAAACCATGCCTAGAAATGGGATTCTTTGGTGACTATTTGGAGAAATATGTTTGAAGTGATTGGAAGAAAAAAATAATTGGACATAAATAAGTTTGAAAACCTCTTGCAATAGAAGCTATTGTTATATGAAGCTCAACTCTAGGGTTATAGTCCCAATAGCTAGTTGGAAGTGAATCTTATTAGGACTAAATCCCTTCTCAGGATGTTGCAAAACTATAAAATTCAAAGTCAAAAAGTTATAGCTAGGATAAATTGGCTTCATGAGGGAGATAGAGGTTCCAAGTTTTTTTTTAAAATTTGATCAAACAAACAAGGTTTGGAAGAGATTCGGTTGATTGTTGGTAATGGGTCAATCTCTAAGGAGCCCACATTTATGAAAGAGGCTTTCCATTCCTTTCAAAAGCTATCATCCTCAAAAGTTGTCGAACAAGCTACATAAGCCATAGGATTTTTCCTTAAAATGATCCCAAAAAAAATATGTCTTAGAGATGCCTAAAATCTTGACAAAGACATTACTATTGCAAAAATTGAATTACCATTAAGTCCTTAGAAAATGCAAAATCACCTAGTGTTGAAGGGCTTATTATTGAGTTCTATAAGGCTAACATCAATTGGATTAGGCCAGAACTTTTGTAGATCTATAATACAACCTTCCAAAATACTTCCATGGGACAAAATATGAATAGATGAATCATTAAATTGATTCCTAAAGAGGGAGACAAAACCTTGATAAAAAATTGGAGACACGGTACTCTCCTAAATGTCTCATGCAAGATATTGGCTAAAACTCTAGCTAGAAGGCAAGGAAAGATTTTGAGAAAAAATGTTTCAGCCACCCAGACAAGATTTATAAAAGGAAGATACAAACTGGAAACTTAATCACTAGTTTGGAAGGGATGCAGTGGGTTAAACATGATAGACAAAATGTTGCAATGATCCACTTTGAAAAGGCATATGATTAGAATGAATGGGCTTTGTGATTGATATGTTAAAAGCTTTTGGTTTTCCACCTAAATTTTGCAAATGGGTCGATATTTTTTTCAATGATTCTTCTACTCACATAGAGTTAAATGGAGAACTTATTCAAGCCATTATCCTCCAGAGGTCTATTAAACAAGGCTTCCCAATAGCCCCTGCCTTATTTGTGATTGTATCTAATGCCTTACATTACATCCTAAGAATCAAATCTCATCTCCCCACCAATCAATGGTATTAAACTACCCAACCGGGAGCAATTTTCTGAATGCACAATTTATTGATGACATTCCTTTATTTAGTGAATTAACTAAGAGAAATTTTGATAATATCATCATAATATTAAAAAAAATTGTGTTGCCTCATGCTCAAGAGTCTCTCCTCATTAATCAATTGTGATTGGGTAGACTAAAGAGCCACCTAATTGGCTTGCAAATAAGGGATGGCAATGGGTTGACCCCTATAGGGTCGTAAGGAATTTGGGTATACCAATTGTTGTTTATTGCTCTCTGAAAAAGCATGTGGGAATGGATATTTTAGAAGATTGAAAAAAAAAACAAGCACATCAAATAGCAAACACACCTGTTGTCTCTTGTAGGTTGTGTCCAAGTAGTACAAACAACTATTCCATCTCATGTTATCTATCATTCCTCTGCTTGGTTATTTGTCAATGTTCATTTTGGTAAAATTCAAAAGATTTCGAGAGAAATTTTATGGTCAAATGATAAGGGTAACAAGAAGAGTCACAATGTGAATTGGATTTGGTTTAAAAGTCCTTAGGATTCAAGGGCTTGCCCGAGAATCCAAATGGATATTTAAGGCTCTATATGGGGATGAGCCCTGGGAAACATTGATTAGAAATAATTTGACACGCTCTAGACCAAAGAAGGATAAATAGTGGGGTCCCATGCACATACAAGACATTTTGTTTGGCTATTTGAGGTTTGGCACTCTTTGGAAGGCTTGGACTAAGGTTGGACATACAATTTTGAATGGATTTTCACTCTCCAAGTCCCCTACATATTATGTACAAAATATATCTATTTGGTGGAATGTTTTCCTAAGTGGGAAACCTTTGGGATGGTTTGAAGGTTCCTCTGCTAAAAATTGGAACTCAATGGGGGTTAAAATGATATAGGATATTTTGGTTAATGGAAACTTGAGGACTTGGGAGTAGATGATGACTTACTTTGATATACATATAACACATAAGAAAACATATTTGATGTTGAAAAGTAGACTGGGGGACTAGTTTCCTGGCAAAGTTTTAAAAGACACAGACCTTATCATTTAGTTCGTTGGAAGGATGGATCAAATTTCAATGACATGTTAGTAAATAAATTATATATGATGCTAACTGGCTCAAGAGAGGTATAGAAATGGCTTTACGAGTCCTAGAACCTTGACTAGGTTGATGCCACTTGGTCCAATAATATTCTACATATCTGACAAAACTTTGTTGAATCAAAAAAAGCTAGTTTTCAATGGTTGATTATTCTTAAAAATCTTGTTGTTGGTCATGTTTTACACAAATATTTTGTCCACCAAAATATGGGATATTTGTGTAGTGCCTAAAACTATTGAACGTATTCTTTTTTTTTAACAATAAATATGCACTTAGTATTTGGTCTCTTTTCTTTGGCTTGCTTGTGGTTTGGATTGATAATCTTGGTTTGTCATGGCATGAGATCCTTGCTAGTTATGTTGATGATTTTAGTATTGAATTGATTAAGTTTTGGCTTGTCTTTACTAATGGGATTGTGTGATTTATTTGGAAGAAGAGGAATGAAAAGGTCTTCCAAGACAAAAGGAAGCATCTTACTAAGTTCCACAGTGAACTCACCTATCTCATTGTTATGTTTCAGGTATCAATGGCATTAGAAATTCCCAAGGACTGGTTTATGATACTACTAAAAGAAGACCTCGTGATAGTTTACAAAAAGACAAAATCAGCTCATTTTTTTTACAAGGAAGGAACAATCTGAATAAGGAAGAACTCGAGCTCATAAAGAAATTCATGGAGGAGAAGAAGATTGCAAAACCTACAAAATATGAAGATACTAACAAGGAGAAGACCAACTATTAGCCTATGTTCAAAGATGTGGAACCTAATCTAAGTGTGCCTCCTCTTGGCACATACGAACATGACAAAGAAAAATGCAGCAACAGTGTCATAGGCTCATGGGATTAATAGATCAATAACTTGAAAAACTATGGATATCGGATTTATATGCGAGTACTTTATCATACTATCCTTTGCTAGTTGATCGTTGATACAATTTGGAGTTGTTGCTCCTCATAATGTACTCTTTGTTTTGATAAACTATTTAATATAAAAAATTGGTTAGAGAACGTTTTGATTGTTTGCAAAAGCCCAAGTTCAAATCCCCAAAGGCACATCTAATGTGTTATTCTAAGGTGACTTTTGGTCCTCCATTGTTCACTTCTAGTGCACATATAGAATCTATGTAGATTTCTAAATTATCTCTTGGTATTCCTGTTAACACAAACTAGTTGCCACTACACCAAAAGTTTGAATTGTTAGTGAGAGTACCACCGAAGAGGTTAGGGTGTCAAGGAGGGTTGAGGCTCCCACATGATAATAGTTTAACCCCCTCGACCCAGGAGGTCCATACTAGACACAACCAAGCATGATGCAAGTAAATTGTTGAGGGCAGGAGTCGAACCCTCCCCAACAAAGTCACTAGTTTTGTCAACACAAACCAACTACCACTACACCAAAAGTTTGAACTATTAATGATAGCACCATCAAAGGTTAAAGTGACGAGGAGGGTTGAGGGTCTCACATGACAACAATTCTATTGTTGGCTTCTAGTATGGATATATAAGTTGTTATCTAATGTTAATGCTCAAAAGAAGCTAAGCATTGGTCTTGTTACTTCTTGTAAGGAGCTTAGTATTGATCTCATTACTAACTCTAGCTAGTTATTTCTATCATTGATTTTCGAATTTTCATTTGACTTTTGTGAATCTTTTACTTTTATGCCTCATGTGATTTGAAGTATGAAAAAACATAAATCAATCAAACTCAAAGTTCTTTTAATTTTATTTTTTTTCAAGTTTATTTTCAAATGTTAATTTTTTTGGATTAAGGCACAACAGGTTTTGAAGGGGCCCTGAAACCCTTTACAAAATGATTCTAAGAGGATTAGAATCAGAAAGCAACATCCAAAACAAAACGAGCTGCAAGGATGGGCATAGAAAGCAGCAGTCAAAGAGACAGCAAAAGCCCAGTCGGGCACAAAAAGATAGCAAAAAGACCAAACCTAGACATAGAAAGAACTAGCAACAGAAAGCAACCCAATTACATTAGGCTTCCGAGGGTCTCAGCAACCTCAGCCTCAAGGGCATTCATAGTATCAACAGCACCCTGCATAGCATTATGATCCAAGTTCTGAAAGGCCACCTTCTTCTTCATGTTCCCTCAAGTCCTTTTGCAGGGTCATTCACCACTTTGAGCCGCCTCAGCTTCCTCACCAATAACAACAACAGCCTTATCCGGTTGGTCCAGACTTTTCACCATGGTATTCATAACCATTGTAAACTGTTTAACAATTTTATGACTACTAACCATAATGGTCTTGAGGGTGTTCTGGATTTTTTTGTAGCCATCCTCAACCTGGGTGATGCATTCCTCCAGATTTTTCTTCAGTTGGTCAACCCCTTCCCCTGTTTTCTTGATACAATCCATGGCCAAATTCTTCTCAGCCTCAATCCAATTCCCTTCATTGTGCAGACCAAGAGAAGAACCAGCAGGGAGAGAATCCATTTTGCTACCCAGAGCTCTTTGGTTAATTCGGATCTCTTTAAGTTCGTGAAAAAGTCACTTGAACAAACTAAAGGTGTCGATTGCATGATCACGAGCCAAACCCAGCACATTTTCATAATCCTCCTGCTTATCATTTAGCTCATCACTTCTAAGATTAAGGTCAGCAATACCAGCCACACCCACATTACCAGTCTCCTTAAAGGAAAGAGGAGAGGTCGGGACATTAAGGTTACTAGTGTTCTTAACATCATCTGCCTTCTCAGAAGAAGAGGGGGAGCCAATCTCAGTCGAAGTAGAGGAGGACATAACAATGTTCTTATGACCTATGGAACCCTTCCTCATTTTGGGTTTAGAGCTCGAAGGAATTTCCAATTTAGCTTTTTTCAGGGGAGGGGGAGTCTCCTCAGACCCAGACCCAGACCCAGACCCAGACCCAGAAGCGTCATTCTCAGACTCTCCCGCACTAGTTTCATCATTCTCATAAGAGATATGGATAAAATCCTCAAGGGGAGGAAGAGCATGAAAGTGGGCATCAATAAGAACCAACAGGTCTTCATGCACAATGGGAAACTTAGCAGGGTTCTTATGGTGGTCACTGAAGTTAGCTCTAAGAGCAGACATGAGGTAGAACGGGAAAGATATTTTCACACCCTAGTGGAAATGATTCAGAATAACAAAATGGTGGCCACACACCCTAGTATACCAACCATCCAAAGTGAGATAACTCATAATTACCTTGAGAAGCTTCTGCCAGAAAAGCTTGATGACCGCAATATCATAGTAGCTAGTCGTCTTCTTAACAATTTTAGCCCGCTCCTCCTCCTTAGGGAAACCCTGCACAGCTTGCTCCATGTACACCCTATCTCTGTAATACTTCATGCCATCCATAGATAACCCAGTGACCTGAGCAATAAGGGCTTCATCAACCAGGACCCTCCAACTGTGAAGAATAATTGAACCATCCTTCTAGTTTTTGGCAAAATACCTAGTAACATCTTGATTTCGCCCTTGAAGCCTCTCAATGTAATTCGTGAACCCACCTTTCTTCAGAATGCGCCAAAGCTTCTTTTCATTCTTAAGTTGCACACAGCTAGGCGGCTCAATTCTCTTTTTTGCACCACCCATTTTATCAAGCTCTCTGTAATTCTCTCTGCAACGAATTTCCAGAGTTGAGGCAAACCTCCGGAAAATGTATGAAATCGCCCACAAAGCATGCGAAATAAAATCGAATCGATTCTTATGTCCTCTCCGGCCACCTCTCTCAGAACAGAAGGTATTGGCAGTTCTAAATGTTGGAATCCAATAACACTGAGAGGGGGGGTGAATCAGTGTAATACTGAATGAATAAATTGTAGCCTTATTAAAACATGCATATACCAACCAATATACCAGTACATATAGAATTGAAAGAAGTAAAGCAACCAATAAGCCAATCACATAAATGAGAATCATAACACACAAAATTATACATGGAAAACCTCAAAGAGGAAAAACCACGATGGGATTTGTGACCCACAATATCAATCCACTGGCCATATAAAGAGATACTACAAAATATAAGGGGCATGCACTTGCAGGAAGGCTTACAGCCTAGAGCACACTGCTCAATCACAAATGGAGCCTCACTGACTACATATAAATCCAAACTACAATCCAGAGAAGTGTTGAACTGCTAAGATAACATCTTTTATGCCAGAATACAGTTTTGGTTTAAGTTATGTTTGTTTCGGTTTGAAACCCTAAACCCTTTCCCAGAATAACCCTTACATAAATATCCTCACATACATAATCTCTCTGATATATTTCGCATTATATCACATTCACATAACCATCACCATATCTTATATCAAAATGATCTAATCCAATTGACCTGTATATCCTATACAACTTATCATGTCTTATGTCAGCTTACAAAGATAATTACAATATCAAATTACATGTTGGCTAGATAACATAAATGCATGAATATCAAAAACAATTGCTGATGTCAGATCCAAGAGATGTCGGCCTCCAATACCAATAACCATATTCTAAACCATGTCGGCCTGCATTGTCGGTAACGAGATAAATCCTTCTGTCCTATCGGGTACTGGTGTCCGTGTAGTGTTTGTGAAGTGCCTGTCGGTACACAACTGAACCAAAACATGAAGTCGGAACAAAATACCATGTTCCCATCAATGACAACATAGTGAAACCAACCAATTGAGTGTCAATTGCCAACAATCTCCTCCTTTGGCATTGATGGCAACACTCATGTGAAAAATGGTCAAGGTTTCATCTGTCGGTTCCATCTTGCCTACTCCCCTCAAGCTGAATATTCATTAATGCAAAATACTCCATACTCCCATATCTCCATATCTCCCCTAATGTATACAACTCCTATTCTTTTTCACATCTATATCACTCCCCCTTTGACATCAATGCCATCAAAAATTCAAACAAAATGTCAAAGATCCAAAAAAAGTTGTACAATGAATATCCCAAAGATATCTTACCGGATCTTAACAAATTTCAAAAATTTTGGATAAGCCTTCTCCAATAGCTCAAGATAAGTATCCCAACCAGATTTGAAAGTGTCGAAAAAAGATACAAGTCCATTTAATATATGTGCAAATGACTCTTTCTCACTTACCTCTGTCGGTGTGGGCTTCCCAACCATATCCATACATTCTTTCTTATGTACATTTAGTGAATCCAACGGAGGACTCACCAAGCCTCTCAGACTTCTGGCTCTTCTTATGATTTTGTCTCTTTCCTTCTCAAGAACAAAAATTTGGGCTTCCAAAATCAAAATTTGACCATCAATGGATGTAGTCAATGAAGTCAATCCATCAAAAGAATTAGCTATATTTGCAATTTTCTCCTGAAATTCTTTTATCTTCTTATCCATATTAACTGTAAGTATATATGTGTTACAACATACCCTATAAATATTTGTACACTGCTTCAAAGAATTATCTATCAGTTTCAGTTTTTCATCAATCTTCTTCTTATCAGATTCAATCACCTGATCAAATGCAGCTCTTTTAGCCTGAGTGAACCTTTCCAATGCTTGTCGGTTTGAAATATGTTGTAAGAATCCTTTGAAATGTACTCATTAATTGTCTTAAGCTTGCCGGATGGGCTCGCTTCATTGTCAATCTTGCACTCCAGGACTAGTCTATGTAAAACAGTGATTGACTGGTCAATAATCCCTTTATCTGTAGATCCCTCCTTCATTAATTTTTGTGTTGCCATCATCATGAGTTCAGTAGGACTCATCTAGGTTATGTTTTTCTTTACAACCTGCGAGGTGTCAATTGACAACAATGACGAACCAACAATGTTTAGGACTCATCTATGTAAAACAGTGATTGACTGGTCAATAATCCCTTTATCTGTAGATCCCTCCTTCATTAATTTTTGTGTTGCCATCATCATGAGTTCAGTAGGACTCATCTAGGTTATGTTTTTCTTTACAACCTGCGAGGTGTCAATTGACAACAATGACGAACCAACTACTGGTTCTTTGTCGGTTTCCCCTTTCTTCTCCTCAGATGATTTGTCCTTTATAGCTTCCTCACTTGCACTGGTGGCTTCACCACTTGGTGCAATCTCTGTAACTGTCGGTTCCTCTGTAGGAACTGTAACCTCAACCTACACATTTGTATCCAGAGGACTGTTATCCTCAATATTAGTATCATGTACATCATCAACCTTTTCACTCTCTGTATTAGCCGATATCTCAACATCTGCCTGTACATTTGTATCTACCGGGGGCTTGATTTCCACTATCTTAATGTTTTTCAAAATTGAGGGTGAAGTACCCATAATCCCTTTTCCTTTTCCTTCAATCGAGGTGTCTGCAGTGTCTGTCTTTGATTCCGGTGAAGTAAAGAAACCTTTGTTCTCTCCAAAGAACTCAACCCGTGTCTTTTGAGTCTCATTTATCATCTCATTTACCCTTCCAAGCATCAAACTGGTTATTCTATGTTTGCTATTAAAGACTTTTCTTTTTGCCACCTCAAGTGTCCTTTCCATTTCCTCTGGAGCAATAGTAACACAAATAGATAACAACTCTTGAATTTTAATATGCTTGTCTTCTTGCATTGTTGGTTGTCTTCTAGCATCTAACATATTATACAATTTTGTCGGTATTTGGTTTTCAATTTTTATTAAGGCTTTCTTATAAATATCAAAATATAATAATACCGCTTCCTCTACCTCTCTTTGTTCATCATCCTCTAAGTGTTCATAATAAAACTGTACATTCTTTAACATGCCATCCTTAGTGATTTCATCTACTAACTCTGCACAAGTTTTTGGTGGAATGATAGTCACATTACCAGATTGAATTGTCAAATCGATGTCATTCTTCTTCTTCCTTCTTGCAGTACTGGATGGAGCTGAAGTGGTTACTTTTGGTGCTTGCTTCAGTGCCAGTATTTTGAATGTAACCTTCCTAACAGGTTGCTTTTTAGCCTCTACCTTTGTTTCCTTTGTTTTCTTCCTTACAACCCTCTTGAATGCCAAGGGTGTGTCATCCTCAGATTCAGACTCTATTGTAACATGCTCAATGTGTACTTCTGGATTCTTCCTCTTCCTACCTTTCTTCGAGACAACATCAATTAATGCTTTAATGTCTTGTGAGACCTTCTCAACAAATTTGCTAGCCTTTCCTTCCTACTTTTCTCTCTTCTTCTGGTTGAGCTTTGTTTCAACCTCTTGTGATTTTTGTTTTGCAGTACCTCAGGGCTTCTCTGCCTCATCAATAGGTGCATCAATCAACATTTTTGCATAAGCCTCAAGGATCTGTGCTTCCACTTCATAGCTCATTTCCTCAATCCAAATCTTTAGGGGCTTAACTGCTTCCATAAGTGTTTCATCCTTCTTCACCATGAAGCATATGTCAGTTGAATATTTTTCAACAATATGCTTAGGAACCCTTTCCCTAGACTTCATAGATTTTTGGAACCCCTTAAAATGTCCCCATACTTTATCATCTCTCTGACTACCTAAAGTAGCAATTGATTGTTTCAATTGTCTCCCTACCAAGATATCAAATGCCCATTGCCGCTTTCCAAAATCGGGAGTGTCATTCATGAAAAATAACATTAAGCAAACAATTAAGTTGCCATACCGAAAGGTTCCTTTCTTTTCTCCATTAATCTTTCCTAGGTTTATTAACAGTTCATCTAACATCCAACCGCATAGATCCAATTTCTCATTTTCTCTCATCATTTTGTATGTTGTGAAAATGCAAGAACTGGAAACAGAGTTTAGTCGGTTTGACTGAGTTACCTTATATCTGATGATCATGCTACCGAATCTGATGTATATGTCGGTAATAGTTTATTCTCATAGATCTTCTGTCAGATGTCGCGTCAGTGATTTTATTCACATAATCATTTGAAACCTTCTTGTCTGGATGTTGCCCAACCTGTGGCAAACCAGTGATTGCCCTAATGACTTTCTTGGTGATCTTGTAAGGTCTATCCAACCAGATGAACTCCCCATGTACTCTGCTCAAAACATACCTAATTATCTCATCTTCAAATTTTGGGATGTCCAGAATGTCGGTAAACCCTAAGTCTTCAATGTGCTTGTATGTCGGTTTGATCTTTCCAGATTCTCCCATCAACTCGCTCATGTACATGCCCTTTAATTCATATGTTCTCAAGTCCTCAATGTGACAATGTATGTATGCCCTAACATCTTCAACATAGACAACTCCCTCCGGAACACGGGAAAATGTTCCAATCGAATCTTCTAGGTAGCCACATGCGGATACCGCTTGAAGATTGGCCTGGGGTGGTCCTTGACCTCTACTACAATCGGATTTGCAACAAAGATAGCAATAGATGATGATCTCGCTTCCATGTTTAAAGATAAATACCTGTTGTTCGCTTCCGGTGAAAACCCTTAACAAATTCTTCCAGTCGCCAGTGAAATCGCTCAAGAAGAAATCCGATTGCTCTGAAATGCCTCTGATTGCTCTTAATCACTCTGAAATTGCTCTGAATGCAAGGTGATCAATAATGAAGTGAATTTGACCTTTTAACCTCCGAGAAAAAACCTAATCTTCTATTGACATTAATGACTGTCGGTGAAAGATATCGGATCTCGAACAGAACATATCCATGTCGGATAAGCATCTCCAATGTCTGGAACATCTTTCAGGGGCATATGCAGCGCCTTCATGAATTTTGCCCACCTCTAAGGCATCTGCCTCAGTTATCAGATGAGCTACATGTCCGTGCAAGAGCAACCTCCTCTGTCGGATAAGCAACCGATGCATTTCCATCTAATGATTGTTCTTCAGTCTTCCTAACCCATCTTTGAGTATGATCTTGTCGGATTTCACTAACCTTCTCTTTCCCTTTCTCATTTGATCCTCCATTACCAACCGGTGGATTTGTGCTTCTACAAAATTTAGCAATATGTCCAACCTCATTACATGCATAACATGTAACATTGTTCCTTTGAATTGCTTTGCTAAAACCGGAGAAATTGTTTGACCTGCACTGATGAGCCATATGTCCAAACTTTCCACATGCATAGCATTTGACATTCATTCTACAATCTTTTGTCTTGTGACCATACTTATTGCATTTAGAACATTTATCGAGAACAGAATCAAGGTTTTGATTTGCTTTGTTTCTACATTGTCTAGCCATGTGACCAAATCTATTGCAAATGAAACATTTACCATTAAATTTATAAGCATTAAATTGCCTTATCGGTGCCTTGTGGTTTTGATCTTCATTAGCAGTACCGGAACTCTGTCCTTGCTCAAATCCAAGTCCACTAGAATCTCCAATCTGTCTTTGTCTCTTCAACAACTCATCTAACTGTGCTGAGCTAATCTTGATTTTTCTTTATCCTCACTTGCAGTAGTTAGATCTTCTCTCAGAATTATTATTTTTCTCTCAAGCTCATGTTCATTACTCTGGGATTGTACTAAATCAGTTCTCAACATATCATTCTCATGAACCAACCTACCACATTCTTCAAATTTGTTCTTCAGGGATACATCAAGATTTTCTTCCTTTTTCTTTCGGTCCTCAATCTCCTTAGACATTCTCAAAGTTATAGCTTGCATTTCATTTCTCATAACCATGTTCTCTTGACTCAATTTATGTCATTGTTCCTTAAGTGCATCTATCTCTTCATCATCCTGACTTTGCAAAAGTTCCTTCCTCCTAGCTTGAACAGATGATAACCTCTCTTCTAGGACAAGAATGAATTCCTTAGGAGAATTCAATTCATCTTGTAGCTTTAAGTTCTTCAACCTTTCAGCATCATAACCTTCAAGTGCCATCTCAAGTTGTTTCTCCAAACCCATATCCATGGATTCCGGATTCAAGATCTTCTTCAAGCTATTAAACTTCCTTCGAGGCACAAGGCTCTGATACCAATTGTTGGAATCCAATAACACTAAGAGGGGGGGTGAATCAGTGTTATACCAGATGAATTAATTTTAGCCTTATTAAAACATGCATATACCAACCAGTATACCGGTACATATACAATTGAAAGAAGTAAAGCAACCAATAAGCCAATCACATGAATGAGAATCATAACACACAGAATTATACGTGGAAAACCTCAAAGAGGAAAAACCACGGTGGGATTTGTGACCCACAATATCAATCCACTGGCCATATGAAGAGATACTACAAAATATAAGGGGCCTCCACTTGCAGGAAGGCTTACAGCCTAGAGCACACTGTTCAATCACAAATGGAGCCTCACTAACTACATATAAATGTAGACTACAATCTGGAGAAGTGTTGAACTGCTAAAATAGCATCTTCTATGTCAAAATACAATTCCGATTTAAGCTCTGTCTGGTCCGGTTTGAAACTCTAAACCCTTTATCGGAATAACCCTTACATAAATATCATCGCATACATAATCTCTCTGATATATTTCGCATTATATCACATCACATATCCATCACCATATCTTATATCAAAATGATCTAATCCAACTGACCTATATATCCTATACAACTTATCATGCCTTACTTTGGCTTACAAAGATAATTACAATATCAAATTACATGCCGCCTAGATAACATAAATGCATGAATATCAAAAACAATTGTCGATGTCGGATCCAAGAGATGCCAACCTCCAATACCGATAACCATATTCTAAACCATGTCGGCCTACATTGTCGGTAACCAAAGAAATCTTTCTGTCATGCCGATGTCGGTGCTGGTGTAGTGTATGTAAAGTGCCTGCCCGTACACAACTGAATCAAAACATGAAGCCGGAACAAAATACCATGTTGCCATCAATGACAACAAAGTGAAACCAACCAATTGAATGTCAATTGCCAACACTAAAAACATGCAAAGTCATAATAGCACTAATAATCATTAATTTTCAAATGTTAAATTTTAATGGTTATGATAAATAGTCAAATTATACTTTCATTTTTTGGGTATCCTATACTTTTGCTTTTGCAATCCATACAACGTAAAATAAGAAAAACAAAAGCGAAATTCATGATTGATGGAGGTTGAAGAACTAAGTTTCTAATTTGTATGCGTCATCTACTTCTACACACACACATCATGTAATCTGAAGTTTAAAAAATTAAAAAGAAATCCTTCTATCTCAAACCTTTTGCATCAAATTTATGCACTAAATTTAAAATATTAAAACATAAATTTCATATATTGGTGTCACTATGAATTCTCATAGCATGAGTAATGATGAGGCAAATGAGAGTCCAAACATTGCAATTGAATATAAATATCAAAGTCTAGATGTTATTTGAGGACTAAAAAACCAAAACCTATTAAGAGTGTTCCTTTTGATCATCCTTCCAAGTTGTTGGAAGAAAATTTACGATTATATACAATAAGAAGGCTCCTTTAAAACAATTTCCTCTAAAATACAATCAAATAAATCTAACACTTCAAGGGGAGACTAAGCTATAGATATAATGATTTTGTGGCTTTGAATTATAAGACAACGTTACTAGAGTTAATGCAACTCTTTCACATCCCACAAAACAATGTTGGCTTGTGTCATAAGTTGTCACTTAAACAAAGAGAAGGGATATAAAGATTATTTGATAGTGGTGAAGAGCATCTCACATCACATGTTACTATGCTACTGAATGTTGCTAGCACTTCATCTAATTGGCATAATGCCCTTCATCTGATTGGCTGCAACATGCTTACATACAAGGAAGTCCAACATGATGAGATATAGAGCCAAAGGAGCCTACACAAAACAATGATGATGCAATGCAAACATCATATGGAGGCAAATGCACAGCAAGAGTATCAACCTCACCTACTTCACAAGCACCGCACACTGATAACTCAATGATGAAAGAATAGTACCAAACCGGTACTGAGAGGGGGGGATGAATCAGTACAGGGAAAAACACACTCTTAAACCGGTTTGTCAACAGACATTGTGCATTGACAGACAAACAGTAACATCGGTCCTAAAACAGAGTACAACCGCCAAAAACCCAGAATAACTGAGACAAGCATAAACTGGTTGATACCTATCTTCTCATATACTCTAACACTTCATTTCCATTTCACCCTAATACATGAACAAATAATCTACCATCAAAAATATACATATGAGCAACTAGATCAACAAGATTTACCGCTTGACAGAAAACAACAAAGCATCACATGAGGAAGACATCACACATAACACACATTTTTCACGTGAAAACCCTAATGGGAAAAACCACGGTGGGGATGAATACCCACAAGCTTGTTTTTGAACTCTTTAGAAGTCCGCTCTATTAGGAGCCTTGTTCGGTTAAAGACTGATACAATAGGTTATGTTAGGAACCGATCCTGTTAGGGATCACCCGGTTAAGGGATCAAGAATACCCGGTTAAGGATTAAACCCTGTTAAAGGTTACCTTGTTAGAGGATTTCAAGAACTCAATTGTTTTGAGTCACCCTGTTAAAGGATTTACAGCAAGTCGATTAAAGCTATCCTATTAAGGGATTTTCCAACTGTTGAGGTGGTTAGAGATCAACAGGTATTACAGTGATCTGGTAACAGCACTCAATGCCAATGCAGATCCGCTTAAGCTCCTCTTCACCTTCTGCACTTACACTCTGCAGGTATCACTTCTCTCCTTTGGTCTGGCAAGAATCACGTATCCCTTCTCTTGGATACACACACACAACTTTTGCCAACAACCTCAGAAAGAATCACAACATCGACCTTATAGGAAAACAGATAGGTCGGTAGCATAAACCCTAAACCCTAAAACCTGTTAGGTTAAGGAATTCAAACAGTTCAATCCTGGTCGTTGAGCACACTGCATTAAATGCAACAGTCTTGATCCAATCTCCATCGTCCACCGATTTCATAGCGGCTGATAACCCATCACACGTTATCACCGTTTATAGACTTCGCACATTCCCGAGGTAGATAGGAACAATCTCCTTCATGCAAGATCCTTCACACACACAAGGCTTACGTGGCAACACGATCTGTTCTTTGTTACCATGCTAACTCATCACACAGTCACCGGTTGAGCCACACAGGCTTGAAGCACTTCAACTGGAAACCCTAAAGTTGAGACTACCAACCGGTAGTCATACAACGCTTCCATGTGTCGATTCCCATAACCATATGTCGGTTCACCTTGAACAAACACACCGCTTCACTTTGGCACAAATGTCAGTTCACAGTGTTATACCGGTTCTCACATATGTCGGTTCTCACCTCTTCAATATATTGACATCAATGACAACATACAATGTCATTATGACCTCATACCAATTCACATAATGCCAACACACACAACACATAAGAGATCAAAGGGCCCATACCACCAGCCCACTTAAGTTCAATCCACTCAAGATATTTTCATATGGAGTAAATAATTTTCTAAAGATTTGCATTACTTGGGTATGTTAATTTTCTATGTAATTATTATCTGCAATGTGTTGGGATTAAGGTCTCTCAACCTTTGCAAATAACATTGGTTATTAGATTGCGACCCCCTTAAACAATTTGGTGATGGCTCCACCTGCTCCTACTAACGGCTCTCCTGTCCATTCGCATTTGTACACCGTTGCTAACAAGGTTGTCATTGGTAGTGCCTTTGCTCCTACGTTGAAAGGTTTGGGCCCCCCTCTCCCTCCTATGGTTGTCGTTGTTGAAGGTGTTGTTGTTGCTACTGTTTTAGTGGGTGGGGTTCCCCCTGTGGGTGCCCTACATGTTGGTGTTGTGGATGCTCAAGTTGGTGATGCTTTTCTTGCCTCTACTATTGATGGTGACCTTATAGTGGGTGTTATGGCTCCTCCAAAACCTTATTTTTTAGTTGGTAGTTGCAGCTTTGCTTGTGTGGCCAAATCTGTTGCTCATCCCCCCAAGGGGATTCGTCCTCTTCCTTGTGCCAAGACCTCCCCTATGGTGGTTTGTGGACAATGTTGTTTTTGCCAACATTGTGCATTGGTGTGCAGATTTGCTAGGTTTTGGTCTTCTCTCCCGGACCTCCATCGTTGGGTGAGTGATTCTTAGAAGCCTTTGGTTGCTCACAACATTGAGCTTTTTCCTTGTGCTAAAGGCTTTTTCATTGCTTCCTTTGCTTCCTCTCTTGATCGTGACTTGGTGTTGGGCAAGTTGTGGGCTTGGGGAGTTCACTCTATTTGTCAAGCCCTGGACAACTTCTTTTAACCCTTACTAAACCACTTAATGTGCGTCTAGTATGGGTTCACCTTCTTAATCTCCCCCTTCATTTTTGGGAGCATTCTTGCTACAAGGCCATTGGTAACTCTATTGACTATTTCTTGAAGGTCGATGATGCCACATCTTACATGGGTCATTCTACATTTGCTCGCCTTTTGATTGATATTGACATCTTTTCAACTCTCCTGAGGGATGTGGTTCTTATGGTCAAGGATAGGCCGTGGACTCAATCGTTGGATTATGAGGGCCTCCCCTTTTGTTATCAAAAATGCTTCTCAACGGGTCACTTAGCTTTGGATTGTTCTCTCTCATCACAGATCATGCTACTATTGATCACTTGACAGTCAATACTTCTAATTCTAATTTGTTGACTCCTCTCAGGAGGACGATGTCTACTCCCAGGATGAGATGGTGCCTCTTACTGTTGTTGATGTCTTTGTTGACCCTCTCGTTACTATTGTTGTGGCCTCCTCTGTCCCTAAGGCTCCCACTCTGATTGAACCTGCTTTGTAGTTCTGATCTACTCCTGGTGCTTTTGCTCCTGATGTTGTTCTACAACAACAGTTTGTTGTTGTTCTGCAATAGCCTGCTACTATTGCTAATAGAAACTCTACGAGGTTTTCCCTGTTGGATTCTTCTTTTGATGGTCCTAATGACAGTATTACCTAAACTATTGTTTGTCGCAGGTGAAAAGGGAAGTCTTCCCCTCTGCCCCAAATCCCTCATTGTCAGGTTTTGGGTGTTTCTCCTCATTCTTAAGTTGAGTTTTGGGTTGTTGCAAGTTGGACAGGTTTTTCAGAGTGCCTTGTTGTTTGGCATAGCTGACCTTGTTTGTTTTGGGTTTGCACAATTGTTTTGTTGTCTCTTGTTGTTGCCTACCCTTGTTTTGTTGCTTTTTTAATGAGAAACATTGGTTATTGCATTTATTTGGTTTATTTATTTATTATTTAAATTAATTAAGTGCTTACAAATATCAAATCACCAAGTGGGACCCGTCAATTTGGTGTCATCTTACTTGGCAATGATTGTGACCCACATATGTGGCACATGTGAATGAGGCATCCCACTTTGATGATCATGTAATAATAATATGTAAGTGTTGGGTTATGACATATTTATGATGACATCTATGACATATTCTCTGACACACTTACTATGACAACCTATGGCAGATTCTCTGTTAACTTATGATAGATTTATGACAATTTGCTATTCCTAAAGGAGGGTGCCCATGCATGCAAGGTTGTTGCATGCATGAGAGCGCTTGCATGTTAAGGGAATCAATTGCATGTCAAGTAGGCACCCAAGTTGGAGATTCTTATGACAATTTATGATGATGCTTCACATGCGAACAGGTTGCACACATGCAAGTATCGTGCATGTCTTGGGATATCTTACAATTGCTAAATGCCTACCACATGGATTTAGGCTTCCGTCTTGGGCTCATTCCTCAATGCAATGTAATACATTAGAATGGTTGTCATTGTTCATTGTTTATACATTATGTTTTCCACAATTTAAGGTTACGGAATTGATCCAATTTTGTGGATCGATGTTGAAGACTCATGTTGAATAAGTTGTCTTGGCATTGTATTGCACTCATTCGGATTTATTGTAATACAAAGTATTGTGCTTTTGGAGTGTGGGGTTTTTCACCTGAAAGGGTTTTCCCCACTTAAATCTATGTTATTGTAGTAATCTTTATACATGTTTAATCTCTCTTTTCAAATGTGGTTTTTTCAGTGTAACTCTAAAGATTTGTAAGAAAAAATTGCAACATCTCACCCACCAGATTAGTATTTGGAAGCGTTTTCCACACCAGTGCTTCCATTCACAAGGAGAACCTGCCAGAGAAATTGAGTCATTAATACATTGTAGAGAAGACAAATTTTGGGTTCTAATGATTAGAAACCATAGAAATCAAAAGATAAGTAGACCCCAAAGATGTAGATGATATCTTATTGTAGTGTAATATTGTACTATTCTATTTTCCATGCATATAAGAATAAATTAATCTTTTTGTGAATCACATAAATCAATCAAGCATCTTCTGGAATGTTCTCTTAAGACTCAGACTTGTGTAAATAGAACGCCTGATGTAAACCTGCAAGAATAATTTCTCCCAACCCAAAAAAAGCAATTTCCATAACCAAAAAAAATCGAGACTTCTTATTATTGAAGAAACATAATAGGATTATAGAGGGTGGAATTATTCATCCGTTAGTCAGGTTTTTTATGAGCAAAATGTGCTTGACAATTGACACTACAAATTACAAAACCCGATGTAACTGTGCAAAAATAAATCATAACCGAAGGATGTCGAGACTTTTCATAACCAGAAAGAAACCAGACCTCTCAACCAAAAAAATAACCAGACTTCTCATGACATAAGTCAGTAAGGAAGCATGATAGGATTAAATAGAGAAGAATTCTTTTGTTGCAGTCAATTCCTTGTATGAGGAAAACATGCTTGACAGCTGAGACTCCCGAAATCTTTACAAAATGCAACAGTAACAGAAGTCTAGATGGAAAACAAGATAAATATTGCTGAGGTTCAAAGAATTAGAAAACTTAGTAACAGAAAAGTTTTCTCCACAAAAGAAACTTGAAAAAGAGGTTAAAAAACTACACCAGACATGGATCCTCTATCACAGATGCATTTGTGAATTTCTATTACAGAATATAAATGTATTGTCACGGGAATCATATTCTATCACAAAAAGCAAAATGGAAGTAAATGCTTAATATCCTTGCCAAGATTAACTAACAAGTCAACCCTCCTTTTACAACAAAAATTTAGTAACTCATATGAAAATACGCAATTGCTTAGCAACTCCTATGGGAAATAGCCGAAAGCGTAGTACCTCTATAGTATATATATTTTTTAGTTTTGTTGTACATAATACATCGGATAATTCAGATACAAGAGGCATTGTTTGTTTTTCTCTCTGAGGTTGTTTGTGCCTCTGTTCATTTTATGTGTATTGACTGACCTTAGTCCATTTTTTTCTCTCATTAGTCTTTGTGAATTATACAAACCAGTCTTCAACTTAATTTTAAGATCCATTAAGCTACAATTTTCTTCTGGTATCAGTGCTTGTAATATTGGTGAAAGTTATGTCAGTGTCTCTGCTTCTGTTAGGTTCCATTTAAGTGTGGATCGAAGGTTTCTTGTAATATTGGTGAGCTCCATTGCAGATTAAAAAGATGTGTGACATCTAATTTGGGAAGAATGAAGTTCACCTTTTACAGACACAATAAAGCCTTAAAGACATGCATGCATGAAGATTTCCAAAGGGGTGTTGTTGACTTTGTCTAGAATTAACACATCCTATCTGTCAAACAAGCAAACTTATGGCCCCAGCTTTTGGAATTGTCATTACTAGTGGTTTTGGTGCTAATAAATGCTTTCATTATTTATTTTTCGAGTACATATGAGGTGACTGAAAAGGTCATCTATGACAGAAATAGAGATTACAAATTGTGATGCTATTATCGAGGATTCAAGGGTTCATCTTAATGGAGGAAGATGACAAATTTGGTGGGTTTTTTTCTCAATCTCCAAGCAAGAACCAAATCTCATTAGTATAAGGGGAAAGTTAGATATGAAAAATCTGTGAGGGTGTGAGTGGCATAAATAAGCAAGTCGTTTCTAGTAGGGTTTGTTATTTATGAATCCTATGATGTAAGGATTAGAATAATCTCAACAACCAAGTTGAATCAGATGAGGTATTCATCCAACTATTATTGATTTCTCAGATCAACTAGAAGTTGTTTACAAAGAACCCTCAAGTCCTAGAAGTATTTTCAGTGGTTGCAAGATTTGCACATGTTTTAGTGTTTGTTATAACATTTGTGAATTATCTTAAACTGTGTTTATAACTTTATATAATAGTTAAGTTCCTTTTTTTCTTTTGTGTAGCGTCAGGGGTCAGATTTACCTCGGCAGAAACCCATTCTATTCCACTTTGTGAAAAGAAACAATTTTGTTTAATGTAACTCACAAAATCAAGGGAAATAACAACCCACAAAATCTCAACTATAAATATATTCGAGGAGCTTCACAAAAGAAATAAAATAATATCACATTTCAAGACTTCCCCACATATCAAATTAGAAGAGTGGAGATTGTGTTGCATTTGCACTTCAGATAATAATTACCTGAACTGCTGATACAATGACCAATATGCTTTACTTTACTAGCATAGAGGATACGGGTACAAACAAATTTCAAACCAAATTCTCATCATGGCCTTCTTCCAAGTATCCCAAACCTCCTTGCTACTCCAAATATCAATGCTTTACTCACAACTCCCCTATCAAGTCCGCATGCAAGAGCCACTGCCCCACCAACAATAACCCATCTCCAAGCAATCCCTTGCCTGTTTTTCTCAGAAGATTTAACCTGCTCCTCTGCATCTTCTGAGGAAATTTCCAAGGTTTTCAAGTTACTTGGATGCACCTTTGTATTAATTTGGGCCATGAATGCACTTCTTGATAATGGAGCATCTGACTTGCGAACCATCTGATAGGCACATACTCCAGGTTCTATCTTCTTGACAGCTCCCCACATGCCCTGACGAACTCCAATCTTTGCAACCTCCCTTGGGATTCCCATATCTTCATTATGAAATAATGTGACCTCACAGGCAGTGAATTGTCCATCGCCTTTTCTTGATTCCACTATTGTTTGCATACAATAAGAAGCAGCAACAAGTAAGATATGATGTCTAGGAACCTAAAAAGCATTTATAACCACTAGACATGAGAATATGTGAAAGAAAATGGATAAAGAGTCCCAGAAACCTGCTCGTATTCGCCAACTAGAATGGTATAAATCAACACGTCTTGGCTTGTTGTGCCTGGGAACTGATGGGTATGGAACTCCCTGAAAATGTACCCCAAAATGCACGCATCAGTTTGAAAGATGGCTTGACAAGGCAAGTATTTGGAGCATGAAAGAGACTAGTACTAATAAGACAAGTAGAATTGGGTTAGAATAATGCAAAGAACAAAGAGTTAATCAAACCCAAAACTGTACATATTAAATTCGTCCAGTTTCTATTGAATCTAATTTTATAGGACCAATATATAGAGTCATAAATTGCCCCACATCATAACATGCAAATAACTGAGCAGCTTAATGCTCCATGTATTGTTGTGAACTCACAAAATTTAAAAATTATACACAGACAACTCATAAATTGAATTATTAACTATATCTAGGATTTGGTTTCATTGATCAGCAGTTAATGTGGAGTAGAATTAAAACTGGGTAGCCATTGTTTGATTTGATATCATGGAAATTTTGCAATAATGAGGTTTCATTAAGTCAAGTTATATATATTTATATATGCAGTTACCCTAGAAATGTATCAGCCTATAAAAGCTTGTCAAAATCTATAGAATTTTGCAGATTTTAGCATATAATTCAATGATAATTTATTACCTTCTCATTTTTATAGATCTGTTGGCTACTTTAAGTGTTTCCTACTAGCAATTCTTTCCTATGGCATCCTCTATGGAAACTCGTTGTGTTTTGTACTCAATTACATTATTGTATAAGGATAACTGTCTTCCATTATCATCTCCTCCTCTGAGTTTTTTTTATTTTCCTCCTGATCATGATTCCTAGTCACTTAATATTGGTCATCCACTTCTTTTATTTTTCACATTTAAGTTACTAAATCAGCAGAAAAACAGTGTGTTGCTAGGTACAATTCATCCTGGAATTGGGTTCAGGATCAAATCAACTGTGGAATCAAGCAGGCTTAGAGTTTTTTGGGTCAGAATAATGCGGAATCGTTGACACACATACCCAAGCAATTCCAGGTCAAACATGGTGTTTCCAAGACATTTCCACCACAATTTAGCAGCACACAGAGTTTACACATTTTTTGGACTTTTTCACCATCTGAAACCAAAGTTGCATGTACACGGATACAGATACAAATACGGATATGGCATCGGATACAGATAGGGCCATTTTTAAAGACCACCAATACGGATATGGCTGGATACAAGATTCATAAAAAAAACACACATATTTAACACACATATATAGACACATAATTGCTACATAGATAAATATAAGTTGATTTAACAATTTTCAACATGCAAAAATAGTAGAGTTGCATTGGAAAATAACCCAAAAAAATAGGTTGCTGAAATAGAAAAACATTTCATTTGTCTTTCTCATTTGGTGTAGGTTTTGTTTATACCAAAAAAATTTAAAAGAAGCGTACGAATGAAGTTTTTTTAAATTAAATTTAGGAAGGTTTACATCAAATTTTTAAAAAAATCAAATCACATAGTATCCGACATGGTTGGAAAATCAATGTTTTTTGGACACACATGGGTACAGTATCCGACGTGTATCCAGGCCATATCAGATGCATATCCGTTTCGGACACAAGGATACGTGCACCAAGGGAGGGACAAAGGAGTATCCAGCTACTCTGTCTGAAACCCTAAATAATTGTCATTTCGTGTGCTGGACAACTCACAGGAACAGCAAAGGAACTAGAGGTTGCTCGGCTCAACAACTACGTAGAAAAAAATACCCTCTCCTGCTCAATTTACATGGAAATAAAACCACCCTCTTGCTGCTCAAACCAGACTCAGCGAATTATTCATGAAGCTTGAACCATAAATATGCAATTTGATTCATCACTTAGAGCTAACCATTGCTCATGATTTACATAAAACTTTAAGTCATAAATCAAACTTTAAGGATTAAATCAATTCAAGCTTATGTTTTTTTATTTCAAATCAACTGTTATAAGAGGTATTTATGCTTTACGGTTTAACTGTAAATAAACAAAAATCAAACTGTTTTCAATTTCAGGTTTAAACTATTTTTAAATGAGTGTTTTCTTAAAATAGAATGGGGAAAGAATTTTGTTAAAATATTAAACTACAAAACAGTGTGATATATACTAAATATTATATATTCGTGTTTTTATATTTTTAAAATATTTATGTTAATGATTTTTATATGATACTTATTACTAAATATATGGTTTTTGTATGGACATACAAAAAGCATGATCCTTATATGCCCATGGGATTTGTATTGGGCATCCTCCCATGTTCAGCAGATTTTGCAGGTAGGTAGCAAATTTGTTCAAAGTGATCTGTGCTGTATCCCTCATTTCCTTGCCTTTGACTGCTCCCATCAAGACAAACCCCTGCTCCATGATCTGGCCAACTAATGTTTTGACATCTGCTATAGCAGACAAGTGAAAGGCTGAGTTAGACGAATACTGCTTAAGTCCACCCTCATGATCTAGCTGTTGGAAGGAAGATAGCTCAACCGTTTATGATCATTTCAAGTTGCTGTGTTTGCAACTCCAGGATATTTTCTGTATCTCCAGACATTAATTTGATCTTAGTTAAACCACCAGAGCTGTAATGCAATCTCCCAGTTCTGCCACAACATTCATTCTCCATCATTCTATGAAGTCCAAAGAAAGTAGATTTTATGAATATTATATCTCATCCAAAGCTTTGTAAAGGTTAACCTTCCTGTGGTTGCCTCGAGCCTAAGAGAGACTACCAGAAGCTGCAAACATATGAATTGTTACTGCCAACAAATGTCACCATTGATTTTGTGAAATCAAAGAAGCTATTCCTTTATATGCTCCTTTGCATATTGATGCTCAATCTTAGCAATGGCAATTTTTCCTAGAGTTGCATGAGGTATGAGACAGTAAATTTGAATACTCTTTGATCCAATTCCCTATTTGATGTGATTCAGCTTTATGATAACTGTTGGTGCTCAAAGTTGTAGGTTCCCAAACCCCTAAAACCAGGCCATTATTTAAGTACCAGGGGTGTAAACTCAAGGCAGAAGACCTCTATCCTATGATCAAACAGGGCAACAATGGACCAATTGTTGAGAGTAGATAATCTCTCCTTCACTTCAGACTCAACTAGACCCAAGGGGAGCTTCCCTAGAGGTGTCCTTGAGAGGATTAGTCACAATACAAGATGAATAAATTGAAAGTGTTGCAGTAGTACCTAGTGTATGCTTGGTCTTAAAGTTTTTTGACTGGAACAAAGACTGGTGTATTGCAAATGGGACCTCTTAAAAGTTTATAAGCACGTCATTGCATAATTACAAAATGTGGGTATACAAAACATGATTCCTTAGAATGATGGCTGCTATGGCTCACTACAAATATTTCCTGCTTGAATCAGAGAATCATGAAATGCATACACACTAATTTCCTAATCCTAATCTACCAGTGAATGATGTTTTCATTTAGAGTGCATGGTGAATCATTACTCCTAGAACTGGTGCCTAATACATTGGGTTATAAAATCACATCATACCATGAGAGACGACAACATATTGAAATCGCAAAGAAATATGAGTTGTGCAAATACATATACCACAAACAATAATATCATATAAATGAGCATTCTTAGTTATCCATCCCCAAACTACAGAAATCCATATCTAATAGAGAAATAACTATTACAAAGCATGTAACAAATTAGAATGTTGCAACATTCATCAAATGTCTATTACATTCATACAAATGCATGTGGCTAGAGAGAACCTAAGCATAGAATTTCACTGAAGACCAACAAATGGAGCCGTGGAGTCATTCAATTGTGTAAACCATTTACAATACAATGACCTCCTAGTGATTTACAAAAGATGTTGTAATGGTGACTAGATTAGTAGGAGTTGAAAGCCTAGAAGCTACTTGACACTTGCAGTTACGTGGAAAGAAGAAATGAACGACCTTTTGTTCTAATAAATGAACTGGTATTTATAATGCTTTGCTCAATTGTTTAGTCGCTTTCAAGAATACAATTAAAAAATGGACATGCTGTACCCAAGAAGTGCAATCCCGCAAAATCCACAAGATGGACAATTTGGATCAGGTGTAAGGACCATCAGCATTTAGAGCTCAACAATTCCATTGATGGCATTTGAATTTGCATTTGAATCTGCACCCATAGGGTTAAACAAAGGTTTCTCGGCAATAATATCAAATTTGGTAGTTGCAAGGTCCAATTTGGTATCAATGGTGTTATGGGAGGATCATGCGAGTGCAAAAAGCAATCTAAAAAAATGTGGAAATTCAAAACAGGAGATTATGTGAGATGAGGATGGAGATCCAACTTTCCCAAGATATGTAAGGTTTCAGGTCAAGATAGGAGGTTGAAACTGGACGGGCGAATAGAAGTTCTGAAGTTGAATCCCACAAAAGAGGTGAAATGAATGAAGGAAGTATCATGAAGAAATGCAAGGAAAAGATTTGAGATTGTACATCAAGGCAAGATGTCCAAGTGGAGAACAGGATCATGTGGAGGAAAAAGTTTGGATTCACTTTGGAAGTCTACAAAAGGGAAGAGATACAAGACCACAAGGAAGGGAAATCCAAATGTCTATCAAGAGTTTGAAAGAGCTGGAAAGGAGGAAAATGGAAAGAAAAAAAGGAGGCGACAAACCATGTGAGGATTCCATGTGGGCACGAGTGTTGGAACAAGATATTGGAACAAAGGTCCCGGTGCATGGACATGTAAAGGAATCCTGCAAATGGAAAGAAATGCAAGAAAAGATCGCAGAACCGGATGTCTAAATATCCAGAGGTGAGAATGAAGAAAGGAGGGAAAGGGAGAAAGAAAATATCTAGAAAAACCTCAAAAGTACACAAAAGAATAAAATGGAAGATTGCGGACAAACTTTGCAAAAGAGGACAATGGGAAGTGGATGTTAGAACAAGAAAAGGTCTGAATCCACTTTGAAAGTCAGCAAAGGTGAAGAAAATGGGGGTTGCAACCACTGGTAGCAAAAGTGGACAAGGGAACAAGATGAGAGACAAATATTTGGATCTCCATCCTGTTGTGACCATTTCACACATCGCCCCATTGCAAATGGGGACCCCCTCTTTTTGCTTGTTTTTTGCTCGCCTTTCGCTTCGTTTTTAGGGTTTTGTTAGTCAGTCAGTTGTCTGGATTTAGGGTCAAGCCTTAGGGTTTTAATTGCCATCTTTTTAGGCCAGAATCCAATCAATTTTGAGAGCTTTTTGAGCTTCCTTTTGTAGGATGCAAATTTTGAATGCAATGATTTCGCCAAAATGGTCTATTTTCAATTGGAATTTTGAGTGCAGAGCTTAAATTTGTCTAAGTGTTGATGATGAAGTGTGAATTTTGTCCAATTGAGTAATTTTGACCAAATTTTGACTTTTTTTGATTTTTGATCTCAAGCATTGGGAATGATTTGTTTTTGGCTCATGAAGTGATTAAATGTGCAAAATCATGATATTTTGACCTGTAGGAGCAAAATCGCTCCTGTCCCTCAGTGAAGGACCGGAGCTCGTTTTCAAATATCTTACTGTCCCTGCAGAGTCAAGATGAATTTCGAATTGCAAATGATGAAGAATGGCGTGATCTTTCCATTGAATATAAATTGAAGAATTTCACGAACACGGAAGTGCCTCCAGGAGTCAAAATCACTCCTGTCCCTCAGTGAAGGACCAGGGCGAAGTTCTTTGTAGCTCCCGTCCCTCTCCCAGGGACCAGAGCGAAATCCTTCATAGGGCATGTCCTGGACGAAGAGCAAGCAAGTTTTTGGTTTGAAGGAAGGAAATGATGTGATCTACCCGTTGAAGACAAATTGAAGATTATGAAACGTCAACAAGGGACCAAAACACCCCAGTTCGCTCCTGTCCCTCAGGCAGGGACCAGAGCGATTTTTGTCTTAAATGATTTTTTTGCCAAGTTTGAGAGAATCCCAAGGCATGGGTGAATGGAATGGAACATTACGAATCCATTGAAGATAGTTTTCAAAGATGATAAAGTGAAATGAAGCCCACAAGGCCAGGATCGCTCCTGTCCCTCTCCAAGGGACCAGGGCGATATAATGATTATACTATCGTTCCTCCAAATTCAAGACTTTCTAAGACGGAGAACAAGGTGGCAAGGACGTCTTAAGGCATCTCCATCAAGCACAAAGCATCAAGGGTCGTCAACATTGAACGAATTACATCAAGACCCCCAGTTCGCTCCTGTCCCTCAGGAAGGGACCAGAGCGATATTGAATATATTGGCCAATTCATGCAAAAATCACGTTAAGTCAAGACTTTACAAGGTCGTAAAAGGTTCAAAGCGTCCTTTGAAGGTCATATACCAAGGTGTTGAACGTTAAGATGCTACCAATTTGTACAAAAGGCCCATATCGCTCCTGTCCTTTGGACAAGGACTAAAGCGATTTTTATTAAAATACCCATGTTCTCTCAAAACCAAGACAAGGCAAGGATAGGCAACGTCAAAGATGCTATTTGGAAGGTGATGAACGAAGAACCAAGATCAAAAGTTTGCAAATTTGACCAAGGACACAAGGATCGCTCTTGTCCCTCTCCAAGGGACCAGAGCGATATCTATTATATTTGCTAAATCTCTCAAAAATCACGTGAGGTCAAGGTTTTTGCGGATCACACAAGGTCTAAGGCATCATAACAAGGTGATATGCAAAAGGGTTAAACGTTAAATGATCATCAAATTGAACAAAGAGACTATATCGCTCCTATCCCTCTCCAAGGGACCAGAGCGATTTGCATGGGATCCTTCATTTTCTTTCAAATGCATGTCAGGGCAAGTTCACGCAAGATCAAGGACGTCCTTTAAAAGGCAATGAACAAGGAACCAAGGTTGAAGGATGATGCATTTTAGCTAGAGCTTCAAGATCGCTCCTGTCCCTCTCTAAGGGACAAGGGCGATGATCCTTCTAGCGTCTAAATACCTTATGGAATTCAAGCAAAATGAAAGTGGAATGAGAGAATTGCATTGTTTGTCCTTCATAAAGATGATTGAGGCTCGAATTTACAAAGGTCAAGGAGAAATTGATGGATCGCTCCTGTCCCTCTCCAAGGGACCAGGGCGATATTTGCCAAAAATACCTATTATCCTTCGAAGATCATAACAAAACAAGTTGCAAAGGGTCTAAAACGCCATTTGGAAGGCAATGAACGAAGAGTTAGAATCAAAAACGATGAATTTCAAGCTAGAAGACAAGGATCGCTCCTGTCCCTCTCCAAGGGACCAGGGCGATATTACATTTAAAGACATTCCTTCGCACAAACAAGTCAATCAAACTCGAAGGACCTAGCTAAAATGTCGATTTGAACGTGGAAATGAAGACTTTGGACGTCAAAAATGCAAAGACCAAGACCAAATTGATGGATCGCTCCTGTCCCTCAGTCAGGGACCAGGGCGATGAGGTATGTATATTTCATTTTCAAGTTTTGGCGCCCAAAGCAAGTATTTTTGAATTTATTTTAAATGCTAAAATTCGATATGTTTTGAAAATTCAATTAAATGGCATTTAAATATTGCGCTTGGTGTTAATTAATTATTTTGCCTTATAAAAAATCGAAGTTTATTAAATAATAACGATGGCATTTAATAATTAATTATTAAATTAATAAAAAATCAAAAGGAGCGCTTGGTATTTTAGAGGTCGGCCTTTATTATTTATTTAAAAATCATTTAAATTGCCTTTTTTTTTACATAAGTCGGCCTAAGGTAATTATGGTGAAAAGCGCCTATAAAGGGGAGACGAAAATCGTCATTTTCACATCATCATTTATCATCTCTCACATGCGATCTTGAAGGAGAAAGTGCGAATTGTGTTTGAGGAGTGCGAACTTAGTTTTCACTTGGGCGAATTGACAAAGGAACGATCATTTAGAGGAGATCACGTCGAGGACATACCAAAGGAGTCGAATTTGTCAAATGCATTAGAGATCACGTCAAATACTTGAAGGGTGGCAAAGTTGATAAGAAGAACGTTGGTTTGAAGATCACATCGAAGCTATCTAACGTCAATTTTGCCTAGGCGAATTTTTCTTCATTTTGCATTCTAGAGTTAGCTCTCTTTTGAGGTATGGCGATATTTGCTTTATTGTTTTATTAGTTGATCGTCATTACCTAGATTTTGAAATTTTGAATTTTGAATTCCTAGCTCAATCGTTTTATTTTAGGAAATGATAACTCAAAGACTTATCATGAAGTTTCCTAAAATTTATTCTCTAATCTATGTTATTTATTGCAAAATCTAGCTTCTCATTATGAAATGTTGTGTAGGTATGGCAACCCCGAAGACGGGAGCATCCACCAGTTGTTCAGCTCTCATGAAAGAAGATCAGAAGACCAAAGAAGTGGAGACTAAGATTGTGTCGAAGTGGAGCAACATTGGAGATACTAATTTAGGCAACTTCAGCACGAAGAAGTTTCGAGATGTCCCTTACATTGGTAAGCCATCACCTGTCGCCTGGAGGATAATTGAAAGTGGCATCATTAAGGCGGTCGGCTTTCCTCCAGCTGTTCAGTACCATGAGTTGATGATCGAGTGTGCTCGTCACTATGATCCACAGTCCAGAACGATCGTGTCCAAAGAGGGAAACACTTTGGCATACCTTTCAGAGGAAGCTATAAGTGAAGCTTTCCATCTTCCAGAGCACAGGGACATGATATACAAGAGCATAGAAGGAGCCAGATCAATGTACGAAGATGATCCAGATGCTTGTCTAAGCATAATCAATAAGAACTGGCTACTTAAGAGCCATCCCTGTCTGAGCAAGGTCCCGAACACATCGCACAGGATTGATTTCCAGGAAGAATACAGAGATTTGATTACAATACTCAACCGAGTTACAGGAGCCCCTCACGCCTTCTATTTTGAGAAATGGATGTTTTACTTCATCCAGGTGATTGTTCAAGGGAAAGGTACGATACATTGGGCTAGGATGATTAGCCATTGCTTGGACGTACAGTTGAAGAGACTCAAGGCTACTAAGTCCTTCCACATGAGTTCATATGTCATCTATGCCTTGATTAGGAGTGTTGAGTACGCAGGACTACCTCACAGAGGAGTGATTGGAAGAGGACCTGGCGAGGTCAGAGCTTGCGATTCCTATGCCTACTTGCATCATCCGCCAGGAAGTAACTACAAGTTAGTTAATGATACCTTCACGATGAACATCACAAGGACGTTGCAAGGTGGGATTCACAACAGATTATCTCAAGATGCACAGGAATTCATAAAGAGGTACGGTGTTTGGTTCATTCAGTTTCCCAAGTTCACTTATATTAGAGTGCATGGATGTCCTTTACCACCATACATGTTGCCGAGATATCCGACAGACAGAATTGTGTTACTTGAAGTAACAAGACAGTTGGCAGCATATGCGAGGGCATTCAGACACAGACATCAGAATGGAGTTCCAGTACCTATCATTTTGGGCAATTCAGTTGAGGTATGTCCTAATGCTTTAGCTATGGATGACGCAGAGAAGGAGTTAGCCTTGTATGCTTTTTCATCTTTTGCTTTGAGAGAAAGCTTTGATCCACATGGACATTTAGAGGAGACAGTCGGCAGAAAGTTTAGGCATGAGTACCAAATAGAAGATTTTATGATGAATCTCTTAGATGATCTTGAAGTGAAACGGAAAATGCATTCTAGATTGCCTTTGGATTTCATCAGGAAATGCAGGATTTATAGAGTGGCCGACCAAGCTCAGGACAGTGGCAGACATATCCAGTCATCCTATGATCGAGAAAGCAAAACAATAAGGTTGGATTGGAATGAGCCCGAGGTCGTGGATTTAGATACTTTGATGGCACCAGTCTTGTCTTGTACTCGCAGATGGGTTGACGTACAGCATCAGAAGTTGAGAGAACAAGGCATAGCTATGTCTTTCACTTTGGAAGAGAAGCCTACCGAAGGTGGAGCTAGTGTGAGTGAAGGCAATCCTAATCCTCGAAATTCAGGTGAAGGTAACCATCGATGTGCCAGTGAGGGCAATCTCCATCCAAGAGGTTCGAAGAGGAAAGAGAGACCTGGAAAGAGAGAATCTTCCAAGAAGAAACAAGAGGCTAACAGAGATCCATCGTCCGGTACTTCTTCTAGACCTGAGAAGAGAACAATTCAAGTGGAAGAATCCATGGAGTCTATGGTACAGAATGACAGGCAGGAAGGAGGACAGGCCCAGCATGGTTCACCAGATGGATCTCTCCAGGACTATGAGTTAGATGAAGATAAAGAAGACAATGAAATGACATCTCCCCCTAGACAAGAGGAAATAGTGCACAAAGAGATTCAAGTTCAAGAAACAAGATCGATTATTCCAGATTGGTTGAAGGAAAGATTAACCAAGGTGATCGTAGTAGAAGACGAGGACAGTGCAATTGATTTAGAGAGCCTTGTTGGACGTTCTCACGAAGTAACAGAGAAGAGAAAGGCTACTATGATGTCCAAGATGATTCGAGATGAGACTGGATCCAGAAAACTGCAGATAGCTACACCGGCAGCAGACAAATATGAAGGTGAGATCCTAGCAGAGGAATATGATATACAGACATTTGAGCTAGGACCATCCACAGCAGAACAAACATTGGACGATGCTACCGACTCATTTGAAGCATTAAAGGACAAGCTTAGAGAAGAAATGGAGAAGAATAGAAAGCTTGAGAGGGAGGTCGGTGCATGGAGGGCATATTTCAGTCACATCAATGAACCTTTGGGGCGTCAGGATCCAGCTAGATCACCAGTGCAAGCACTTCCACTTCAATCAATCAATGAGGCAGAAAGATTCAGGAACATGGTCCAACGTACAAGTAATTGGATGGATAGATCTCATACAGTGGCCATAGAGTTTGTAACAAGGATGATGAAGATTATTCATCAAGCTATCCAAGTTCTTGAGATAATCCACAATTTGATGATAACAGTAGCTGCATTTGCCCATACCAAAGATGTCATCATTCCTGTCTTGAAGGTAATTAGACACACATCAAGGAAAGTTTTAGCACAAGAGAAGATCTTGGATGGAGAATCTCACAGTTTGTTTCAGTGGTCAACCTTGCTCCATATGAAGAGTGTTTTCTTCGAGGACATCAGTGTTAGATGTGGCCAAATTGAGGAGGTGATCAATCCGATCCAGGACAGAGTATTTGAGGTACTTCGTACCATTCTTGGCAGAAGGATCGAGGTCGAGACAGATGTGGATATGCAGGAGTTAGAGGATAGAATCAAGGTCATCTTTTGCAAGGACGCAAATGTTACAGATGAGCAATATGATCAAATGTTTGCCACCATGCTCCTGATTGAAAGAACAAAGGAACTTGAATCTACTTGGGACACAGCTCTTCTAGATGCATTCGATCAGGTCATCCACTTGGAAGAGAGTATGAAGAATCTTCCCGAGATTCCAATTGCAGAAATCGAAGGAATCGTGACAAGATTCATTGCGTATGCCAAAAAAGAACATTGGAAAGGGAATAAGGTTCTAGATGAAAGGTTGTTATAGATGACATGGCATCTTATTTGTCATTGGTTTATGTCTCCTAGATTTTTGTGCCAAATTTAATATTTGGCTATGTATTTAATATTGTTCAGTAAAAAGGAGGCCATTTGTAACAAACCCTAATTAGGGTTTAGGTGTCATGATCTTGACCGTTGATTTACTTTCGATCTGGACCTTTCATTGTATTTGGGGATGCTATTTATACCCCCATTTTTCATTTCATTTGGTAATAGTCAATAGTTAGATATCAGAGAGTTTATTGTATTAGAGAGATTAGAGCTAGAAGTAATTTTATTTTGTAGCAAGATTGAGTTTTGAAGAGAGGAATTCAAACAATTGTTGTACATGATGACTTGGAAATCAATAAAATATTGAAGTTATGGTGTTTTGTTGCAACTTTCTTGGTTATCTTCATGGTTGTTTAATTTACTTGAATCATGCTCAATCAAAGTAGTGTGTTAATTTGAAGGACATAGTGTGAGACTTGATCTTTGGTAGGATTCGTAATCCAAACCACTAGCTTCTTGCTGATTGTAGGAACGCCTTGCGTGGTCGACTGGAGAATACCTTGAATCCCTTAATCTTCAATCATTATTGTATCTTGGATATGTACTTTCGTGGTAGTGTCCTTGATCTTTGATGCATTGAATATTATTTTGTTACCTTAGAAGATCGCACTAATTTCAATTGAGTTGTTATCTTATGGCAAAATTGAAGTTGGTTGAATCTTGCCAAGTCTTGTCCATACGAAGTCATTCTTAGGGTTAGATTAGATTAGACTTCTTGAAAACCCTACTCTTTTGTTATTTTTGAAAAGTTTCTTTAGTTTAGTAAAATCTTGAGCTTTCGGAATATGTAAGACCCCTTGAAGGAAACAGCAAATCACATCATACCGCTGGAAGCTTGTCCACACGTAGAGACCCTACTAACCAGAACCTTGGAGTCTTCCTAACTGATCCTTTATGCGAATCTTCAGCACTTAGAGGCTTTTTCTCAAGAGAGGATAAGATGCCTATTGGTATTTTATTCTGTGTATGATGGTGTATAAAATACACGTCAACACATCCCCATCTCAAAAACGACAAAATGGGAGGAAAATGGAAATAATGAAGAAAGGACCTTACAAAACTTTTAGGCAAGACTAGATACTAGAATAGAATATTGAACTTGGCAATAAAATGATCAATAGTCCTAAAAGTCCACAACTTCACAAAAGCACCAAAAAACAACCTAAAACTCCCCATACTTGGAATTATTTCAAAGATTTCCAACCTTCAATTGATGGGAAAACTGGGGGATGATGAAGGGCAACACATGCAATTTTGTCCAAGGGAGCCCATTGGAAAAACATCTCAAATCATTTATACCAATATAAGCTCTAGTTGGGGACATGTTCCTTTTGCGAGCACAATGAAAATCCAACTATCTCCAAGAAAGGACCACAAAAATGGACAAAAGGACCAAAATAAATACTTTCATCATGACCAAGGGTCATGATTGCACAAAGACAACAATATATACAACACAAACCCATTACTTACAAGAAATAATGCTAATACATAGCATCATGAAACAAAAAAATCACAAGATCTTTTGTCAAACTCAAGAGGCAATATGCACTATTAGCATACTCGACAAATTTATATGACCACGCCATTAGCGATATTCTTCTCCTTTTGAAACATTTGAGCAACAACCCACTATGACCTCCCCATATTAGCACATACCTTTGGAACTATAACTCAAATGTCTCTTGCTAGTCATTCTTTATTCCAAGGGTTCATGTCATGTTCTCGAAATGAAATAAAATGCCCCTAACTCCTAGATCACCTTTGAGGTGACAAAAGGTGGATGCATAATTGAAATCTACCCCATGGATTTCCAATGTATCCAAACTCGAACCAATATCCTCCTTGGATGTCATCTTGTCATTCCATGTCGCACACCTCTATTTGTCAACATGTGAAGACTTGTTGATTAATGCAACAAATCACTCACGCCCATCTTCATTTTCTTGAAGCACAACAACAAAAATATAAGATGAAGCAACATGGGGGAAGAGTTATAAAGCTAAGATACTGGTTCTTGGCATTTTAGGCTCGGTCCGGGTCCTGGTTCTTGCCCAGTCCTAGTCCTCTCTGGGCTCTCCCTGGATTCCACCCGAGTCCTGCCTAGGTGGACCCACAGAGAACCCATCCACCTGGGCAGGACCCGGGTGGAACCCAAGGAGAACCCGAGCCTATAGGTTCCAAAAAACGGGGCCCACGGGTCATAAAAACACAAAAAACCAATAAAACACTTTTTTAAATATATTTTTAACATGTAAACCCATGTCTCTCTGATCTTTTCCAATATGCTTCACCAATCTGCTCTGAATTTTGTTCTTATCCTCTACATAAGGCTACTCATATATTCTCTTGTTCTATCGCACCAAGTTGTTCTAGACTACTGCAGATCTGCTTTTATTTATGTCCTTATTTTGTTCATCCTTTTGTCCTAATTCTATTCTTATTCATCTCTGTCGTGCTCTAACTTAGGATCCTTTTTTCGTGGTTGAATGATGTTGTATTATATTATTCTCTGTAGACTGTAATATCTGATAAGTTTATAACTGCTGTAATATATCATTGCAGCAGTCACATTGTATATTTCATTTTTGTATGGATTGTATCATTGTAATAATCAATAATGGTAGTGATAGTTTATAAATTATATAATTATATAATTATATTTTATAAATCTTTGTGTGTGTGTGTGTACAGACGAACCCGAACCCATACCCGTACCCAAGAAAAAAAAAATTTACCAAATACGCGGATCCGTACCCGAACCGGTATCTTAGTTATAAAGACTCAAGCCTAGATTTAACAAGAGTGGTGCATCCTAAAGATCTTCCTTGAGTTGCACATATTCATTAGTTGGTTCCTTACTCATAAGACTAATTCTTCATTTGCATCCTCAACAAGAGCAAAGCAAAGGAGGAAATCAGCAATGGCTTGAAGTTTTTCATTGTGAAGGACAGCATTTCATTTGTGGTGTTGTAGTTGTCCTCTTCAATGTGCACTCCTTTCTCTTCCCTTTGTAGGTTGACCCCTTCATATGACGAGTCCATTTGATCATGTGGGAAGGTCAAGTCATTCGCGTGAAGAATGCAAAGCATGACTTAACTATGAGGAGCACTTGGTTCTGCTCATCTTCGTCTACACATTGCACTTATCATGACCTTTGGCAACTCTTTCTTCTTCACAATCCACTGCTACACCGAAATCCTCTTCTCCAGTACTTCTAGCACTTTTGTTCCTCATCTTATTCTCTACCCTTTGTTTCTCTATGTTGTTGTTCATGTTTTTCCATTTGATCTAGCAATAGCAATATTACTTAGCGAAGGCACTTGTCCATCTCTCAACTCATATCCATTTCAAACCTGTACTACTATTGCATCTACATGATCTATATGACTTCAGATGGTAGCTTGGACTTTTGGATCCAATGCATGAGTTCCCTTGGATGTTCAACATTGTGAGTGAGCAACTCATACTTATCTAGATCAACACAATGTTCACAGCAAAAACTTGGATCAGTTGCATCATAGACACTATATTCATCTTCTTCCATAAAGCCATCTTCAAATAAAACATGCTGATTATCCTCATCTTGATAGTAATTAATGTAATCTTCCTCATAAGGAAGTTCTTCCTCTTTGCTCACTAACAGGGCAGCTACACGTTCAAGTGCAGTTGCCTTGAATTTCCAACAGCTCAAGGTGTGCTAGACATTTTTCAATTTCATTTTTGTATGATATGTCAAAACAAATGAGGTATTGACCAGTGAAATGTCCTTTCACATCCTATTTTTTTATGCAAATATTTTATACATCATGGATTCTATCCACATCTCTCCTTCTAATAATTATATCATAACCTTGTATCTAAGCCTTTTGAGATTCAAGTATTGCCAGAAGCTCACATACCTCCCCTTCAAGGTAATATAGCAAGTCTTCTTGTTCCATTTCATATCTATATGCCATAGTGGGAGAGTTCGGATGATGGCCATCAAAGTATGTTACCAGATCCAATGTTGCATGTTATGACTTTGCATATATTCATCAATCATTTTATACGCCTTTCTCCTCTCAATAAGCATATCTTCTCTTTTTACCTCATAATCAGACCATTGCATTTTTCAATGTATTTTGATTATGTTATCAACTAGACGTTTAGAAGTATACAAGCATTGTTCTCTTGAATCTTTGAACAAACAATTTCTATATGATGTGCTAACTTCCGAATTTTGATAGGTAGGTCTGAATGCTTTTTCCATTATTTTGAGTTTTCCACATTCTTTGTCTCCCTGAATGAGCTATAGCTTCTTGCTTTTGCTGGTATTTGAGCTGCCTTCATGTCTCCATCTTCAAGTCTTTTGACGCATAAATTGATTTTGGGTTTGACTAAAACAGAGCCACCACTCATCACTTGGAAGAGAAAACATTTTCCTAGCAGCTAAAACTTCACAATACCAAACAAAAACTTACATTCCTGCTAACTTTTTGTGCCAGTGTGTTGGCGTAGGGGACGAGCTATCAATTTATCCACAAACAATACCCTTCACAAGATTAACAAGGTCTTCAATATGAAAACAAGAATTTATATCCTCAGCAACGACACAGCGATGTTGGCATGAGTTGATGATGTTTCAACTTACCCAATAACAAACTAATAATGCCAAATCATCAAGGTTTTTATATTATTGGCTGAATTATAATGTCCCCAGGAATGACGCCATTATGTTGGTGCTAAAAATTGTACATACCCAAATCCCTAAAGCCAGGTCATTCTATAAGCACCAAGACTGTCAACCTCAAAGGCAACGGGCCTCTAACTTATTATCTAGCATGGCAACAATGGATCAACAATGGATCAATTACTAAGTGAGGGTAATCTCTCCGCTTAGAGTTCAACTAGACCTGAGAGGGCCTTCCCTAGAGGTATCCTAATAGGAAAAATGTCATTTTCCATCCTTAACCCAATAATCAGATTAACAATTGTACATAGTTAGTAGCAGAGCAGATCTGACACATGTCAGATCTGTCTGCCTTTGCAACGATTAATTTAAAAGAAGCAGCAACAACAATTAGTATAAATACACAGAAATTAATATAAAGAATGGTTCACTCCCTTAACAAAGACATCGTTTAATATATGTTAATCAGATTAACAATTGTACATAGTTAGTGGCAGACCATGTCAGATCTGTCTGCCTTTGCAACAATTAATTTAAAAGTAAGCAGCGATAACAGATAGTACAAATACACAGCAATTAATATAAAGAATGGCTGACTCCCTTAACAAAGACATCAATTAAAATATTAAGGGAACTATTAGCATGTAAAGGAAGCGCTCGCAATTTGTGATGAGGAAATAAAGAGTATTAAATCAAAGGGGTGCGATTGGCAAGAAGTATGTTTTGTTTGTTAAAAGAAGATATTAGATATAATTTGATTTGTTTAAAAGAGGTATGTTGATGGGAAGATATGTCTCTACAACCCAAAAGTCACATACCTTGAGGGAAATGAAAGGATATAAAATCATATGAGCCCCACGAGGTGGTATTGACAGGTGTTAGTGAAACCCTTGGGCCAAGTGGTGGTATTGATGGGTGTTCATGAAACCCTTGGGACTACTTGTGGAGGTGGTTTCCAAGCACCCTATGACAGTGATTCCCCGTCCTCCATTAGGATGAGGAACGAAGTAAGGATGAGGTCTAAATATAATAATTATTCATGGTATTATGAACAATTAATTGTCTCTAGCTTAATAATCTGACTTAAGGCATAATAATGTATGATGATGCTTGTTAAACAGGCAGTCCCTAGCAAGGGACATTACAAAAAATCACAACTCACGATAAACAAATTGAAAATGTTGTAGTAACACCCAGTGTACACTTGATCTCAAACATTATCACCAGACCAAAGACTAACCTACTACACATAATACCTCTTATTAAACTAATAAGCACATCATTACACAACTGCAAGATGTGAAGAGCACTCAAATATACTGAGAGGTGGGGGTGAATCAGTATATTATAAAATTTTCTACTTCTTTTTAAGAAACTGAATTAATGATGCAACTCAATGAATCATACACATTTACAAGGAACACAATTATTTTTCTCATGGAAACCCAATGAGGGAGAAAACCACGGTAATTATGCAAGTAGTTTTATAATTGTCTTTTACAAAGATTGTAGGCACCAACCTCTAAAGTTTGTGAGCACCAACCCACTGGAAGCACCAACTCCCCAATTATAATTTAGTGAGCACCAATCCACAAGGACAAAGCACCAACTTCACCCAATTTTGATTTAGTGAGCACCAACCCACAAGGACAAAGCACCAACTTCACCCAATTCTGATTTAGTGAGCACCAACCCACAAGGATAAAGCACCAACTTCACCCAATTGAAGCACCAACTTCACCTATGCAAAGTACCAACCTCTACACAAGATTATTTCACAATTTTGCTGCAAATATCAGCATAAATCTGCAACTCCAATTTGATTCACTTCTTTTAGAAGTCTGATACAGAATTCTGATTACATCATTACACTCTCTTTAATATCTGCCCATTCATCTCAGAACACAATACTTCCACAGCACCCTTCTTATATATGTATGTATATATATATATATATATATATATATATACACCCACAAGCAATAAACAGCCCTTCCTCTTCTAAGTTCTATAATACCAGCATTATCCCCCTTTTTAAATTTCTCACACTGTGAAGATAATATCAGAACTATCTACCTTACTTCACACTTTAATCTGCCAGCATTTTATACATTAATTTTTCTTCAATATTTCTGAATTATATTCCAGAAATGTATTCCCTTTCATCTGAAAGATATTTTTCAGAATTATTTCTTTCTACTACTTTTTCTTTTATATTATCACCAGAGAAATATATATATATTTATACATCTTTACAAATGTTTGGGAGGATTCTTCAAAGAGTCGTAAATCTTTCCTTAGCTAAACCGCCGCACCCATTCATAGAACTTTGACTAATGTTAACCAAAAAAATAAAAATAAAAAAATCGCAACTAATGGAATGAAATTAACATCGCAACTACTTGGAAAGTCAATGCCTTTTGTGTTGTCGACTAAACACTTTCTGCCTAATCATCAACTTGACTGCAATCCTAGCATCGATTCCAATCAGGCCTGGAATTTGACGGCCACCCTTATTTGTCAAATGAATTTTTTGTGACAGTTTGGTTGTTTTGAAGACTTTCATTTGATATTTTTAGAAAAATATTAATTGTCAAAAAATTTAATTTATGATAAAATCTTATGATAAGTTTCTAAATTTATCTTAAAGACAATCTTACTAAAAATATGTAAAAAATAAAATTTACTAAGTTTCTAAATTCATATAAAAATAGACAAACTATTCTTAAAAATCATATTAAAATATTTTAAAATTGATTCAATTATGACAAGTTTCCAAATTCATATACGAAAATAGAAACTATTCTAAAAAATCATGTTAAAATATTTTCAAAATTAGAAACAATAATATCTTACCATTTTAAAATATTCTAAATAAATTTGTATTTTTATAAAAAAAATTCTAAAAACAATATATATCAATATTATGAATTATAATACTATATAATATATATTATCTATTATAAATTTTTAGAGTTTATTAATTATTTGAAATGTCATATATACATCTTTAGAAAAATATAGCATGTCAATACATACTGTCTGATAATTTTTTAAGCTGTCATATACAGTCCAAAAGTGAAAAAACGGCCATATAGCCTGTCAAATCCCAGGCCTGATTCCAATATATTAAATTTGATTTTGAGTTATTCTTTATCGATTTTGTTAGACACGATCATTGCTTTGACCCAATTTGACCAGATATGCCAAGTGAAAACATCTAGTGCCCCGTATATTTTGGTGATGACGATAATATATGTGCGTTGATTGTTTGAAGAGAACTACAGCCTTTGTTGTATTACTAGAATTAGAGATTTTCTATTTCATCGATTTCAAATTGATATAAATAATCCGCTATTTGCTCCAGATTTTATAGATCAACACGATACTGAAAAGTATCCCAGTTTTGTAAATCAACGGTGCTGAAAAAAATAATTTTCTCCCGATTTAATATAGTCTGGCTACTTATAGATAGAATCGTATGGTGTTTGTGCTGCATCCACCATTACATCTCTTAATATACTTCTGCTGTTATATAAACTCGATGTATGATAACCAATCTGCTGTGTAGATAGACTTCAGTTATATATTTCTGTATATACTTCAGTTATATATATGACTGTAGATAGACTTACAATATATATATATATATATATATATACATTTCTGTATACATATTCCTTCTGTTATATGTTTCTGTATATATATTGTCATCAACTACTGTATAATGTTCCATCACTGTCATTTGTGCAGATGAGTCTGAATATATATATTCTATCAGACTGTATGCATATTAGAAGACTGTATTTAGACTGGGACTGTGTGCACATCTCAATGTATGATCTTAGAAGACTGTTCAATAGATTTGGCAGTGTTCATGGTTTAGCAAATCCTCTTGTCACCAATGTTTAGCAAATCCACTTATCATCAATGACAATATGTCCATCAAGATGTGGGTATGAAGCATGACAACAAATAATGAAATCACAAAGGATAATGAGTTGTGCAAATACATACACCAGAAATAATGATATCAAAAAACTGAACATTCTTAGTTATCCATCTCCAAATTGCCAAAATCCATATAGAATTAAGAAATGGCCATTACAAAGCTTGTAATGAATTAAAATGTTGCAACATTCATCAAATACCTATTACATGCATGTAAACAAATGTTGCAAGAGAGAACCTAAGCATAGAATTCCCCTACAGATCTACAATATAATGACCTCCTAATGATTTAAAAATGATGTTGCTCTAATGACAACTAAATTTGCAGGAGTTGAAACCCTAGAAGCTCCTCAGCACTTATAATTGCATGAAAAGTAGAAATAACCAACCTTCGTTCTAAAAAATGAACTGATATTTATAATTCTTTGCTCAGTCATCAAATCACTTGCAGCAATTTGACTAAGAACTAGACATAGCGTGCCAAGCAAGTGCAATCCAACAAAATTCTCAAGATGGACAAATTGGATCAGATGTGAGGATCATTGGCATCTAACATAGTTACAAGCCTAGGACTCGCCTCGGACTCGGCAAGCTGATTTTTGACTTGGACTTGGACTCGGACTCGCGCCCAGACTCTGCCGAGACTCAACAAATTGAAAAACCCAAGAAATTCAAAGATTTTTAATGATTTTATACTTCTTTCATGCATTTTTTAATAAATAAACAGTAAAGACACAATAATCTTATCAAATAGAAGCACATACACAAGTTTACATTGATCACATAAGTATAAATGCAAATTTTAGGTTTGCGCTGAAGGAAATGAGCTAAACTAAATAACAAATTAGAAATATAGAGAGTGTCAAATGTCTACAAAATTCATGGAATATGAAAACCATGTCATCAAAAGTTCAAAACATATATCAAGTTCAAAATAACAGCTAGAGCCTAGAAGTCTAAGGCTCAGAGGAGCCAATATCAGTCGACCCCACAACTATACTACGTGTGCGCCTAAGATAGGTCCTAGAACGTTCTGTAGCCATGATCTCTACCTGTGTCTGAGGCTCAGGCTCACGCTCAGTGTCATCCATATCCTCATCCACATCATCCTCGAGGTCCTCCAATGGGTCTCCTCGTGCTCTAGACCCTTTTTTTCATTTAAAACTAATATTTTTTTTTCTTATTATTTTCTGCCTATGTGGCAGAGTCTGACCCACGAGACTCGGCGAGTCTGCCAAAACTCGGCCAGACTCGGCCGAGTCCAAGTCCAAAGGCCATGGGCCTCAGCAAGGACGACCCGCCTCTAGACTCTGCGAGTCTTGCAACACTGGCATCTAGAGCTCAACAACTGCATTAAAGGCAATATGATTGCCCTCATCCTCCATCATTGAATTTGCATTTGAATCCACACCCTTAGGATTAAACAATGGATTTTCAACAATAATATCCAATCTGGTAGATCCAAGATAAAATTTGGCATTAATGGCATTATGGGAGGATCAAGTGAGTACTAGAAGCAACTAAAAAAGAAATGCGGAAGTCCAAAGTAGAATATGTGAGAAATGGAAGGTTTTGGATGAAGACCAAAGGTCAAAACTAGATGGGAGAATACAAGTCCTAAAGTTCAATGAAACATCGCAAAAGGGGTGAAACTAATGAAGCGTCGTGGAGAAATGTGGGGAAAAGACCTAGGACTGGACATCAACACAAGATGTCCAATTGGAGAACTAGATGAAGTAGAGGCAGAAATCTAAATCCACTTTGGAAATCTGCAAAAGGGAAGAGATGGGGGACCATGGTAAAGGAAAGGAGATCTAGATGTCTATCGGGATTCCACTAGAGGTGGAAACAAGGATACTGGAAGGAACAAAAGGTGTGATGAACATTGCAAAGATGAATGTTGAAACAGGGGACGAGGGACCAAATGTTTGGATGTATGAAGGAATCCCACAAAGGGGAAAGGAAGAAAATGCAAGAAATGATACGGGAATTGAAAGTTTGAATATCCAAAAGCAGGAAAGAAGGAAAACATTTGGATGGACCTCAAAATTCTGCAAAAATAGGAAAGGGATTGTGGAGAAACTTTGCAGAAGAGGACATGAAGTAGATGCTGGAATTGGAAGAAGTCTGTATCCACTTTGGAAGTCCACAAAGGTGAAGAGAAGAGGGGGATTGCAGAGATTGGGAGCAAAAGTGGACAAGAGAACGAGACGAGAAACAAATATCCAGATTTGCATTGAAATCCCACAAGTGACGAAAAGCGAGGAAAATGTAAGGAATGAATGAATTTGTAGACCTTGTGAAACTTTTAGGAGGGATTGCATTGGAATAGGATATTAAACTCGGAGAAAAAATGTCCAATAGTTCACTAAAAGTTTGCAACCTCACAAAGGCACCATACAATAACCAAAAACACCCCATACTTGGTATTTCTTTGGATTTTTGGAAACTTGAACAGATGGATAAAATGGGGGATGATGAAGGGCAACATTCAAGCAATTTTCACCAAGGGAGCCCATTTGAAAAACATCTCAAACTGATTATACACGAAAAACATCTCAAACTGATTATACACAAGGCCAAGTGCAAAAAATGCAAAGGAGTACCAAAGACTTAGGCAAATTCATGCACTACAAAGTTGGGCACCAACACTAACCTTTGAGTAACTCAAGTTGTGCATGGGTTTTGACATCCTCCGTTTTGGAGAGAAATTTTCGCTTTGTATCTGTTTTTCCTATTGTTTTGGCCACCACTCATAGCCCAACTACAAATATTCTCAACTGCCTCACCAATATATCTAGCAAAATCTTCAATATTTAAATCTAAACACTAGCTTTGATCATGCCATTATGTGTGATAATTTTGAAGATCAGAAATGCAAGTCTTATATAAACCTTGTAATTATGTGATGTTTTATCAAGATTCAATAGCAAAGTTGAAACAAAAACTACGCAGTTGGATCCTGATAAAACATCACATAATTTGCCATTTGGTGAAAAATACCCCTACTGGAACCCTAGTAGTCAACCGTGGTATCTGTGGTAGTGACAAACTACACTGGTTCACAATTTTTCCAACAATGAGCTTCTCTTGATCCTTGCTCATCCTAACTGCATTCTAGACAATGAGTTTCTCTTGATTCTTTCATTTTTTATATGTTTTCCTATATTTACTTCCAACTTTTTCTGAATGATTATTGATTACTTTATCCGATGGCTTTAAATATTTGTTCAAGCTTCCCCAGCTTTTTCCAGCCATATGTTTCAAAATACAAGGAAAGGTATGATTCTTGCAGTTAATTGCAAATATCGTGATTAGGACTTGGTTTAGTTAAGTCTATAATTTATTCCAATTGACTATATTACGCCCTCCAATATTTGATGAACATAAAGGTACGATATGAGTAAATGTTGTGTTGTTTTCCTACATGTTTGCAAATAATGCAGATGTATGGAACCTTTAGGATTTTATTTTTTTTATTTTTTTGATCTCATTTCTTTGGTTACATAAAATAAACAGATAACTACAACATTTGAACAACAAGAATACAAGAAAGATCTCCCCCTATAATAGGTTTAGACCTGGAGACTAGTGGGTAAGGAATTAGGAACTTTACAAAAATAAGAAGTATTGTGTAATGAAACCATTTGCACAATAGAAGAATACAATAGTGAATGTGATGCAAATACTTGATAATAATATGCCACTTCGAGGGGGCAACCTCCTAATCCACTTTGAGGGAGGATATCTCCAATGGTCTTCAACAAGAACACAATACTCAACATGATGATAATAGCTAACCTCTACCTCCTATATATATCATATTTATGCCAAGGATATAACCCAAGCCAACATAGATAACAACATATAGGCCCTAGGCCGACCTAAATGACTAAATAACAATATAATAATGATAATAAGCCACAAGCACTACTCATAATCCAGTAGACACTATAGGGTTAAGGGCATAAAATTCCCCCACCCCCATTTACAAAGGCATTGTCCTCAATACTAACTTTTTCTTTTTCTCTTTCTTCATCTTCCTTTTTTGCTTTTGCTTCTTCATCTGCTGCTTCTTGTTCTTGTTCTTTCTGAGAAGTTGCAGGCAAAATCAATGTGCACTATCCTTCTGACAAAGATAATTGATACATATACATAAATATACTACTGATAAATTGAAAGAATGTGCCCATCAAAATAGCATATTCATCTTAATACCGATATGAAACCACAAATTATATATTGCAGCATATTATTACTGCTACCTTCTAGCCTGTGATTTTAAATTCTTGACCACACAAGAACCAGGTTTTCTTCAAAAGGATAGTACTTCACCAATATGATTGTAGGTGCTTGGTTTGAATTGGCACTAGGTAAGCCAATTTTTCTGTGATTTTGGTATTAGAATCATTCTTACACAATGACAGGGATATTCTAGGCAAGCTACTTAAGAAAGAATCCTTCTTTATCTTGAGAAGCACTGGCAATAGGTGAACAATACGTTCAGGGAAGCTAAGCTTGACAGCACTCTCAGGTTGCCAGGAGAGTCTAACTAAGGATCCAAATATTCCCTTGAGGAGATCAATACAGACTTTAAACCATATCCTTCTGATGGATTCTTTGAAGTGTTACCATACCTTTCCAACCATTGACAATGTTTCAATTTACATGTCACAACTTGTGCACTGGTCAAGAAGAATGAATATTCTTAGAAATCCTTTTCCTGCAAACAGATTGATATTTCCTTGTTCATAAGAAGATGAATGTCTTAGGATACATTTTTGCTGATTAGAGGAAAAGATCATGTCTTTCAAAAACTATAAAATACAATCAAAACAGTCCTCTTTACCAGGTATTGGTAATCTTATTCACTAACCAGAATTTATGTTTGTAATGATTATGGATTAGGAAAAAACATCACAACCTTCAATTATCCACACTTCATGGATTAGTAAGTAGATCAACCAAATTTTAGTCATACATGTGTCGATCTCAAGGATAATGTCGAACAAATAGATCATAAAATAAATTGAGATTTCAATGTCTGGCAGAATACTAAGATAAAGCTCTAAGAACAAGGCATTTATCTTGGATTGTTCTTTTCTCTTGTTAAAGTCCCAATCCATTTGTCTGCAGATTGAATACCAAACAACCGCAGAGAAGACAGTTTCTCAAAACTTTAACGCAGTAATAAAGGTAACATAAACCAGAAAAGAAATAAAATAAGACATTTTTTGGGACAAGAAAAAATTCAGCCAGTTGTACCTTTGTCACACAGAAGTATGTCCTTCCAGACTCCCAAATTCGACGGCCAATGATATATTCTCTATCGCTACAGAAAAAAGGAAACTACAATATACAGCATAAATCAATATCAGAAACCAACATATAAATAAAAATATATAAAGAGATTTCAGTTTATATTTAAAGAAGACAAAAGTTACCTTTCTAATCCAGTGGACAATCATGGTTCCTGTAACAGGGCACTCCTCCAGAGTCTTGAAATAAATAAGCATGTTATCCCACCTGGGTCGGAAATCATCATCCCAGAAGAAATCTCTCATTATCTCTGGAGTCACATCATCAATTACCGTTCTGCTACAGTATGCTGTAGGACCAATCTAGGTAATGGAATTGTGGTTGGCACATAATAGGTAGTCAGAATGCATATTATTCAATAGAATCAATTGATAAATCTACCTAAAAATCGTTAACAAGCATATACACGATGTTTAAAAAAGAATTGTAACTACAAGATTTCAAAATCTTAAGTTGACAGCTCCAAACTCAAATGAATTAACATAAGCAAGTTGTTTTAAACCATAAATTCAACCCCCGCCTACCCTACTAAATCCTAACCACATAAAGAGATGATCTGCATGAAGATGCAAATTGCTATCATGCAATACTTTGCAAACAATTATATGCAACTGACTTATCAAACAGAATTTAGTTAATGAAATGACAACTCAAATCTGTTACCCCATATATTGGGATCTTACCTCACAAGTGCTGAGTGAACCACAAAATCCAAGGGATGTCTTTATGATTTTCAATTGATCCCATCTTACAGTTCCTTTTCTCTCTTTTGGAAGACAAACGGAACTGAAAAGATTTTCCGGCAAACTGAATTGTGGGATTTTTCAGGCGATTCCAGGTACAAAACGTACCAGAATCAGATTCTGAAACGAATCCCATGTGGGTACATCTGGTGTTCGTGTTTCTGGATGCCAAAATGTTTAGTGATTCTAGTTTGATCTTTTTGATATTCTTACGACCTACAATGTTGATTAGTGAACTCAGAACTTATCTATCATGAGATTCTAGTTTGATCTTTTTGATATTGAAAACTGAATTTAAATTAGTATGTTATGTTTCAAAATTTGATATTTGTAATGGTTTTGTTTAGCAAATGTATTGTATATGACATTCTAAACTTAATTCTATTTTCTAGCTGTGTGTGTGTGTGTGCGCGCGCGTATATACATATATGTATATAGATATGTACGTATATACATATATCTATATAGATATGTGTATGAACGTACCGAAAACGTATCCAACCCCAAAAAATATTCTGCTGTGCTGATATTTTGTACCCATACCCGATTCGGCAAGGATGTCCAAAAGAACAGAGAAATACTACAATTTTATAAAGAGATGAAGAGATACCTCTGGTTCATAACGCCATGCTTGGTAGGTCATTTTTGGTGTTGATCGGTTCATTATTTCTTGCCATGCAGGACCTCCATCTTTTATTTCCAGCAAATGGCACAGGTTATCTAAGTCCTCATGAGTGACAACTACCTCCTCCTTTCCAACAAAAGACGTGCTGCAAGTGCATATCAATCATCAGATGCCAATGAGTGGATCTATGTGCCAGTAAACATATTAAAAAGTGGCCAGTAAACTTATTAAAAAGTGGAGATAGATGTGAACATACTTTGGAAAATGAAATTTAGTACGAGCATCAGACGGCATAACTTCTAACCAGCCATTGATACATAATTTTTTTAGTATGAAGAGGGTGGAAAAAACTTGCTTCCAATAACATAAAATCCTATTCAAGGAAGGAAGCACAATAATATCTGTGTTTTACGATTATCTCATGCTCAGAAATTTCAAGATTTAAATCCTAACCAGATTAACAGCAGAACTTTACTATGCATCCCTTAACAATTCAGAGAGCAAATAGATGTAAAAGATAACACGTTCAGACTAGCCGGGACTATAGCAAATGCATAATAGCAGTAAAAACTTTGAAAATTCCAAGTATGTCAACATAATTTCAAATTTGTTAGATATGGAGAACTATTCCAGCAATAAGGAGTCTCTAAAGGTATATTAGTTGGGTTATCTCAAAAGTTTGTTGTCGTACTCTTTACCATAATTTGCAACCCATACACATCCAAAGTCTAAATAAGATAGGTTTAGAGAAACACCCTTCTCATGGGTATTTACTATTTGTAGTAATGATAATCATCAATCAAAATCTCATAAGTAACCATACAAAGGGGTCAAATATGTTCTATAGTTATTGGCAGAACCATATACGTGATACGTGAACTTCAGAATAGTAACAAAGTTCTTCAATATACCTTCACTACTTAGCTCGCCAAAGATTTACTCAACAAGCCAATATATTAAGAACTTCAACATTAAAATTAACACATGCAACATTTGCCAAAATATCAATAACATGGGCATTAAGGTACTGAAACCTTAATCAGACTCATATGATCAGCTTTCCCAGCTGGATCATATTTTATATTTGTTATCACAGCTTCATATGACAAATGATTTCTGAACAGCCAACCCTTTTTGCTCACAAAAAAGCAAGCTCAACGAGGCAGCTCTACAATTACTGGTATGTTTTACATATAGAGAAAATATATGTACAAATTTAACCCAGAAAAATGAACAAGCTTCAAAAACTACAAATTTCAAACTAGGTGAAAACAATTGCCCAAAGGATGTATTAGAGAAAAATCATGCATCTGTATCCAACCCCAATAAGATGAAAAAAAGGTGAGGATCGAAACATAATTTTCCACCGGCAACAGCAACTTAAGGGAATCCTGATCTGCAATTGCTTAGGATTTCCCACAACAATTCACCAATGCACATCTTATCAAGAATAAAATGTATTAGTGCTCTTTACCACAGTTGCACCAAGGAATATGCTTAGTGTGTGTGGAGAAAAATAAGCTAAAATTATGCTCCAATTCATAGTAACACAAGCTGAAGCAATGGAAACATACACGAACAAAAATCAGTTATAGAAAATATAAACCAAAACACATGCCTAAAAGAACATAGATCATGGCGATACTTAGTTTGGGAAGACTCTGGGAAGAAAACAACTGTGCCTCATCTTTCCATCAAATAACTGCCATTACAAAGCAAAATACAGGAGCATCTCTTCAATGGAATAATAAACCAGTGTGACCCTCCCCATCAACAATCTCAAACCTGCTGCTTTTGTCCTACTACGAAGCAACTTTGTATACTAATGAAATACTTCTGCAACCGCTAAAAAGAATCCCTATACTGTGAAAGACGTCGTTTTTATTCAAAATGCCAAAACCAGCATTGCGATGGAGATGAAACATTCGTTCAAGTGGAGAATCTTACTAACCAAATTTGGGAGCCACACAATCACTCCTATACAGATTTACTCACCAAGAAAATCCATTCTGCTAAATTTTCACCCCATATCACTGCTGAAAACGATAGTAATATGATTTGACATTACACTGACAGATAATCAATCCATCCTACATTATTTCTTCCAGCTTATGAAAGTTGGCACATCTTCCTGGAGTATGCTGCTCACACCAACATATTTGGTTTGCTGTCCTCAGGGTTGATGATGCAGGATTGGACTCACTCAAAAGAGCTTCTCTGTAATAAATCTTGTCAAGCCAAACTAGTGTCTTGTGGTGATTGGTGACTAGAGATCTCATGTCTAATATCCAAACATCTTTCTATCTGATCCATTTTAGATCAAAGCAAAAATTGGATTATCTCTAAACATTGTGAATCGATGCCTAACATAATTTCTGTACATAAAAATATTGTGTAAGCACACAACATGGACTCCCACCAAAAAATTGTTTGTCCCCAAAACTTCACACCAACTACATGCCAGAACTTATGCCTTTTTCTGCTACTTATAAACTTATGTGTTTTTTTGCTACTTATTAACATGAGCCACTTGTCACCTATGCTGATTACCTTGGGCCAAGTATGTAACTCCTTGGAATGCTCTACCATGTGGTAACTTTAGGGTACAGTATGTCCCCTAAAAAGCCCTAAACCTTATGAAAATTGGCCCTTACATCAGAACAACTTTCTTTCTTTTACTCTTTTTCGCCTATACATATTATGTCAACCGCCCAAGAGTCTTCCCTCAACCCTTCAAGATATTGTTTATAATAGATCTGTATTGTTTAGAAGCAAATACAACTATACATGAGCTTTGAAGTGTGATATAGCTACCCAGGAATTTAATCTATGAAATGCAGGATACTCAGGTATAAACAACCAGCTGCTTATAAGAATAGATCAATCCATCAAGCAGCACAGGCTACACTCATTTTCTGAAAAGCAGACCTGCCATAAAGATTGAAAACATGCACAAGGAAGGCTGGCCGTTTATGACTCTTTGTGATGCCATGAAGGAGAAAAGCCAGCGAACAAGAACTTGAAATAAGTACTCAATGACCCATCACATAAAGCACGATGAAACAAACACTATATCTGGATAATTAACTTGTTTCGTAGAAAGCATGCATTGGTCAAGCTGGTAGATGATGGCAATACAGATGCAGAGATAATTCCACTAAAGCCCCTTTTACAATTTCAAAATTTAACATATCTTTGCTTGAGCTAGAGTATTCTGAACCATTGGACCTATAATTTGTTGGAGTTTGTAATCCAAATGTGTTTGTAATTGTGTTAGTACATAGGTTACAAATATATTATATAATTATAACCTATCGTTCTATATGGTTAGTGATAGCTTAATAATCTTTTTATATGTTAGTTTGGGTGCTTACGTTAGTTTAATGTCAGTTTGCTAGTTGAGTAGTAATTTGAGTAGTTTTTCGTTAGATGGTTGCTCACTGGAATAGTTTTTTGTTAGATGGTTACTCACTGGAATACGAAGGGCTTTGAAAAGCCCTGAATGCAATATAATCAAACATAACATTACTTATAATTGCTGCTATTTTGTTGATCATTATATGTTTATTATCTTCATGTGCTTCCAACACAACATAATCTATGATAAAAGAATTTAAAATCTTCAATGAACTATCGAGCGTATTTCATCTTCTATTCAAGTGTCATTCCAGTCCATACAAGAGCAAATATAAAGTGCACATTATTTAGGGGCCTTATTTTTTCAGGCAGGAAATAACAAATTCTACAAAGGATGACAAAGCCACGAGAACCATCTCTCAAGGGTTAGTCCTACAACATTGATTTGGCAAACTGAAATCACTCATTAAACATCCACATATAAAAGCAATTATGGGAGAAGAAATCAATGTGGGAAAGTAGCAGCTTATTATCCTATGTGAAATGTTCAATTTCCAACCTGCTACCAATAACTTATAGGAAGTTAAGAATTTCTATGCTCAAAGTTTGCTGGGAGGATGGCCAACAAACAAAAGAATAAATCATTCCCTCCTTCACTTCATACACTACAAAACCTAGGTGGGTAGCCCTATTAACACACTAGATTCTGTATGGATACAATAGACTTATCATAGTGTGCAGCAGATAAAATGTTTGTGCACACAAGGAAAGGGCTCTAGGAATATTGCAAGATCCTATACATCCCTTGTACCCTTAACACTCAGGCATGAACATGGAAAATAAATAGAAAATAAATTACACACCAAAAGATTTCTCTTCTTTAATGTATGAGTTGGCTGGGAGGATGGGCAACTCAAAAAAGTGCTTAAATTTCATTAGAAACACATCTTTTTTGCAAAAACAATGACAAGATGTATCCAATGAGTACAAAAGTGTTTTCTATTAAATTAAAAACTTGATTGATTTGAATGCAAATTGAGTACAAAATTGCATACTCATGCGGAATCCTGATATGATAGTTAGCTGACAACTATTATTAATCTATGATGATTGCTTTTGAACATCACCATGATTTATCATAATTCATAAATAGCATATTACAACATTTTACATATTCCTCTTCCCTAGTCTAGTGAAAACTTTGGGAGAGGTTCTAAATTTCTAATAATCACATTTGAATATGTAATGCTGATTGTATGATATTTCATCATTGATCAATGATATTATGATAGTGATAAAATTAGTTGTCTAAGTTCTCAATTTTGGTCTCTACTCCCAGACCCGCCTCATTGTAATCAAATTTCTTGTATGACAAGAGACCCCAATAACTAGTCGGGGTTTGGCAGTGGAGACCCCAAAGGGTTTGAGGGACAGCGACAGCAAGTTGCACAAGGTGTTAGATGTGAGAAAAACCCAACTATCAAGGGGGTGCAAGGGAACATTCCGTTCCTCTGTGGTTGGAAGTGAGGGTTTGGGAGTGGAGAACCCATTGGGTTTAAGTGGCAGCGATGGCAAGCTGCACAAGGTGTTAGATGTGAGAATAACCCAACGATTAAGGGGGTGTCATGGAACATTTCATTTCCCCACGGGCTAGAAGTGGGGGTTAAAAAAATTTAGATGATTTTTTGACATGTATGGACCATTTTTATTGATTTTGCCAGACTCGCCAAGATTTTTGTGAAAAAACAATGAGTTTTCAGGCAAAACTCGACAAGTTTTTCTTGGGAGTTTTAGCTTAAAAAACTCGGCAGGCCAAAAAACGCACCAATTATACCTCAAGTCTTGCATTTATGGTTTTGCCCACAACTCTTCTAGTGGTTCTGAACATAAAGCATTGCCATGCAGTGATTGTTATTGCCTTAGAATAAAATGAACTTCCAAATATAATTCGAATACAAATTTCTACTTAATAATCACTTTCTTAATATTGCAATTCCACTTGCTTCCAAGAGATATTTCTCACCCTCCTTGAAGATCTACTAACTAGAATAACAAATCCTGTAGCGAATGAATAAGCAAAGATTTTTTAACCTCCTTGAAGGTAAACTTCTCTTCAAAAATAAACAATACAACAAAAGATATAGCAATGCAAATTTGACCATCATTCGCATTAAAATCAACCAAACACTTGTATCACTACAAATTGTATAGCCAATAACAAATTTGTTGAATTTTCTGAAACAATAAGACTGGTTTACATACAGAATGTTTTCCCTCTTTTTCCAACCTCTTACGAATGATAAATACACTCCATATATAGAAAAGATGCACTGAGGTAGTCCCTTATCAATTCAAGATAACAAGATGAATCACCAAAAAAACTGCCTAAAAACGGATCACATGAAACCCTCATTGGGAAATCATGATTATGTTCTTGTAATTGTTGTAGTGCTCATCGTAAATTGTTACCATTCACAATTTCACAATAGATTTAGCACTCACTTTGGCATATGTGATTGATCATGAGAAAATGTGCATGTCTTGAGACCAGATTGGCAATATTGGTCACATCTACTAGTGCCTAGCCATTTGAAATTTTTTACAACCAAATATGGCAGGACACTAGTGCCCAACATTACAATCCTCCCAATTTTGCCCCAAATTTGAATGTTTGAATGTCAGCCTCGAGCCCTTAACAATCAATACCTTGTTGTTGGGCTCTCTCGAATAGTTATTTGTGAAAAGGTGTTAATTGTGTATAAAAGTAACTCCCTTTCTCATTTGCAACTCCCTTTGACAATCTCTCATCAATCAAGCTAAAAACTCTGAAGGTATTATCAAGTATGCAAGGATCTGCTATCAAGTATCATCTATTGTTTATGATTTATCATTATTATCATGTTGTACTAACCTCTTGCAAGACTTCATGAGAGCAAGTCATCGTCACCTTACATGAGATTCAAGCAAGGGTTTCATGCCTAAAGTAATAATTATTCATTTATGTTATTTATTTTGCCTCTACTCCTGAGGGAGCACACGATTGTTATCATCATCATCATTGTTGTTGTGGAGGTGGGAACACCAACATGAAGTTTGACTAAGGCAAGCCCACATACAGCACAACCTTTTCCACTCAAATGCAAATTCAAAGGAATTCAATCGCAATAGTGGTACAAACAGACAAAGCAGACAATGACAGACACTCTCAGATTTCATACAACTAAAAACCTTAGGACACTAGTGCAGGGTGCTAGCATCCAAACACTTCTTCCTCAATTTTTGAGGATAGCAACCCAAATCCATGTTGACTTTGTTTCCTGCACTAGCTTTCATCAAAACAACCTTTGGTACACTAGCGCCTAGCATTTTAGTCATGCCCAGTCAAATCCAAATTTCAGCAACACGTTCTTCTTTATACCTCATTTCCAGATATGCTTTCCTTTTTTCTATTTTTGTTCTGTATCTTCTGCACTCAGTTAAACTTCTTCAATTTAGCCTTCTTTAGCCTAGTTCATTGCACACACTGAACAAATCCCTATTGCATAAAATATCAACAAAAGCCAAGCCCACTCACATCTCTAATGTTGCATGGGAGGACTGACCTGGGTTAATGCACATGTTAGTCTAAGATCTATTTTCCCATATTACAGTTGCATCTCTTTGTTCAAACTATATTTTGTCTTTGCACCAAAAGCCACCGGAGACCTATTGTGAAGTTCAAGAATTGTTAGAATGGTGCTAGTAGGTTGCCTAAAAACCATAAAGTCTTGGAAACTTGATTGCTAGAAAAGCAAGAAAAACCACTCCTTTCAATTAAACAATTGTTTTTGGAATGAAAAAATCTGTTTTGGCAATTATAGGATCAAATCAGATCATTAAATGCATCGTGAGATAGGCAAGGAAGTCAGCAAGAACAAACCTTAAAAAACCTGAGAGTTTCAAAGTTTTGGGGATCGGGTGTCAAGCATAACTCATGACTTTGTCAGAGATCAGAGTTCGAGGATATTGCATACTTGGTAGTTGGTACCATGTGAATAGGATGCATGCACCTCTAATTCTAATAGGACATATGCAGGAAGTTATTGAGTGTTGAGCATCAAAGATGCTTAAAAAGAAGTATGTGGATAAGGGGATGAACAAATTTCCAACTCCAAAAAAAATTACATACGAAAAAATCAAAAGTTGGGGATTAAGGACACCAAGGAAAATATACCCAAATAAGGGCAAATCCAAACCTCTGGCAAAATGAGGGAAGCAAGGCAAGGAATCAGATGGTTTTGGCAGCATAATATTTAGGAATTAATGGCAAGAGATTTGGAGTATCAAGGTTTGACAATTGAAGATACCAAATAACGAGTATTTGAGAAAAGGGATAGTCGAAACTTCGATTTCAATACAGAGTCCAACATGACCTATTGTCAATTGTCATGATGGCATAAATGAAGCAGACAAAAATAGAAGTAAATCAGAATTTCATTGGAAGAAATTTGTGACTACAATGATCGATGTTAAAGGAACACTTTGAGGAGGATTAAGTAATAAGGTTAAATTTCTCTGCAGGTACATCTCAAAAAAGTCAACAAAATAAAAAGCTTCACTGCTAGCATTTATTTGCAGCCAAGGACAACAAGACACCTTGTGTTGAACATGGCAAGAACAATTTGGATAAGCACAAAGATATTTGGTCCTCTAGGTTTAAGGACAAAGCCCCCTAAAATGATGGAGGTCAACATATATTACTATTGTGCTATTTTGTCATTTCAAATATGCTAGGTAGGTTGAGTTAGTGTTGTAGTATCTAGTTGCTTTGTTTGTAGAGGACGTACCCCCTTTATCTTCATAATGTCAACCACTTTACCATTGATGTAAACTAAATAACATGTGCATAATACCATTGTGACTTAGGGTTAGGGGTGAAGATAGTTGCTATATATACCAGATTCTCTCATTGTGTGCATCAATCTTATCACTCATTAATACAACAAAGGTGATGATAACTTTGAATGGAGATGTCTTCCTCCATTATAATTTAGATCGACAAATTAAAATTAAAGGAGAAGAAAATTTAGAACAGACTAAGCACCGTTCTGGACTGGACTTGAAGCATTTGGCATTTCAGCTGCAGTGATAAATTCACTTTGATATTCTAACAGCTAGAAGACCAAAGAAAAAAGAAGCTAAGAGCTACATATTACAATTCAGTGTTACAATCGTCCAAAAAGAAACCCCAGTATCAGTTACAGAACTCATATTTCAAGAAAGCATAGAATGCTATTACAATCTAAGCTATACAAAATGAAGGCAGGCATTGCGTATGCCACCTCCACACCAAGCCTGACATATTTCCAGTAACAATCTCCTGCTATGCATTGAAATTCTAAATACAGTTTGTTAACTCACTGGAACTTTCAAACAATAACAGAGGGTGATGAATTTGGGAGGATCTGGAATGTAACGAATTAGAAAACCGTTGAAATCTACAATATTGCCTTTAGATGAACAATTTATCAAATCCATCTTCAACAGGTATCCAATCTAACTTTACTACATTTGCCCTGCTGTAACATTTTTTATTGCTCACCATAGTTATCACAATATATATATACCACTGGTAATCCTGTCTAAGTTGCTAGTGTTGGACAAAAAACCTTAATAAGATCTAGAGCCAAATCCATTCCTTTTCTTCTCAATGTTTCCCTGAAGTTGTATGGCTAGCTTCAAATGCCATTCCTTCAGAAACATTTTATGGATAAGGTTGAGATTCTATTTCATCAATGAGAGTCAAGAGGAAATTACATGACAACTGTATATAGTGAGGCATGAGGCATATAAAGTATTTTCTGTAGGAATGTATGGCTCAATGTTCTTGACATTTATGCATGATTATGTCCCTTTGGGTGTGTTTAGTGTTAGTGAAGCCTACAATTTGATTTTTTATCGTATCCATAAGATGGGACCAATGAAGTTGTATGCAATTCACGAGTGAAACTTGGAGAACAGAATATGTATGTTTGCAACAAAGGAATACTGATTCTAATGGATAAAATCTGTCTTTGGCACTAAATTTATTGTTATAAATGAATTGGTGACATGGTGAGTCTCTTTCTTTGGACATGATGAGGGAAAAGGGCAGCTACACACAAGGCATATTAGACAACAAAACTTTAAATTGTTTGTCACAAGAAAGAAAATTGGTGATTGAACGAGTTAATTTACAGTTCCAACTCATGATAACACAAGAGGTTGCAAATTGACTCAAAATACACAAGTCCATGGTTTCGGTGCCAAGTTCCTCCTTACTTTAATGTAGGTTGTTGCAAGCTTGGGAGTATTAACATGACCATGTGATTTGAGACAAAATCCTACAATAACAGTGGGTTTGATACTCAGAAATGAAAAAAAAAAATAATACTTAATGTGTTAGTTCATTTGTGAGACTGGTTGACAATCAATTAGTAGATCAAATTGCCTAAATATGCTTCTGAAGAGAATCTACGTCCTCATACACTTGGAGCTAACCACAGTTCCTTGATGTAAGTGTTGTTGTTGCCAATAAATCAGTGATAGTATTGTACTATATGCAGCTCTGTTGGAAAAAGAAACTTTTGAACTAACCCAAAAAAACCTGAATTCAATCAAAATATGCTTTGTTTTTAAGTTGTGATATGAGCTGATCACGGCAGCGAAAGTTGTTGAAAGTGAAGGTGACACCATTCTATTAATTAGGTAGATGACAATTTGTGGACCCCCTATATTACTATGTGTGTTATTATTTGTCATCCAGCTATTTGTATTCATGTTCTAAGTGCTAGAAACTATGGCCTATTGTTGATCCAATGGCCAATATAATGCTGGTAAGAGAGGATGTGATTACCTATTGCCATTTAAATGAGGCCCCTTGGTCGAGCCTCTCTCGGACTGTGTTTGGATGAACCGTCAAAACTTATCTTGACCCATCCATCTGGTTTGGGTTTCCATCTAGCTTTGGCCTAGACCCAAATGTGGTGGGATTTGTGATGTATCATGGTTTCCACTAAACAGTTATCACCAGGTCCATCATATGGTGTATTTTTAGAGATACATATATATTGTACTGTCAAAATATCTGATATATTTGGTGATTACTTATAGAGCATATTGCTGACTTCAAGTTCAAGCATATGCCTATCAAATGCCTTCCAAATGTTCTAAATAATATAACCCATGGGTTAGATGATATATAATTTTGATGCACATGATTTTGGTGCCCAATTCGGTCCATCACCTTAGCATGAGTAATTGCACTTCATTGTATGACAACACAATAAAATTGGTTGGTTATCGTTACCCTATCAATACTGAGCAGGTGTGGTATTGATTCTTAATCTTGTCAACAATTAGGATAGACTAATAGCCAAATCCAACAATTGATAAATTTTGGCTTGACATGGAAAGGTCCATAGCCATCTCTTGGTCCTATTGTGACATTTTCACACATTGCCTCATTGCAAATAGGGACCCCCACTTTTTCCGCTAGCCCCCACTTTTTCCGCTTTTTAGAGTAGATGTTTTGCTTAGGTTGTCTTAGTTTAGCAATAATTTCCTAGTGTTTGTCTTTGCTTATGAGAGGGTGTCATGTCAAAATGCAAAAATGTTAAAATTGCAAGGGAATGATCCTTCAAAATGCAGAAGTGTTAAAATTGCAAGGAAATGATCCTAAGTGTCAAATTGCCTTAGCTTGTCAATTTATTTTTCGTAAGTGTTGAATTTCAATTTTGCCTTGAAATGTGAGAGAAAATGATGAAAATGTTGCAAATTGATGTGAATTTTGTGCGAAACTACTAAAAGTCCCTATTGGAGTCATTTTTCTACTCCTAGAAGGTGAAATAAATCAAAAATGCACAAAGTTTCTATTGATTGTAACTAGGCTTATAGGGGGGCAACATCCAAACCCCCTTTAGGACCGGGTCCTATCCTAGGGTAACGTGACCCTTTCTCATTCACATTGCCACGCTACATGCCATTTAACTATTGGCGCCAAAAACCAAGGAGGCCGACTTACATTTCAAAGTGCAAAAGATGCATATAAATAAATGACAATTTGTAAGTCAATAAACATATAATCAAGTTCACTGTAATGGGCACCCCCTGTTCGGTACTAAATTTATGTCCTTTTTACTTAGTGTAATTTTGTCAAACAGTTGGCGTGCAAGCTGACTACTGGATTTTTTGGTTCTTGATTTGCTATAGGATAAATTTGGTAAACTGATATTTATTGTAAAGCTTTCAAAGTTTATTCAATATAAAAATAACCAGACATATCAAATACCAAAAAACAAGAGGATTAATGCTGATGGTATTTATTTAATTCCAACTCCAAGCATACAAATCAGATTTGAAGAATATTACAGACCATATGATAATAAACAAATTCAAACCTAGACTCCACAAGTATAGAACCTGCTGAAAACACTGTTCATGCACTGTAGCTGCACTATTCACGGCACTGTAGCATTTTTACTATTCACGCAGCACTGTAGCAAAAACACTGTTCACGCGGTATTGTAGCAAAACACTGTTCACGCGGTACTGTAGCAAAAACACTGTTCACGCGGTACTGTAGCAAAAACACTATTTTCAAATCTGCACTTTCAAACCCCTGTAAAAACATCATGCGAGAGCACCAAATGAAGCCCAATGTGTTTCCTGAATGAAAACACCATTAATCCTCCTGACTGTGTCTTTCAACAGCGAAGAGAATGCTAGCAAAGAGGGATTCCGTCCTCCAAGCCCAATAATCAGATTTCTACGAAATCCAACAGCATAACATTAATTCATCCCAGCATATCCCAAAAGAGAGCTCTCAACCTCCATTTATATCTTCTCCCTGGATGCAAACACTTCATTTCCTAAATGTGGGATAATACAATTAGAATAAAATATTATTTCCCACAATGTACCATTAAAGGGAACTTTTAATATTTTAAACATTACTTTATATTCCCAACCTTATAAAATAACGATAAAGTTAAATATTTAATTTAACTTTACACTTTATCGTTAAATATTAAAACATTGTTGATAATCCCTTTAAATCATTGTCGCCTTCAAATATTTTTACTGATAGTTATGCCAACCAGGGAAACACTAAAAATTTCAAGTCACTGCTTGGAGACTAACTTACTATAAATAGTAAGTGTCTAGAAACCCTGTCAAAGCAGCACCGATTGCCCTGAAATCGAAAACACCTAGGCCAAAACACCTCAGGATCCCATCCATGTCCTTGTTAGCCTTCGGGACCATGTCAGAATAGGCTAACGACACCCCATATCATGTTGCGCTAAAAAGGGGACATTACATTCACATACAAAGGCGATTTAGCTCTGCTGTGCGAATTCAAGGAAGAGTGCGAACTATTTCAGATTGGTGCGAAATTGTCCAAGAGGACATAGTGGTTTTTATGCAAGGCTTTGAAGCATACAAGGGACAGATCTGATATGTGAAGATCAGATTCAAGCTAGGTATTGTACTTATATTTAGAGGAGAATATATAATCTGACCTGTGGGTCTTTCAGGCTGGGTTTTTCCTCTTTGAAGGTTTTCCCAGGGTATGCTTGTTTGTCTACTGTTTTATTTCTGATTTATGTTGGCTTATTAAATACTGCAAATCTGATTACAATCTAGGGCATAATTAATCGAAGTTTGGTTTACTAAAATACTGCAAATCTGATTACAACCTAGGGCACAAACAATTATATAAATCTGATTAATATACCTAGGGTTTAAAATTACATGGTATCAGAGCTATAGGTGTCATTAACTTCTGATTTTAGCAGATCGTTTGTTGCATATAGCTGTTGTTTGTGTTCAGATTAAAGATGTCAGGTTTGAAGGTTGAAGATAGGCTTGAGGGAGCCATTGATTTTGCTGCTTGGAAAGTTCGTATTCTATTGGTCCTTGAAGAAAATGACCTACTGAAATTTGTAGAAGAAGAAAGGCTGTCTCCTCCAGAAGATGTTGAAGAGCTGAAACTGTTCAAGAAAGATTCCCTCAAAGCTAGAAGGATCATAATTGAGTCCGTCAAGAATCATCTTGTCACTGTCATATCAAAGTTTGTATCTGCCAGAGAACTGATCAAACACTTGGAAGGGATGTATGAAGTCAACAATCTCAGCAGGGCTCTTGCCCTAAGACAGCAACTTCTACACATGAAAATGAAAGAAGAAGACTCGATCATTGCCTACTTCATGAAGATCAATGAACTAAAGGACAAGCTAAGCACTCTTGATTGCCAAATCTCAAATAAAGACCTTGTTATGATTGCATTAAATGGTCTACCTGATGAATGGGAACCATTCATTCGTAGCATTGGTGGAAGAGCCGATCGTCCCAACTTTGAACGTCTTCAATCTGATTGCATCGAAGAGGAATCTCGAATTGAGGTAAGAGGAAAACTCAAGAACTCTCTCAAAGATAATCATGTTCTCTTATCTAAATCTAGGAAAGGTGGTCATTGGAAGAAAGAGAAGAGAAGCAAAGATTTTAGATCCTCCTCCTATGATCCAAGGAAAAAGTCAAGAGATTCCTCTCACATTCATTGCTTCAGATGTGACAAGTATGGTCACTATGCCAGAGATTGTCAGAATGACCCAAAGGAAAGGGAAGCCAACTTAAATGAAGTTGTCGAACAAAGTGAAGACTATCTTCTTATCTCTGCTCTTTCCAGCAATGTTCCTACGGACAGCAATACGTGGATACTTGACAGTGGTGCCTCCAGACACATCTCAGGATTTCGTGAGCATCTCTCAGATCTGATTGAAAAAGACACCAATCTCCATGTAGTAATCGGTGATGATGCTCGATACTTGGTAAAAGGTTCTGGCACTACCTCTTTAAAACTAGATTCTGGTATCTCCTTACAACTCTGTGATATTCTCTTTGTACCTGGTATTAAAAGAAATCTTATTTCCATTTCGGCTTTAGAAGATAAGGGTTTGCAAATAGCATTTTCTAAAGGGAAAGTACTCGCTTGGCCTAAGAAATCTAATTTCAAATCTGCTCGTATTATTGGAAATAGATGTGATAGTTTATATAAGCTTGCAGCTAATCCAATTCAAGCTCTCATTCATGGGACCCCTGAATCATGCGAACTATGGCATAGAAGATTAGGTCATGTTCACTTTCAAGCTCTTCCCACTCTCGGTAAAATGGTCAAAGGTATGCCTAAACTCAGTTTATCTCATGATGATGCTTGTAAAGGTTGTGCAATGGGTAAGAATGTAAAGAATCCCTTTCATAAAAGCGATAGTAGGGCTAAAGAAAGGTTAGAGCTTATTCATTCAGATTTATGTGGTCCTATGTCTGTAACATCTCCTAGCAGTTTCCTATATTATGTTATCTTCATAGATGATTTGTCTAGGAAAACATGAATCTATTTTCTTAAAACTAAAGAGTCTGAAGAAGTCCTAAACAGATTTAAAGAATTCAAAGCATTAGTTGAAAATACTACAGGAAATCAAATTAAATGTTTGAGGTCTGACAATGGAGGTGAATACACCTCAAGAAGCTTCTATGACTTTTGTGTTAAAGCAGGAATTAAGAGGGAGTTTTGTGTTCCCTACAACCCTCAGCAAAATGGAGTTGCTAAAAGAAAGAACAGGACCATTGTTGAAGCTGCAAGAGCCATGATACATGATCAGGACTTGCAACCTTTTCTATGGGCAGAAGCATCCAAAACCGCAATTTATATTCAGAAATAGATGTCCTCAACGAGTCCTAAAGGATGTGACACCTGAAGAAGCCTTTTCTGGAATCAAACCAGACATCAGTCACCTAAGAATATTCGGAAGCCCTGTGTATGTTCATGTGCCTAAAGAAAAACGAACCAAGCTGGATCCATCTGGGAAGAAAGGCATCCTAGTAGGATACAGCGAATCTTCCAAAGCCTTCAAGATCTACATTTCAGGTCAAAGGTATGTTGAGGTAAGTAGAGATGTAACTTTTGAAGAAGATATTGCTTTCAAAAGATCTAAAGGTTCATTAACCAACAATAATGATATGGTGATGGAAAATCAAGATTCAATTGTTGATGCTAACCCTGAGTTACAGGAGGAGTCTATTGATCTTCCAAGTCAGGAAGTTTAGAATGACTCATCAGAACCCATGCAATCTACCGATATACCTCAAGATATTGTGGTCTGCAAGAAGAGACCACTTTGGGTTAGAAATACGATTCAAGATGTTGAAGGGTTTGCTGCTCCCAGAGGAACCTTCAGAAATAGCAAGAGTGTCCAAAATCACGCCAACTACATTTTTGTGATGTGCAATATAATTGAGTCTGAACCCCACGATATCGGAGAAGCTATGTCCCATCATGCTTGGAAATTAGCCATGGATGAAGAGTACGGATCTATCATCAAGAATGATGTCTGAGACATTGTACCCAGACCCAAAGGTAAGTCTGTCGTTTCCTCTAAATGGTTGTTTAAAATTAAACATAATGCTGATGGTAGTATTAAAAAATATAAAGCTAGGTTTGTAGCCCGTGGTTTTTCTCAAAAGGAAGGGATAGATTATGAAGAAACCTTTGCCCCTGTTGCTAGATATACCTCTATTAGGTCTATAATAGCTATTGTTGCAGCCAAAGGTTGGGAGCTGCATCAAATGGACGTTAAGACAGCCTTCCTTAATGGTGTCATTGAGAAGGAAGTCTATATTGAGCAACCAGAAGGTTATGTAATCCATAAAAGAGATTCTCATGTTTGCAAGTTGAAGAAAGCTTTATATGGGCTCAAACAGGCTCCTCGCGCTTGGTATGAAAGAATTGATAAGTACTTACTAAGTTTAGGGTTTTCCAAGAATGATGTTGATGCTAACATTTACTTGAAAATTTATAATGATGAGAAGCTTATTTTAGTTTTGTATGTAGATGATTTATTTCTCACGGGTGAAAATAAATCAATCATGAGATGTAAAAAGGAATTAGCCTCAGAATTTGAAATGAAGGATTTAGGTCTAATGCAGTACTTTCTAGGGTTAGAGGTATGGCAAAGAGCTAATGAAATCTTTCTAAGTCAGGGAAAATACACTATTGATATTTTGAAAAGATTTAGGATGATAGATTGTAAACCTATGCGTACTCCTATGGAATCTAACTTAAAGAAATTAAGTGTTTCCGCAGCTAACTCTGATTTTGCAGATCCCTCTGAGTACAGGCAGTTGATTGGCTCCCTGATGTACCTAGTCAACACTAGGCCAGATATCTGTTATGCTGTTAATGCTCTCGGTCAGTTCATGAGCTCACCTAAACATGTTCACCTGGTTGCTGCCAAGCACATTCTAAGATACCTACGTGGCACGATTGGTTATGGGCTGAAGTATTCACTTAATACCCCAATTCTCCTGAAAGGCTACTCAGATTCAGATTGGGCAGGAAGTGTCAAGGACAGGAAAAGCACTTCAGGCATCTGCTTCAACTTGGGCTCCGCAGTAATCTCTTGGGCATGCAGAAAGCAATCTTCGGTAGCATTAAGCACTGCAGAAGCTGAGTACATTGCCGCATCTGTTGCATCCAGAGAAGCAATGTGGCTTCGTAAGCTCCTTGTTGGATTATTTGGTCAAGTCAATGATCCTACCACCATTCATTGTGATAATCAAAGCTGTATAAAGATGTCAGTAAATCTTGTATTTCATGATCGGTCCAAACATGTGGAAACACACTATCATTACATTCGGGATATGGTGCAGAGAGGCGCCATTCATCTAAAATACATTAGCACAAATGAACAGATTGCTGACATCCTCACCAAACCTTTATCCAGAGTGAAGTTGGAGTACTTCAGAGATAGACTTGGTGTCATGGAAAACGAAACCCTGATTGAGAGGGAGCTTCAATCTCAGTGACTATGTGTAGCACTTTGAATCATTCCTTGTGTGTGTGCAAGAATGAATTACATCCAATCTATGCTTGTGTGCTAGATGGATAATTGTAATAACGTAAAGACCCACTGGTGTATTACACTTTCTATGCTTGTGTGCTAGAACCATCCTATGCTTGTGTGCTAGGTGGAAGATGTAATTCTATGCTTGTGTGCTGGATCCACTCTATGCTTGTGTGCTAGATGGAACTTAAAGGTTCAGATTATGTATTCTCCTCCTCCCTAGTTAAGAGGGAGTGTTGATTGTAACTAGGCTTATAGGGGTTCAGATTGCCTTAAGGCAACATCCGAACCCCCTTTAGGACCGGGTCCTATCCTAGGGTAACGTGACCCTTTCTCATTCACATTGCCACGCTACATGCCATTTAACTATTGGCGCCAAAAACCAAGGAGGCCGACTTACATTTCAAAGTGCAAAAGATGCATATAAATAAATGACAATTTGTAAGTCAATAAACATATAATCAAGTTCACATACAAAGGCGATTTAGCTCTGCTGTGCGAATTCAAGGAAGAGTGCGAACTATTTCAGATTAGTGCGAAATTGTCCAAGAGGACATAGTGGTTTTTATGTAAGGCTTTGAAGCATACAAGGGACAGATCTGATATGTGAAGATCAGATTCAAGCTAAGTATTGTACCTATATTTAGTGGAGAATATATAATCTGACCTGTGGGTCTTTCAAGCTGGGTTTTTCCTCTTTGGAGGTTTTCCCAGAGTATGCTTGTTTGTCTACTGTTTTTTTTCTGATTTATGTTGGCTTATTAAATACTGCAAATCTGATTACAATCTAGGGCATAATTAATCTAAGTTGGTTTACTAAAATACTGCAAATCTGATTACAACCTAGGGCACAATCAATTATATAAATCTGATTAATATACCTAGGGTTTAAAATTACAGTTTCAACGGACTTCTATTTTCCACCCTTTAAATCTTGGGGAAATTCATAAAGTCCCAATGAAAATAGAATTTCACTACATAAATTGATGAAATTGGGTAAGTTTGGACTTCAAAAGCATGAAAATCAAGAAAATCCCGAGGGAGGACGTTTTTCCACTCCATTTTGAGCATGAAGGCACCAATACAATGTTAAGGATCAAGAAAATCCTTATGGAGGTTGAATTTCCAATCCAGGACTATGTTTACAAGCAAATGAAAGTGAAATTGTGGAAGTCCTGATGACTAGAAAATTTTCACTCGGGACAAAACAAAGGACATTATGAGTCTCAATGAAGGCCGTTTTCCCATTGGGTTCACAAAGGAGAAAATGCATAAGGAATTAAGAGTCCAAATGACCCACGATTTTCCACTTGAGGGAAAATGACCAAGGTGAGGTGAATTTAATGTGTCCTGATGGGATTCAATTCTCCACTTGAAGTAAAAATAGTTGAGACAATGCAAAATAACATGATTTGAGTGTTCTGATGGAAGTCGATTCTCCACTTGAGGCTGATTTACAAAGATTTGACCAAATTTATGAGTCCAAATGAGCATCGCTTTTCCACTTGAGGTGTATAATTACAAGGTGATGGCCGAATTTCATTGAAAATAAATTCCCAATGGTCATCGATTTTCAACCAAGGGGCTGGAAATCAACATAACCTGAGAATTTTTAGGGGAAAGTCAGTCCTAATGAGGAGCGATTTTCCATCATTTCATTTGGTGGACGAAATTAAAGAGAAATGTGGCTAACTTTGAATGTCCCCATGCATATCGATTTTCCACCTTGCTGGGTTAACATGTTATTTAACCCACATTAGCTATGTGGTAACAATGAACAGTGAAATGCTGAATAAAAGTACAGGCCAGCAAGCAATAAAATATTATTAAGTGGCTGATTAGACTCCAAGTGAGCTGGAAGAGAGGAAGGTTGAGATCGCCTAGGGTGTTGAAGGAGATTGTGCCACTATTGAAGAGGGTATTGCGCACCCATTGGAAGTGTTTTGTAGCACCATTGAAGGGGCCATTGCTGGCTGAGACCACCATTTCCAGCCATTGTCCAAGGGAAAAACGTACCACCTCCAGCTACAACAAACACATATCGCATGAACTACATGAATGGCACCATGAAAGGGATGATTTCCAGCTGATACAATACGATTTTCAGAGATATTTTCAGACCTCCATACTCAGAAATCAAACCTGAGACAGCGAACTGGGTTGCAATATCTTTCATCTTCTGAGTTTGAAAGGGAATTTTCAGACTTACACATTAAAACCAAACCTATCCTAAGTCTGAAAATCAGGTTTTCTTGGAGCAAAATTTCCAGATTTTGATTAAATCGTTTGCATTTTCCAGAATTATGTTACATAATTTCGAATTTCTGATTTAGAAAACTAACAAGTCTGAAAATTAATTGAAATCAGAACCTAAGTTAGTTCTGATAAATTATTTGTTCAAATTACCTATCACAAGTTGGGGCAAAGGTTGGGAAAAAAGTCCCTATGAGGTTCTATTTTCCACTCAAGGATCAATGAGGAGTTGCAACAAGGATAAGGACTAAATAGTCCCTATGGAGGCCGATTCTCCACTTGGGGACTAAATCGCAAAATGCTTTGTCCCTATACCCTAAGTCACAAGGTTCGAATTCAAATTCAAAATCGACGGCCATGAAATTCGGATTAAATTCGACAAGGAAAAATTCGAAAAAAAAAATCGGATAAAATTCGCCTTATATAATTTTGTTTATTTTTTAAATATATGTATACTTCTAATAAATCCGACTACCTGATGAAGCAGTTGCAGAGTGCAACCCAGAAGTTGCAGAGAATACCCGTGAGTGCGACACAGCAGTTGCAGAGAATACCTGCGAATCACAACCCAGCAGTTGCAGATACAGAGAATACCTGCGACCCAGCAGTTGCAGTCTTGCATATACAAAGAATAGCAGCACTTTATAGAGAAAATCCACCGAAAATCTTACAAAAAAACCCTAAACGCTTTTCAGAAACCTAGAAAAACGCTTTTTAAGTTTTAACTTTAATAATAAAAAAATGACATCAAGGCCGTATGAATTTATGGCCGAATTTCAACGAATTTTTCATAGAAGTTTGGAATTCGATAAAAATCGAGCTTCATCCTTGAAAATCGCCGATTTATGTGACTTAGCCTATACCCATCGATTCTCCACCAAGGGACAAATCAATTCAAATAAGGATCAATGACAAAGTAGTCCCTATAGGTATCGAATTTCCACCAAGTAAAGAAATGGACAAAGGTAATGCAAATGTTTTAAGAACTTATTTGTCCCTATGACTACTGAATTCCCACCGATAAAGACTCAGTTTAACATGAAATTGATCCCCGTAGGATTCGATTTTCTATTAAGGGTTCAAAGCTATTAAAGATCAAAAGGAATTAAGGAGTCCCTAAGGGAATCGAGTTACCATTCTCATGTGGTAAAAGATTGATGGTGCTCTCATTCATTTCATACGTGTTTGATTCACTATTTGTTTATTTCGCATGTCTACTACAAGGAAGGGAAGCATGATGATCAAGGCTTGAGGTGAAAGAGGATGCAACTTACAAGGATACGAAGGGCTCAACACTTCAAAGCAACAAATGATGTAGTATCAGCTCCAAGATGACGAGCAAGTGAAATGCAAGAATGAAGAAACTCAAACAATGCTATGAGGAATCAAGGTTCAAATTCAAGAAAGGATAAAGGTACGATTTAGAGAAAGGACTCTACAAGCATATTGCAAGGACAACATCACAAATGCAAATGAGGAAGATCAACATTTCAAGGATTGGAAGAGGATTTCAGGAAAAGGATTTCCAAAAGCAAGGATGAGGACTAGCTCAAACATGAAGAAAACTTGACCATGAGGGGATCTCAAAGTCAAAGAACGTTAAGGAGGAAATAGATCAAGGAAAATTCCCTAACATAAGGATGGAATGCAAGGTATCGCAAGAAATTCCAAACATAATTAAGTATGTTCAAGAGTTGATCAAGTCTACAAGGCAAGCCGAGGTGACATCCCAGTCACCATTCGTTCAATCAAAGGTACCAAGTCAACATTCATTCAGGGATGGAGTAAGTGACACATGGCACTGCATCAAATATTATTTCTTACCCATCCTCATCTCTCACTAGCCAGTGTAATGGTGGTTGTAACAAACCTTAATTAGGGTTTCTATCTTTTGATCTTGGCCATTGATCTTGAATCAATCTAAGCCACTCATTGTAATGAGACCCCTATATAAGGCTCGGCTCTCATTTGTAAAAGCTAATGTTAGAAGAGTAGAAGAAAAGTTGCGAAGGCAATTAGGAATTAGAAGTTAGAGTAGGATAGGAGAAGAAGAAATTGTTGCTAAGACTTGTAAATGAATATACTCTTTTCATTGAAGATATTGTGAAATGTGTTGTTTCAACAAGTTGCATGGTTTCTACTTCTCATTTTGTAATGTCCCTTTTCCTAAATTACTCTATTCTGACCTAGATTACAATTTTTCAGCTATCAAGAGGATTTTAGGAAGGGAATCTACTTACCTCCTTGGCAAGGATAACCTGCAACACAAGTTAGAGAAAAAAAATCTAATTACAACATATGAATGATTACCAGTTATGAAAGATAAATAAAGGAGAAAAAGGAAAAAAAACTAATTATGATCGATAAATCAGAAGAATTGCAACTAAAGAACTACTATAATAGAAATTAATCAATTATGGAAACATCACTGTAGTGAAAGAATCAGAAAGTTCTGGATTATAATTCTAAGAAATCTCATTGCCTTGATAGGGTGTCTTAATGTATGGTTCTCCCAAATCAAGACATTATGTTCTCCCAAATCAAGACATTCAGTGAGGGTGTCTTAATGACTGTTCTCCCTCATTCTTAAAGAGGGTGCCTTAATCAACGGTTCCCCCTTAGACTGAAAGGGTGCCTTATTCAGCGGTTCTCCCTCTGACTGAGAGGGTGCCTTACTCAGGGATTCTCCCTCTGATAGTATTCAGCATGTAACAAAGGTATATTTATACACATAGATCGATTAAATAACAGGAAATATAGGATCATATGTATACAACATATTCATACTGTAGACAGAGAAATTATCATGCTTACAATACCTTAAGGCATCTATATTCTACTGACGTATCTAACTTACAGAGTTTTTATAGTTCGAATCTCCGGCTGATCGTATTGGTGACAAAATGTAGGCTTCCCATGTTACTCTCTTACCTCCCCTTTTCCCACGATTGCTGGGGTATTTAACCCATCCATCGTGGATGGAGAGTTGTGCACTTCCAGCCATGTCTATTGGTGGCAGCGACCCCCTGGAAAGGTCGCTGCCCTCCCTTAACCTGCATCAGGACCTTTCGGAAAAATAATAATAACAAGTGCACCCCTTTCAATGATCGCTTAACGTTCAGTAATCATTTAGTTAGTATCCAATATTATTAGCAATACTTGATTGGTCAATTAGATATTATAATGATACCGATAAGAATACAATCAACCCCCTTCTATATATATATATATATATATATATATATATATATATATATATATATATATATATTATGGACTGTGATCTAACAACAGTTCTGATCTGGACTGATCGATGGTGATGTTAGTGGATGCTTTGATTCCTTTCTTTTATATCTCTCAATGTGAGGGAGGGGTCATACCCTTTCATCATGAATGCCCTTTGGCAAGAGACACACCCTTCCACCATCAGCACCCCTTCGAAAGGGTGCAACTCTTAATTATTTCAACCCTTGGAAAGGGACACAACCTTTCACAATCAGATCTGCACATTTTATTTAAATAGATCTGCACCTCTGATTCCCCATTATTCCCCCTCTCAAATGAGGTTCTCTTCTCCCTTTTATATCTCTTGATTGAGGGAGTCACAACTTTTCATTCCATGTCTTTTGACCATTCATTAACTTGATTAAAATTTAGTTATATTTTATTTTATCTTTTTTTATTTAAATGTTAGTTTTAATCTTTTGAATTTTAATTTTATTATTATTATATATTATTAAATCATATTCAAAGTGGGGACATTACACGTTTGTTTTTATGTTGATTAGATGAATGAAAGATTTTGTGGATGGTTAATGGTGAAATTCGCATATCCATACTACTAGCAGTTTGCTGCTTGTAAACTTGCCTTGCGTGGTAAACCGGAATCCTTATTCAAGCTCAACTTCCATTGCTATTCACACATTGATATGCATTGCCTTGATGGTGTCTATGTTGTTGGTGGTAATTTGAACATCATATATTTTACCTTAGAAGATTGCACTAGCTTTGTGGAGTTGTTCATTGATGTCAAAGCAAAGTCTAGTAGAGTCTCACCAAGTCAGTCATTACATCCTACATTCCTAGGATTAGATTAGACTCTCTAAACCTTTTCCATTTGTTTTTTCTTTGTTAGATGAGTTAGTCCCAAGTCCTAGTAACGTCCAAGTATCCAAACATTCATTCATTCAACGTAAGTCCCCTTGTGATTCCAGCAATATCACATCAAACCATTGAGCTTATCCACACGTCAAGACTTGACATTTCGGAATCTTGGAGTCTTCTAATTGATCAAATAGTTTACATTTGGGAAGATTTTGTTCAAGAGAGGATAAGATACCTTAGTATTTTATTTTGTGTTTGAGGTGCATAAAAAACACATCAAACAAGTCCAAATAGAGAGTTTTTTTTGTCATTCTCTGTTTGATAGTTTCCCACTGTCCCATTTGCTTTCAAGCATATTAGAAACTCAAGAAAATGATTGGAAGTGGCCATCCTGGGAACCCAACATCTTAAGGTCTTCCATTTCCTCAACCTTTTGATACTGGCAAAGACAACTACAGATTTGGTTTCCTTGGCAGCTGATATGCTTGTAGAATAGATTTATGATATGTCATTGCCTTCATCAAAAGTGTGGAAAGGAAAATGGTATACTCTGCAAAGTGATATCTTGTATATCTACAAACACCTTACACAGCAAAGAGATGAAAAAAATGGTGCTCTCTTCTTATGGGGCCCAAACACGCTTAAGAGATTTTTGCCCCTTTAAAATGAAGAGACAAGGACTTATGGGATCTCCCTGCCACAACCCTTTCGAGGATTTAAACCATCTGACCATATGTGCATTATAGCAACTAAAACTGAAAAAGTTGATATACATTTATAGATCCACTCAATTATCTAGATTTGAAATGTATTATTTCCTTTTTCAAAGTGAAAAACGAAGTGGCATCATCAGATAACTGACATCTTGCATACCTACAGCCACCATCCATATCAAGGAGCCTAAACATTTTGCCCTCCTTTTATGAGGCCTGAAGAAGGTGAACAAGATTTTCCCCCAATAAAAAAGATGCAAAGGCTTAAGGGATCTCTTTGTGCCAACCCTTGGTTGATTAAACCAACTACACATTACCATTAATAGCTATCGAAAATGAAAGAGTTGATGTACAGTTGTTAATCTAGTTAATTAATTACTTACTGAAACCAGATGCTTACAGTGTCTAAGTTAGGAAAGACCTTTGATATCAACCAAAACCTTTTGAAATATCAAATTTGATGAAAATTCATAGTTAGATCTGGAATCTGGCAGAGCGGTTTGTTCCCTAGTGGCCATAATGTTGTCTAAGATCTACCGTCCCTGGATCAAAGTTAATTGGGCTTTTGACTTAGTCACGAGAGAGTAGCTTTTATCCTTCTAGCTATTACCTTGGATACAATTTCATGCACCATATTACAATGTTAAAGAGGTCAATATTAATCCATTGTGTTTGCTTTCACAACCTTCAAGATTATAGCAAATGCAGTGGTATGACTTTGTTGAGCATTTTTTAATTTCTTCATGATCCCTCCACCACTTCAATCAGTTTGGATTTGACAAGATCCAAAAAGGACTAAGAGCTTATGTCAAAGATGTCATCTGGAAAAAACTAATTCCCTCTATTCTTATTCAACTTTTTGCATTAATGTTGTATTTTCCGAAATTCTGAGAGCCTTGGGGAGACACTTGACCATTCCCTACTGGGCATGATATGCTGATAAGAAGATCTTCAGCTGTAAGAAGATACTTTAAGAATCTAATAACATAGTCAATTATATAAGCTTTGGTTGCAAAACCCATGCCACCCTAGATTGTTGATGTCAAAGGCTTTCTTTGCACTGCCGGAATGTAGCTAAATTGTTGAAAAGTGTTGTTTCTCAACAAACTGCATTTATGAACCCTTGTTCAAGATGAAGCAACTCAATGTCTACCTTTTTGGATTCAATAAATATGTTACAAAATCCCTTTGCTTCCATTATTTGATTCAAATTATTAGGAATTCAAGTTTTTTTAAAGTCTTGTAATTTTGGGAGTCTTTAACCACTAGTAAGCAACTTTGGCTAAAAACTCCAAATGGAATCACTACATGCTTTCGAATCTGAAATGAAACTTGCAACATGTCTATGCTTTAAATATCCAGAATATTGGACAATAGTCGGAGAAAGTAGAATCACTTAACATTTATTTGTGTTGATGGACACCCATTGATTGGCAATCATGATTTCATCTATACTATTTGTATGATGTGATTCTGTCCCTCTCTGATTTACCACATGAAATGCCTAGTCCTTTAGTCCAAATCAAGCAAGCTTAATGTTTCAATCAAGTGCATCAGTACATTTGTTTTTTGTGTGTTAAACCTGTTGGCCTCCCTTTTACCTTAAGTGGCTTGATAATGTTAACATCCCCTTCACAATGAGAGCTTGAGCATCATTGGCTCAGTCCAATCTTTTATATTTGCTCAAATTAAGTGAGCATCCAGTTGCCATAAGTGGGATGAAGACATTTACAATAGTGAAAGCCATCTACATTTCATATGAATGGAAACATGAAGTGATTCCCCACAGATGTGAGACATGAGAGGGGGATGCATACTAGTGGAGTCCAGTAACTGCAACTTTTGTGATTTAACAATGCTGAAAGAGTTTGCTGCCCTGCCCCATATTCCTACATATTTGATCATGTGCATGTTGCTAACTCATGTTTTCTTTCACGTGAGGAAAAAAGCAATCCGGTTTGCATTGTCTTTAAGCAGATGTTTATTGGGAACATCCCACAGATATTCCAATATAGGATCTGTATTGTAATCAAGATAGGATACAGGAGTATTCCCCCGAAGGCAAACCCTGGGTGTTGAGATCTGCATGATTTTGGTCAAAGCACTTCTGTTTTGGATCCTCATCATCATCTATAGCCTCAATAAAGGATTTTTTCCTTTCTTCTTAATATCTGGTTCTGGTTGTGGATTCTAGAAAAGCAAAACTTTTGGGACAAGATCTTTTGGAATGGTTTTTGGGAGTTTTGAGCTGTCCTACCCTGATTTTTGACTTTAAGAATAGCAATGAACTGAAAGGCTTGCCTTTGAGTAAATTGTCATTTCTTTTCTGGTTCTACTGGGATACATGTGGACGATGGAGTAAGCTCCAAGGCCATCCTTTGCCTCTTATGATTCATGTGTTGTAACTTGTAAGTGATGAGAAGGGATTTTTTAAGCAATTTGACTCTTTATTGCTCTTATTTTCTTCTTTTGTGCATAATCTTTTTGCACTTATTGTTGTTGCTATGTTTGTTTTGTTGTTTTTGCAAATTGGGGATGTCTTGACGCATATCTGATAACACAAGAGCAAGCACTTCGTTTCCTTGTTGGGGTCGGTGATTGAGTTGCTCTTCTTAAAGCCTTTCTGATAGGCACATTTTGGCAAAATGAACACATTCATGACATATCCAGCATCAGAAGGGGGTATATTGACTATTTTCACAATCCAAGGTTGCTCCCATTCCAAGGATCAATCTGTCAAACTACAACTTGTCAAAATTCACACTAATGTAGATTCTTGAATAGGATTTCTGAGTTTCTCATGTGTTCTAACTTCTGAAGCAACTACATATTCTCCAAAATGTCCTCCAATAACTTTTGAAAGAGAAATTCCTACCCGCATTTGAAGGGAGTAGTAGCAATCTGACCCAAACAGGGCCTGCGTTTAGCAAGTCCTCTATCAAGTTGAGGTCTTGGGACCAGTGCTTCATGAGAGACGTGAATTTTTTCATGAACCAAGGTCATCCTTGGAACACTTGATCCCTGTCTTTCTCAAGAAGACCGTCAGGAAATATCCCTTTAGTATCATAAGGAACACTACAGATCCAAAGGATTTACATATCTCCATAACCTAGATCCATAAAGTCTTTGCTCCAGGGAAAGCCCCAATGAATCTGATGTTTCTTTGAGCAACCAGCTTCTTTGTTCCATTTCTTCCACAGAGAATGAAAGCTTTAGTGTGATTTCCATTTTGAGATGAAACCCATTTTCCTTTCTATCTAGGTTGGAGGGTTCACCCCCACTAGGCCCCTGGTACTGGTCCAGTCCAGTCCTAGTCTGGGTCCTAGTCCAATCCGCCTGTGGTCCAGATAGGGTCCGTGATTCACAGTGCTGGTTTGGACCAAGTCGAACTTGGATGGACCTAGTTCGAACCCAGGCAAACCCAAGTCGAACCCAAGCGTCCAACGGCCCAAAAAGCAATTTTTTTTTGCAAAATTTTATATATTTTTCAAATCCACCACTTAAAAAAAATGAAACCCTAAAAGTGAGTTTTAAAACATAAATGTGGCTCATTTCTCCTCATTTGTGTTCCAAACAACAGTTTTTTCTAGAACGTTGAAGAAAGGATGAAGAAAGTTTGGCTTCCAAAATCAAATAGGAGTTGAAGACTGATTTTTGAAGCGTCAACAAGTGTTGCGGCATCATTTCCACACATTTGAAAGCTACCATTGGCTGAAAGATATGTTTTTGAACATTTTTTTCAACTATTTTTGTTTTACAAATTGTCAAACATGAAACATTAATTGTTTTTTATTATTTTGTTTTTGTTTTTGAATGTGTTCATATTATTTCTTGCCATAGGAACTAGAATGGCATCTACCTCTTCCTCCATTGGCACAAATGAACAATCAAAACAAAGAAATGATCCAAACTCTCCCCTATGGAAGTATGTTGACATTATAAGACCACTTCTAGGAGGTGGGGGATTCTATTGGAGATGCCAAGGATGCGGTCAAGAACGTAATAGTTCATATTTTCGGGTGGTAGGTCATTTGTGTGCAATACCAAGAAGAGGCATCAAAAAATGCCTTGGAAAAGATGGTGCACCTATCCCAGATGAGACAGTGTTGAAATATATTAGGGAGCATGAGGCAATAGAAGAGAGAGAAGCCCGCAAATTGAATCAAACTGCACCAAAAAAAAACGAATGCAACCCCCATCTAATCCCAATGTTGTAGTAGAAAACCACCCCTTCTTTTCCACAATTGAGCCTCAAAGTGAAGCACCCTTTACATGCAAAAGAACAAAGGGGCCTTTAAAGGCCGCATTTCAAAATGAGAGTCGAGACATTGCTGACCAAGATGTAGCAAGGTGCATATATGCAAATGGGTTGGCTTTCAATATTGTTCGCTCCCCATATTGGAAGAAAATGTTAAGAAGTGTTGATGAAGCTCCAAGAGGGTATAAGGGCCCAGGTTATGAGAAGATAGGTGGAACCTTATTTAATCCTAAGACAACCATTCAGACTTAAAGTGAGAACTGGAATATAAAATTGGCCCAAACTGAAGACATTTCATTATGATATTTAATTTAAATCTTTAAGAATAATTCAAAAGAATAGAACTTATCTTGATAGCTTTCCTGATTTATATACTTACGAATAGTTCTTTTATATCATAAACTTTTGTTCTACCCCAAAGAGATCCAAACCAAGAACAATGATGTTACTGCTTGTCACTTAATAACAGTATTGATCTGATCTGCTGTTCTTATTGAGTGCTTTCCTATGCATTAAGAACATATATCTAAGATCTTCCTGCGATATAATACTCTCATTGCCAACCCTCTTACAATTAGATGTATATAATGATTGTCTTTCCACACATATAGCACCCCATTTTTACCTTCTCCTCTTCTAACTGGAATAAGAAAATAAAATATATATATATATATATCCTCCCCAAAGTGTTCCCATTCAATCCATAATATATATCTTGTAACCTGAATGGTTGCATCTCTTGACTATAAGAGACATGTATTTCCCTATTTGTGACTCTTCACAGTTCACACAAATCGCATCTGATAATGATTATTGTATTCCCCTAATCATGATCGATATCATCATTTAGATGGAAATCGATAATCCATACTTCAAGATTATTAATTGAGCCTTGACTATATCCTTATCATTATCGTAGCTGTGTTTAAACACTTCATTATTATAACGATTCAAGTTGAGGATTCATTGTTTGCCCTTAATCTTTAATAACTGCTTGGGTATTGCGTTCTGGTTCGATTTGGTAGATGATGTTTTGTATTTGCCTTTATCATTAGTATCGTGCCAATTCATTATTATTGATGAATATAATAACTTTCATTGCTATCAATATATGCCTGAACCGAAAACGATCATATTCGATTCTTGGAAGCATTGTTATCACCGATTCTCCTTAATCATTATTTTAAGTCCTAATCGATCTTCATACTAGGTCTCAGTTTGCCTCCTTGTATGTAATAACTTAATTGCCATTCAATATAGAGTCGATGTTCCCTTGGTAGACTCTTTCTTTATATACGATCTCTACATAGCTGATTGTATTGCCAAGTATGAAGATTATGTGTCAATATGATTAATGGTATTAATACCGTATTTGCCCTCACATAATATCAGAATCTCTTAAGAAATTATCACTGACTATGGTCAACGGAATTGGCACCCTTAAAACAGTATTTGTGTAGCGTATCTTTTGTATAATGGGTCGTTCAAAGGCAGACAAATCTGGCAGGTGTCAAATTTGGTCTGCCACTGTGTTTCTTTAATAATTATTTAATAGTAATTAATATTGATTGCAAATTAATATTTTATTTAATAATTTATTATCATGGAGATAAATAGTATTTAATAATATATTAATTTGCAATCAATATTAATTACTATTAAATAATTATTAAAGAAACACAGTGGCAGACCAAATTTGACACCTGCCAGATTTGTCTGCCTTTGAACGACCCATTATACAAAAGATACGCTACACAAATACTGTTTTAAGGGTGCCAATTCCGTTGACCATAGTCAGTGATAATTTCTTAAGAGATTCTGATATTATGTGAGGGCAAATACGGTATTAATACCATTAATCATATTGACACATAATCTTCATACTTGGCAATACAATCAGCTATGTAGAGATCGTATATAAAGAAAGAGTCTACCAAGGGAACATCGACTCTATATTGAATGGCAATTAAGTTATTACATACAAGGAGGCAAACTGAGACCTAGTATGAAGATCGATTAGGACTTAAAATAATGATTAAGGAGAATCGGTGATAACAATGCTTCCAAGAATCGAATATGATCGTTTTCGGTTCAGGCATATATTGATAGCAATGAAAGTTATTATATTCATCAATAATAATGAATTGGCACGATACTAATGATAAAGGCAAATACAAATATTATTATAGATATAAATGATTATCCATTATTCAATAATAGATTGCTAATAGAAATAAATGGAGGATTAATCAGTATTAAATAAGTGTATTGATATTAATTTAATTTTTATGTTTATTATTTTGTATTTCAATTTTATTATCATTATTTATTATTATATTTCAAAGTGGGGACATCACAGAAACCCATAAGGGATTCATGGGCTGAGATTGTATTTCAATTTTATTATCATTATTTATTATTATATTTCAAAGTGGGGACATCACAGAAACAGGGATTCATGGGCTGAGACATGTGTATCAATTGTTTCAGATGGGTGGAAAAATTCTAAAAATTGTCCCTTGATCAATGTCATGGCGGTGTCCCCTAAAGGGGCAATGTTTTTTAAAGTTGTGGATTGTGAGGGCCAAGTAAAAGATGGCCAATTTATTGCAGATATTCTCATCTCCGCCATTGAGTCAGTGGAACCCCACAATGTTGTCCAAGTCATAACGGACAACGCAAAAAATTGTAGAGTTGTTGGTTCACATCTTTTGGACACCTTGTGGGGTCCATTCACTCAATCATATGCTACAAAAGATTGGGAATAAAATTGATTGGATTAAAGATGTGTATGCAGAAGCTGAGGACATCCAAATGTTCATCATAAATCACCAATATATCGCAAGGGATTTTTAGATCCTTTTCGAATTTGGAGCTATTGAAGGTAAGTGAAATAGTAATTTAATTTTACATTTTCTGATTTTTTAAATTTTCAATGTTCATTGTGTAAGCTATATTGTGCATTCTTCTTTAAAGTTTGGCTTTATTTTTTAATCATTTTGGCATTAATTTGTGTTATAGGTTGCTGAGACCCGTTTTGCATCAAAAACAATCATCTTGAGACAACTTGTGAAAGTTAAAGTGGCACTTTGCAATATGGTGATCAGCCCAAATTGGACTATATGGAAGCAGAGCAGCAGTGAAAGGGCAGCAAGAATTAGGGTGAGGATATTGAATGAGTCATGGTGGGATCTTGTGACATATCTCCTTAGTTTCACTGGGCCCATTATGAGCATGACTCGCTATACTGACATGGATAGGCCTTGCATTGGCGAGATTTATGATGGCATTGACTCAACGCTTGAAAAAATGAAGTGCATTATTAATGCAAGAGAGCAAGGCCCCGAGGAGAAATTCTTCAAACAAGTGAAAGCAATTGTTGTAGAAAGGTGGAATAAGATGACCACTCCTTTGCATCTTCTTGCCTATGCCTTGACACCAAAGTACTATAGCAATCAATTTCTTGATGAACCGGGAAGGCTTGCACCATGGAGAGATCTAGAAGTGTCTGATGGGTACAAGGCAGCATTCCTTAGACTCTATCCTAATGATGATTTGCAAGATATTATTACAAATGAGTTCATAGAATTTGCAAATGGAAATGGTCTAAGTGTTGGTGCTCTTCGTCATAGAGATTCAAGAAGAATGCTCATAGTTGGTGGTACTTCCATGGCGCATGCTTCCAAAACCTACAACACCTCATTGTCAAAGTTATATCACAAGTTTAATTTTAATTAATTAAATTTATCACAAGTTTTATTTATAGTTTACTTTGTCTTCATAGGTTGCTCGTAATTTTTTATTTTATAAATTTATCTTTAATTGATTACTTTTTCTTCATAGGTTGCTAGTACATCTACATCAAAAAGAAATTGGAGCACATACTCTTTCATCCACTCAATAAAGCGCAATAGATTGCAATCAAAAAGAGCGGAGAATTTAGTATATGTGCATTCCAACCTACGTCTTCTTTCACACAAGCAACATGGCTACAACCAAGGAGAAATGATGATGTCGGATATAGAGCCAGAGCATACTGATTTGGATGCTTTTGCTTCTCAGCTTGTTGCATTTGATGACTCGGATAGCGAGCAAACTTATAGTGCAAGTGCAAGCAGCATTGGCATTGGTTCATCTAATGTCAATGAGGATGAGGATGAGGATGATGATGAATGATGATGAATTAGAGAATCCATTTGATGATTAAACATTAAATTGTTGAAAGTTGAAACAATGATACTTGAATATTTTGTCATTTTAATATTAAACTTGATGTATATGATGGTATGATCATGACGCTATGATTACATGTTTATGTTGGTTTTGTTGTTTATATGATGCTATTTGAAAGTTGGGCCTTGTGATTGTTCTACTAGCCTAACATTTCATAAAACCTTGTAAATCTTCCTAAAAATTTTGGGCTTATTGTAAAACAGCAATTGCATAAGCTTTGGTTTGGATTTTGAGGGATATTTAGGAAGGAGATCGTGACCTACTTGAAAAGAATAGCTCTAGATCGAATCAACCTTACACGTTTGCCAGTTCTAATGGCTTGTAGTGCATGATTTAGTGGATAGAACTTAGAAGAGCATAGGCCGATGGAATATATAAGTTGGTCTCGCTCGGCACTACTTCACTATCAAGTAAAAACTACTTAACAATTGCAAGTTTTGGAATTTGGCTCTTTATTTAATCATATGTTATGGGTATCCTTGTGGAATAGCCTACGACATGCCACTAATATCTAGCCCACCATATTATTATGCCAGTGGTGTATGCTCACACTAAAGTAAGCTATAAAATGACAATGGCCTTTCAAAGACCTAGAAACCAATACTTGTGTGTGACCTGAAGAATTCTTCGTGCCCCCTTCCTCCATAAGTAGTTCTTTGTCATCATTACAAAAAGAAGTTCAAACATCTTTTAACCTTATTTTAAGACCACTACTTGTAGATTTTCGCATAGATGTTGGTCGTCAAGAGATGTTTCAATGTATTCCTCTTACCATTCCTCAATTTCATCTTCCATCTCTCTATTTCATTATGCACAAAGCTTGGTTATAAAAAGATGTTTCAAGATTATCCACATACCATTCCTAAATGCCACATTTTGTGACTATAATTCCTCTCTATATTCTCATTTTACATAAACATAACACAATTGATATCAAACTATTTGTGACATCCTTTTCTAAAATTTATTGAGACCCTTCCTCAAATATGGCATGTTCCCCTTTTACTGTAAGCTAAGCAAAGAAGTGTAGCAATGCTCCAAGGAATGACCAAGGAGGAGGAGAGGAATTGGAGTTATTTCCTTCTACACAGCTCAGCCAGAAAATTTGCTCCCCAAAGCCTTCCAATTCGTTAAAACATAAGCAAAGAAGTAGTGTACTAGGTAAATGAGCTCAACTATATTAAATGAACCAAAAGATGGATTGCACTTACACTTGCAAGCCCTAGGTGAGAGAAAACACTCTTCATTAAAGAAATTTAATGAACACATAATATAGAATTGAGATGAGAATTGATTCTCTGCGTAGAGAATAAATCTTTATTTATAACAAAGTCAGTAGCTTTGCACTCAAACTACCTATAGAAATACATTGTCTAGATTCAATGAATTTACTAGTAGATTCTCACACAAACTACCTACATAACCACATTAAGAGTGGTGGTAACTTACCCTATATCAGTAATCTATCTAATACCAATATCTACCACTACTTGCATAGTTAATGGAATAGCCCTATCTACCACTACTTGCATAGTTAATGGAATAGCCCTATCTACCACTACTCGCATGGTTAATGGAATACCACTATCTACCACTACTTGCATAGTTAATGGACTTATGGCAAAATATGCGATTAACAACAATTTATCTCATTTATACAAAAAATACAGGGACGGCGTGGAGGGCATCCAAAGGCAACGCATGGAAGTGAGTGGGAACAGTGGGAGATAGCGCGCAGTTTAAGGGCTTTCTGGGGTCTTTGTCGGGCTTAGTGGAGTAGTTCAGCCAAAGTTAACACCACGAGGTGAGCTTGGAAGGAGACAAGGGTCCCACAGGCAACAATAGAAGACACACGACACCTTTCTCACGCGTGCTTTCCAGGTTTTCTCTGCGAGGCGATAACTATTGTGGAGCCCACACGACTAGGCCAGGGTTTCTTGGTAACATCGAGTGCTCTTTACAGCATTTTTCTATTCTGGCTGCCTCCAATAGGCAGACAGGTATTTAGTTGTTTCTTATTCTGTTTTTTGTTTCTCTTGTATTTTGGAAATGGAAACAAATGTACGATTAAACATGTAAAATGGACTAAACACACAAAATGGGCAAAACACATCTGGTTGGGTTGAATCAAACCATCTACGCCAAGTCAAAATTGCTTCCTCACTCAAAGCAGGAAAATGGGTTTGGGTTAATGCCAAACAATTTCAGGGCATATTAAGACTCAGACGTGCACGCTTAAAACATAAGGAAACAAAGAAGCAAAACATTTTGGTTTTCCGCAATAAACAACACATACAAAAATCCCCTTTGCAGAGAGGTGGATGTAGCACACCTAAAGGTCACAAAGACTTTGCGAAATCTATTTTTTACAGCCCCACTACCACACCTCTCACTTGGTCATCTGAACACAATGTGCAAGAACTTTTAAATGTCAAGGAGAGGTTAGAGGCTCTAGAATTCAAGGCACAAGAAAGAGATCACAGAATCCATTCCTTAATAGTATTAAATCAATCTCTGGCAGAAACCTTTTGGTCAGAAAAATTGAATGGCAGAACATGAAAACTGAATGGAACAACATGAAAGAATATGTAATAGAAAGTTCTAAAACACCTCAAACCGTAGAGATATTGGTTGGCCAAGCAAACAAGCTTGTAACAAAAGAAAGAGCAAGAGAGGATGGGGGTGGTGCAAACAATTCCAAAACTGGGGCACAAGTTGTTAATAATGCTGCTACCAAAGTAGCAAAACCAGACTTTCGAGTTGGCAATTTGCAAGACAAAAAATCCAAAGAAAGACAAAATAGAGCAGCAAATCTGATTATTAAAGGTGAAAAAGACTGCGGAAGGAATGAACATACTCTTGATCTTGTAAACGACTTTTTAAAAGACAAGTTGTTTTGGCAAGGGCAGATCTGTCAAGCTTAGAGGATGGGTAAGCCTAACGAGGAAAAGGCAAGACCTATTAGAATTATTTTACCATGCATCCAGGACAAACAAGTGCTCTTAAGCAAGAAGCAACTCCTTAGGGGTTCTTGCTTCTTTTTAGACGAAGATTTAACTACTACACAACAAGAAGAAAGGAGGGAAGAAATATCTAAAGTCAGAACAGAAAGAGATGAAGGTAAAAGAGCATGGTTGCACAATGGCAAAGCGGTCATTGCCTCATTTGGGCCCTACTCTAAAATGGCGCAGCAGGTTGGTAGCAAAGAAATGACAATAGAAGCTTCAGCGGAAAACATAGCAGCAGGGTCATTATGGGCTAATAGGGGTGTAGACTCAAATTTGAGTCTCACATGCCAAAACAAATAGCAATCAAGGCCTGCCTGGGTTTCTTTAAGTTTAGTTTGTTGGAATTGTAGAGGATATCCTTGGAGGCATGGACCTGGGTTAGGGCCTATTGCAGGGAACAGAGACATTATTGGTCTCATTGAAACTCACGAGCATGAAGGGTGCAAGACACCTTGGTTTGAAGGGTACTCGAAGATGGCAGTGTGGAACAAGGCAGTAGGGAATGGTAAAGGGCATGGTGGTATCATGGTCTTGGTAAGGGAAAAGGAAGGTCGTTTGGTTCAGCTAGAAAGAGAAGACACAAATAAACAATTTTTTTGATTTAAAATCTCCGAAAATGGGAATCTCATCAGAATTGCAGCATGTTACTTCGCCCCTCAAGTGTCAAAAATTTACAAGGGTAGGGGGCTTGACCACAAAGTCCCTTTTGCAGCCTTGAAAAAGGATATCGCAATCTATTCTCAACTAGGAGAAGTTCTTTTGGTAGGTGATTTTAATGCTAGAACTGCAAATGAACAAGCTAGCATTCTCTGTTATAAAGAAAATTGCAACCCTATTTGGCTTACAGAAGAAAGTGACCGTCAGTGGGATAGAGTCTCAAAAGACAGCAAAGGCTGGAATCTTTTTGGGGAGCAGTTGCATGCTTTATGTGGGACATTTAATTTAGTCATTTGCAATGGGTTGGCTAGATGGATGAAGTCTGGTAGTTTCACTTGCAACACTTACAATGTGGCAAGTGTTGTGGATTATATTATGTGTTCACATGGCCTCTTTGAGAGAATGGAGTCAATCCTTGTTGGGGAACAACACTGGGATTCAAAATCTGATCATAAACCGATTTATTTAAGTTTTTCTTGGACTAGGCAGCAGCAGCTTGGGAAGAAAACTATTCATATTAAGCAACCTCTATCAAAAGGCAGAATTTTATTAACTCAAAAAAACTGTGATACTTTCCAAATGGCTTTAGAGAGGTCTCTCAAGAACAAGAAAATCCCTTTCCATGGTCTTCATAGCTCCGAACTAACAAACATTATTCAAGGAGCACTTAATAAATGCAAGAGAGCTAAGAATAAGAAGTCCGATACAAATTGCTTTCTGGTTAATGCTTGGTTTGATGAAGAATGCAAAAAAGCTAGAAGGGTCATGAAAGAAACCAGCAATAATGAAACAAATCACAAAGCCTACAAGCAGATTTTAAGAAAGAAAAAACTGATTTTATGGTCACAAGAAGAGAAGAGTTAATCTCCCTTGGGAAAAACAACCCCAAGCTATTTAGCTCCAATTGAGAAATAAACAAACTGAAAATACTATTACTGCATCTCAATGGTTCGATTATGCTAGACAACTCTATGAGCATGATTCTCAGGTTGACCCGCCACCCTTGGTCAACACCAACACTAAGCTTTTCACTGTTTAAGAGATTGAAATGGGTATTAAAAAGATGGGTATTGGCAAAGCAAAGGACTTAGTTGAGCTTCAAGTGGAATATCTAAAGTGGGGTATAAAAATCCTTGCTCCTCATATCACAAATATTTTCAACAGTATCATTCAACAGGGCTTACCCACAGATTGGAATACTAGCTTAGCAATACCTCTTTTCAAGAGTGGTGATATCAACAATCCCTCCAATTATAGAACCATTATGATCAATCCTTTATTTGCAAAATTGTTTGGGAGTATGATAGAAAGCAGGATCAGCAATTGGGCGGAACAAGGCAATAAACGTGCTAAAGGTCAAGCTGGTTTTAGAGCTAAACATTCCACAGTTGATCATGGTGTCACTCTAAGGCACATCATTGAAAAAGTTTGAGATCATAAGGATGAAATCTTTTGCTGTTTTGTAGATTTCAAAAAAGCATTTGACACGATCCCTAGGGACAAACTTTGGCACAAAATGGAGGAACTTGGAGTTCCTAGTCATCTCAAGGCAATTGTTCATAGGTTGTATGAAGAGGTCAAAGTTAAAATCAGAACTTCGGCTGGCATCTTAGAAAGTTTAAGGAGTGACATTGGGGTCAAGCAGGGCTGCCCACTATCCCCTACACTTTTTGGTTTATACATCGATAAACTCGAAGATTGGATAAACTTACAAAATGGGGATGGTGTTCACTTGGGCCAGTTTGTCATTAGACTCCTTTTATATGCAGATGACCTTATCATTATTGCTAAGTCTGCTATTGGTTTACAAGAACTACTACTCTCCCTTGAGCAATTTTGTAGAACTATGGGGATGCAAGTTAACATCAGCAAAACTAAAGTGATGATTTTCTCTACCAAAAGAAAACATAACCAGCATGTGTTCCATTTTGAAGGTAATACTCTTGAAGAAGTAACGGATTACAAGTACCTTGGTATTGACTTCAACAAAAACTTAAGTTGGGAAGGGTGCAGAAACAAGAGAGTTTTGGGAGGGTAGAAAGCGTTTTATGCCTTTCAAAATAGGTGTAGAGAGGCTGAGTTATGGGACCAGAAGACTTTTCAAACTCTTTTTGATCTTTTAGTGCTTCCGGTTGTCCTTTATGGCTGTGAAGTGTGGGGCAGCAGTGCTTCTGTCTTGCAATGGAAACAAATTCAGAAACGTTTGATTACAAACAAGTTCAAGCTTAAAAATTCAGTATCTTATGACATTATGTTGAGTGAAGTGGGGGCAATACCCATTGAAGCTATTGCTATGACGAGACTCATTAGTTATTTAAAAAGAATCGAGAGAATGGATGAGGACCGATGGCCTAGGATTGTCTTTAATGATACTCTATGCAAAAGAAAGAAGACTTGGATGCAACAAAATAACGAATGGTTAAGTAAATGGAATAGCTACTTGAACACGTGCCCCACCAATAGCAAGGAGATAAAAGCATTTGTTATAGACAAGTTTCGCAAGTGCACTTGGGATAAAAACCTTGGGAGAAAGAAAAAATACTATATTGAAGAGTTCAACCCCACTTGTAATTATAAGCAAAAGACGTACATAGGGGCCAATATTCCTTGGAGAGCCAAAATCCTTACTGCTCAATTAAGAACTAATTCTCACCAACTTCGTAGTGAAACCGGTCATTGGAAAAGACCTAAAAAAAGATTGGGAGGAGAGAGTGTGCATTTTCTGCTCAACGGGTAAAGTGGAAACGGAAAAACACTTCATTTTAGAATGTGAAACTTTCAAGGACAGAAGGGACAGCTATATTAACATCTTGACAGCTAACTCTTGGGACAATCTTTTCAGTGAGGGAATTGTTGAGAAGCTGGGAGCACTTATCATCATGCTACATAAGAAGAGAGCTGAAATGCAGAAGGCAATCAGTGCTTAATCCAGTGCGGTTGGCAGTTTTGTCCCATAGGCTATATTTAGTCTCATTGACGTTAAAATAATCTCTTTCTTCTTTCTTTCTTTCTACATATAAATATATGTTAACAAGATGAGTTGTGTTTTGGCGCACAAAATTCCATCCCCTTGGAAATCTTTACTCCTAAAGCTTGAGGGCAAAATGCAATTTTCACCATGAATCTTCTTCTTCTTTCACTTCCTTTTACTTTGCTTGAAAATGATGCAGCAAATTAAATGGGTAGAAAGTTTTACAATACTCTATTTTGACCATTTCTGAAATTATTTATTACACTCTGATGTAGATGCACAATGATATCATGCAGGTCAGTCAATAGCTCAACCAAGATTATCCTAAACACTCTTAGGCATGTGCAGAATTTTTCGCAGAAGCTTGTGGAGCCAATTCAAGCAACAAAAGATCAAAGAAATTATAGTCAGCAGAAAAAAAAAATTATCGATTGGAGGAAAACTGTAGGATCTCATTTGTCTCGTATGCATCATCTTTACTGGTAAACTCATTGTACAAATGAGTGGAATCATCAAATATAGCTGAATAATAAATTTAATCATCATAGAGAGATGGATCCATAAAAATCAAGCTTAAATAAGTTATCCTCATTTAGGCAGAAAATTTGTCTGTACCACTCACAGCAACCATCTTCCAAATATACATGCTTCTATTTCTTTTTTTTATATTCTATATTATAGAAATTAAAAATGCATCTATCAGCTGCATTATTAATGCATTCATTATTTCCCAGCTTTGTTTGAAGATGTGATCTCTTTCCTAAACATGTTTTTTATTTCTGCTAGGGTTTGAATGATGAATTGGTCCTCCTTTTACTATTAAAACTGGAGCTACTATTAGAAACTAAAATAGATCTAAACGTCTCCTTGCCAATGCCCAAAAAAAAACATTTGATATGCTTGCACTTATCTAAATTACTGATTTCCTTTTTACAGCAACAAGGATTTTAATACTGAAAACAAATGTCAGATTGAACAGCTTTTTCTTTCTCAATACTTCATTAATCTCTTATATACCACTCATTTGAAAGCTTGATGAAAACAATACCTCGGTTAGACACTTGATTTGAAAGATATGCTTGTCTCATGTCACGAGAGACAAACCTAGCACAGTACTTGCAGCATCTGTATATCCCCATTAATAATGCTCCAGAAGTTATGATTTACCACTACTTAAAATCGTCTCTGAATCTATTTTTCAGCCAAAAAAAATTCCATTTCAACATGAAACTCTCGCAGAGTTATACCATTGCCCTATACAATTCTGTAAGAGCCCCTGTCCCTTTTGCCCTTAATTTTTCAGTTTAGGTTGTCTGACATTTTGTCAAACACTTGACATGTATTCCTCTTGAAGTCTGATTTTCTGAGTTTGGTGTTTGATTTATATTGATTATTCCAATCACAAAGACCACAACATAGATATAGATAACAGCATATACTAATTGAGGAAAATCATTCAACTCAGAAATGATATAATAATGTTCTAAGGAATCTCAGGACAAATCTGAAAATGGCAATGGCTTCCCTTAATCTTAGCTTCACTTCAATCTTATTGTGTTTACAACTAGTTTCGGACGAACCAGTTGAGCTATAATGCTAAGAATGAAGTATCTCAGACTTTCATCAGCAAATACCTTTTAACATCAATTTTCTATACTTGTTCGATCAATTACAATGAAATGGCATACCATGTATCGCTGCTCCAATCAAGATGTTGAGCTCTAAGTGCATCAACAGCAATATTATCCCTTCAAAACTCTTGATGTCTCACCCAAGGGGGCTTCCAGACGATGTACAGCACCTTCCAAGCATGTACAACACTCCCTAGATGGCTGCAGACTTGTACGAACCACCCTTCCTCCCTCCTCCTCCACTTATGACTTTCAGATCTGTACGGCCCTGCTATAGATGTTTTTCAGACATCTACAACTTGCTGCGATTATTTCCAGACTGGTTCGGCTCTGTCCTGGGCATTCACAGACTTGTACGGCACTCATAAACTCACCCAAACAGATATACCAGCATTACCAGCATAGGCAGTTCGATTCACAGCAGTTTAGTCACAAATACAATCTTCAACCTCCTCAATTCGAACTCAGAAATGAATATTGGAATGATGCAATCAGATTTACCTTAGGACAAGCACCAGACTGAACCTCCAAACTTACAACAGCAGTAGCTTTATTTTCCAAATTGTGAAACACAAGTGAGATACCTGAATGATATCCCACTGCTTCCAAGCTCGAGGGTTTCCGTCCTCAAACCTGCTGAAAGCCAAAGCTCCCAAATTCTCCAAGAGAAAATAATAAACCAAGCATGTCCATAAATGAGCTCTTAAGAGCCTTTTATAACATTCCTGGGAGAGCTCACACACTTTCCAGCCAATGTGGAATAGAAGATATATTTTTTCCCTTTTAACATTCATGTCTCCACATACTTTAATAAAGGGAACTTTTGATATTTAAATTACTTCCCCTTTTAACTTCAGTTTCCACATCAATAGAGTTAAATATTTTAATTTAACTTTATAACTTAACTTTATTGATAAATTAATTAATAATTGCAAATGATTATTAAAATCTCAAACCAATATCATCAATAACCATTGACAAGATATTATTCATGAACCATTGATGATCCTGACCTAGCCCAATTGACTTACTATGAATAGTAAGTATCCCAGAAACACATCAAAACACCACAAAATCGCCTGAAACTAAAACTGCCTAGGCCAAATATCCTCAAGATCCTTTAAATGTCCTGCTTAGCCTACGGGACCATGGAGAAATAGGCTAACGACAACCTCATACAACATGTGCTAGAAAGGGGGCATTACAAATTCAATCATTTTCTTACCCTATATATCAAAAGCTAGCTTTGCTGCAACATATAATCTACTTGCAACTTTAACAAACACAACAACACAAAAATAAGAACAACAGGAGCAGCTGCATACCCAAAATATAGATTGCACTCACACTTGCAAGCATTCAAATAATGATATGTTGGCAAAGGTTTCAGTAAGCTAAAGAAATTTACCTACTGCTTTAAGCCTTGTCTCTAATGCCAAGCAAAGTGGATTTTGAGTCAAATGGATATGAAATTGTTTTCATCTGTCATTAGGATCCACATTTGCTACAATTTTCTTATCTAAAAGCATAAGCATTTTAGGATGAATTACAACAGTTATATCTGATTGATATATAAAAAATTTGGTTTAGGAAGCGTCTAATCTGGCTCCAAAACCACGTTATTGTATGACCAATAACTTTCGTGTTATGCGGACACAAAAACTGTGGAATAGGCACAGAATGGTTGCGGGGCTCGGCAGAAGCTCTATGGCCGCCATCCCCTACTATAGTATAACACGAAAGTTATCGGTGTACAACAGGGCATTTTTGGAGCCAGAATAGCTACAGCCCTTGAAACTTGATTAATGTCAAAATAAAAAATAATAATAATTTAAAAGAAACATGAATATCTTATGGAAAATCAATTTCTAATCAACAATAACCTTCACAACTCCATGTTGTCATTTCAGTTTTCTCTTCTCAACTATGGTAACAATGCTCACACCTATGTTTGTTGCTCATTTTTTAGTGAGAAAGATTTGAAATGGCAGAAAAGCATATTGTTGTCCCAAGCACAACACATTCACTCATTTTTGTTGTATTATGTAATTGCATTTAACAGTTTATTTGTGTAATAGGTGGTGTTATGTAAGTGTGTAGCTGCAGTAAGTGAAGTGAATACCACTCTCAATGCAATACCTTGGATCACAAACCATCATGGTTTCAAATCTAGGAAATTTGCTGTCCAAAGAGAATCTTCCTCCCATTTTGTGGTCAATATATATTTTTCCATTTCCATATAAATCTGTGGTTATTATATCTCTTGTAGGAAGAGTACTTCCTTTCACCTAGGAATTTAAGGTGCAAAATGCAGTCCAACTCCAGGTATGCTAGGTGTTCCTCTTTTGTTGTGTTTTATCACAGTTGTGCTTGCTACGGGTGCAAGTACACCAGCCACATCTATCAGCATTCCATTGTCAGGGGTAATGCTAACGGATCCACCAGCAGAACAAGGACATCTTCCCAATGCTTTTGTTTGGAATGCCCATGTATCATTTTACCATACTTGAGGTGCCTACATGTGCCTCACGAGGTCAGGGTAAAAAGGGTTACAGGAAAATAAGGATGTTAAAATCAAACATAAAGAATGAAATTTTGAAGATTAAATTACAAAATGCATTAAATCAGATGTTTAAGATTTTGCCCCCTGTTGATGTGGCAATGGAAAAACAAGACTTAAGAATGTCTACCTCATGGAGAAATCCTCATGACAGCTTCATGACGCTCAAATTTGAAGGAGCTTTCAGGGCAGGTGGGTGTTGGTGCCTTAATTAGAACCTTTTTTCGGCAGTTCATCAGTAGAGGATCTTTTTTCCTAGGGAACTTAGAAAAACAATGAAGAAGAGATGAGAGGCCCTGTTTGAAGGAATCAAGCTTGTGTTTCTATAGGATGCACAAAGTTAATTACAAGAAAAAAATATCAGGTGATAATTGCTGGTCTAGTCAAAGAGGATACAAATAACTTGAACTCATGAACTTGCGAATTGAGACAAATTCAAGGAAGATGGGTTTTTCCACTGTTTCAGGGAATACTACAAGGCAGTAGATTATCTAGATAATGCTAGTATTAATCGGTTCCCCTTCTCAGGCTTGGTGGTCAATAAGGTGGATGAGCGGGAAGACCTCTTCCCAATTCTAAATATAGATCTTTCCTCTCACCCTCAAGGGAATTGACCTCCCAATTTTTTATCCCTGTCTAGTAAAGGTGTAGATTTGATTAAAGTCACAACAATGAGACAATATTGTGTTCCACTCACAAGGGAAAATCTTTATAATTGGACCTCATACATCCAAGATTTTTATTACTCCCATGCTGTGGCAGCTGCGTATTCTTGTCCGACAACAGTGAGAAAAGGCTCTTGCCTTTTCCGTCAAATGGCATGTTTAAAAAGGATTCTGATTTGTGATGGAATGTAGGCTACTACATTCTTTTTTCCTCATTGTTCTGGTGGCCTTCTCTTTGCAATTTTTTGTGCAAAATTTTTTATTAAGCCTTTGCCAAAGATAGAGATGCAGACACACGGAGGTGGCATGTGGGACTCTCTATATGGGGAAGTCATTTCAGATTGGCAGCTGAAAAAATCTCTCAATTCTGGAACTTGCAAATGTCCAAGTTTTATCAAATAAAGCATGAGCCAGGATGGCACTGGAAAAATGGGAGTTTTAGAACCTGTATTTCATCAAATTTCAAGGACAAACTAAAGAATTAATTGTGCCCTAAACAAACTAAAGGACTAATTGAGCTCTAGACCTTGCAGTTAGGGAATAGATTTTTCACGGAGTGCTCTCAGAGGTGGAAGTTGTTTGCAACAGTTCAGATGAGGAGGCTGTTAATAATGAGGAGGCTCAAATAAGATGTGTTGCAGAGAAGACTTGCATCCTCTGGCAGGAAACTGGTTTTTCCTGAGATGGACAATTTGTCTTCCTTCTGTAAGGATTTGACAATGTCATGTTGATGACATGAAACTCATCCATCAAAATGACTCATTGGGGTTGTTCATGCTGCATGCATTGTCAAGGGGTGGCTTGTTTCATTCTCAAAACAGATCTTCTTTCAATCCAGGGGTACAATTTCACTTTGCAGACAAATCTAAGGCTAAATGTGTTGCTATGGAGGATAGTTGTACTGATGGACCTGCAGTTTGTTGGGATGGATTGGGGGCTTGCACTAGCCAAAGACCCAGGAAAGCGCCGATGCTTATAAAAAAAAATTCTGTGGTTATACCTCTACAGCTGGTCATTTTTGGTGCATGTTATTGCTAGTGTGGTGGCTGGGTTTTTTGAATTACCAGTTTTTACCGTTAATATGGTTGACAAGTTGTGCAGTTAAGTTCAGCAAATTAGCATGTTGGGTTTTTTGTAAATGTTCAAAAACTGTCCATTGGTAATCAGATAATGTTTTTGGTGATTTTGCAATACATTTAGTTTGAGTTTTAATCTTTCAAGGGTGAGAACCCCAATAAAACCCCTAAACTTATTGATCAAAAAACAGATAAAGATTTTGATCATGTGATTCCCTGTACTTTTAACGTTAGTAGTTAATTTAATTCCAATATTATACTATATTATCACATTAGATTTAATCAATTATTGGATTTTCCTAATTATATATGATGTGCAAATTATAATACATCAATTAATAAAAGCAAAAGTGTTTCTAAAATTATCGATGATTAAATTAATTCAAGAGGTTTGCTTTTGCTTTCTATAGTTGAAATATGTTGAAGAGTGTAAGAAAAGTGTTTTTCTTTTAATTGATGGTCTAAATTAAGCATTTTAAAAGTAGGAAAAGTGCAGAGTTAAAATAAATAGTAGATAAACTTATTTTGCCCTAAAAACCGTAGAGAAGAGTTAAGCATTAGGAAACTCTGGTAAAAAAAATTAAAATTAAAAAGTTCCGAGTTGTTTAGAAGTGTTAACCATCAGCTTAAATTTGACAGGTAAACTATAGTGTTGATTTTAGCTTTTGGTTGTTGCCCTTTATAAATAAACAGCCATGCATGGAAATGGGTAGATATATATAGTTTTAATTAACAAAAGTTTGTTTATTCAAATTTAGCCACCAAATCCTTATTTAGGTGCATGCAACGCACCTCCTTGGGGATTTTTGAGGATCATAAATAAGGGAGAGGCGAGATAAAATACATTGTTTTACATAAATTGAGGAAGAAAAGAAGGGAAAATCAAAAAAGAAAATAAAAATTTAAGAAAAGCGAAGGAAAAAAGAAAACTCAACCAGCATCTTTCAATTAGCCTATACAATTCCTTTAAACATATTAGCAGATCTTCCTCAAATTCATGAGCTAACTTCTATGGTAGCATTGAAGTTTTCATGCTAGATTAGTTAATTTTATGGGAATCATTGACTAGGCGTGGAACCTGGTTAACTATATGGTTATTTGCTCCTTAAGCTGGCCATCAAAATTAAAGCCTACATTGTTGTAAAGAATTCTTGTTTTAAAGAAAAATTTCAGTCCTTTGTCAAAAAAAGTAGACCAGCAGTTTTTTATAACCCTTTGAAGCACTGCCAGACCAATACTTTTTCCAGAAACCCATGGTCAAACCAGTACCTTTTCTGAAAAGTGATGGTCCAGAAATCAGCATCTCAAACCATGATTGTTTTGATAACCTGTAGTCCAATGTGCTCAAAACCATAGTCCCATAGTATCTTGGACCACGGAATTTTCAAAAAAACCCAGTCCTCATATTTGGTGAAATTAGGAATTGTGACTTTCCAATATTGATTAGTTTGCATATCAAACTATGTTTATGCTATTCTATGATGTGTATGATGCTTTTATGAGTCAATTGTATTGAGAAAAGTGTAGTTGAAAACTTGAATAGAAGAAATACATTGAGCCTTATTCCCACCAAATATGTAGACAGTCCAAACTAATGGATCCAAACCTTCTACCATTACACTTTATGTGCTATTCTTTGTATGCAATATTACTTCTAGTCATTTTCCAATCTAAGCATAATCTGAGACTAAACCGAATCAAAAACGCCAAATTGTGTAAACCAAAATTGGATTATGTGAGAATTCTAGTTGATAATTGTTGAATAGCGATGAATGAATGGAATTAATGGAATGTGATAAAAAGCAAATTAGTGACATTGTGTGTAAATGATTGAACGAATTAATGTTTGGACAATATCGTATTCTGTTTTCTAAGCATTTTCAACAAACGGAATGTTGAATGACTTTTGTTGGTTATTTAACAATTTTATATGTTTTAGCTAATGTTGAAATGGAAATATGTGTGTGAGAATATTGAGACTGTGAGTCGGCTCTTATCTATCATGTATGAGCCAAAGCATATCCAAATCTATCTGGATTGAATCGATCAGTAGACCTTTTATTTGGTTGTGGATATCTATAGTATATAATTCTCTGTCTTTGTAAAAGATGACAACATAAACCCCCAACTCTGATGATGGGAATCAAACTGTAAAAGTCTCTAGCCAGAGCATTTATTTTATTGGTTCTGACTGTAGGTGGTTATGTAAAATATTCTGTTAGGTTACATAAAACTTTTGTAGTGTAAAAGATTCCGTTAAACTATAACCAAAGGAATTGTACAAAAGTCACATCAGATTAGATCCCATCAGGTTACATAAAAGATCCTCTCATGCCATCTTTCTGGATCATGGAGATCCATAGATTGCAGATATCCTAGTGGCAAATATTGCCAACAAATATTTGGAATGAGCTTGATGCTCTATGGTAAATGTCATGCCCCCACCACAGGGAAGATATCAATAAAATGGTTATATTGATAAGACTCCATCATTTTCTGCTTCTCCTAAATCTGTATCAATGCATAAGTGCACGGCAATCCATAGGCAAATGATCAAATCAACTGAGCACCGAACAAATTAAGAAGGGTTAAGGATTGTGTTACATTAACACGTGTCATCAACAATTATTAATGAGGTGAGATTATGTCAAAAAGCCGCAGGTTATGAATGAAGAGGCATGGATGTTAGGGTGGTTTCGATATATCAGTCGAGGAGCAATTTACCTATTGGGATAGGTCACCCAATATGAACAGAACTGAGATATAGAATTCATCTTGAGATCCAATCCTAATAAGGATTATCCATTATTTACTGATATCAAAAACGTATATTTTATCAATCTTATCACTCCTTGGCAATTGCATTGTGAGATCATGGAAATGATGTAGGTAGGTCCACATGAGGAGATTCATGGGCAGCAAGGTGGGGTTAGTCACCCTTCCAAGCCCTAAATAGCATTTAAGAGCAGAAAATGTGGGGTTAGGCCCCCTTCTCGGTTCTAAGTGGCTTATGAGCAGCAAGGCACGGTTAGGCCCCCTTCCCAGCTCACAGGAGCAGCAAGGCGGGGTTAGACACCCTTCCCAGCTCCTGACAAACCCTTCATGATGCGCTCCAAGGGCAGCAAGCTGGGGTTGATCCCCCTTCTTGACTCTAGGGCAATATTGGGGAGGATTGACCTCAATATTGTTACCTGCAATCCTCCCTAGTGTTAATGTTCGCATATGCTGCAGGAGATTTTAGTTTTTCCTGTGATGGTTGTATAACCATTTTGTTGATATCAGTTTGTTTCCATTCGAAGATATTGATCTCTGCATATATGAGTTCCTTCTTAGCTGGAAGAGTTTCCGGTTTCTTGTTAACTGTCATCAAACTGCATGTATGACTTGCGGCTTCATGGAAGCCTCATGCGTGCTAGCAGCGGTTTCTTTCCTCTTCGCATTTCATCCGATATAAAGATTGTCTATGTGGCTTATGTAACGGCATATATCTAACTGCTGATAAACTTATGATGTCTTTTGGCCTTCCGTCTACCTTTGGCAAGATATATTTCGAGCCTTGTCTCCTCTCTAAAAAGGTAATGTGGCTGTTTGTGCTTGAGTGAGGGGTGAAGTTCTCAAGAGAGAGTCTATATTAATATGTGATCATCCATGCTGACTGTAGTGTATAAGCTTTCAGTTGTTCTGGGATGTTATCGACTAATAGTGTTGATTGTTAAGTGTTAACAATCTTACTTAATCATTGCTTGATTAAGCTTGAGAGAATTGTATCAGATTTGTATCTTTAATAAAGGTTGATTTTTGGTGTGGCTGGGTTTTTCACCCTCAAGTGGAGGGTTTTCCCAGGATAAAATTCTGTGTATCTTGTTCTTGTGATATTTTTTTAAGTTTCCGATTTTTGTGTCTTACTTTTCTGGTTCTAACATTAACATGATATCAGAGCCAGGTTTGAGGTCGTCTCCCTCATAGGAGGTCTCAGGATTCTGGGAGGGTTGCTTGTTTATTGCTTGGTGTTATTCAAACTATGTTTTTCTGAAGACTACACCTTTCTCTAAGCTGCGACTTCATTACTTCCTATTTTAGATTTCTTGAGCGGCTCTAAAAACTCGACGGGATCTCTGCAATGCGACTAATCTTTGCATTTGCATCCTATCAGCTTGTATTTGCTGTGATCATTTATCAAATTGTTGTCATTGCTATAATCTGCAATCTTTGTTTTGTTCAAAGGAGAGAACACTCAGTATGTGGTGTATTTCCTTAATGCATACCAAAAGATTCCCGATATAAAGAACAGTGCTAGAGGAGTCTTATGAGAAGATAAGACTCGGCTACAAGACTCACTCAATAGGAACTGGCAATAAAGAGATAAGTTTCTTTTATGTTTGAATGATGTTCATGAATTTTCATAACATTGGAATAGTGAATCATTATTTATATTTGTGCTTGTTATTATAGGTGGAGGCTACACATGTTCTAGGTGCATAGCATGTGTTTGTGAACTTCCAACTGAAAACTATATTTGAGCATCATCTGAGCTATCATTATGTTTCATAATACTGGAAGTGTTGGTCACTCTACTGATGGGGGATTTGGAATTGGGGTATGCTCTAATATACTTCTTGACCACTACAACACTGAGAATATTAAAATTGAGACAAGAGGGATCTCCCAGTGAGAGGGAGTCTGACATTTCAGCTTCAGAGGGAGCTTGTCTTTTCAGCTCCAGAGGGAGTCTGACATTTCAGATTCAGAGGGAGCCTGACATCCAACTTCAAAAGGAACCTGACATTTCATTAGAGGCAACCTTGGACGAGGAGGTCAAAAGGGTGAGATCAAGTTCAGAAGAAGCCACATCACCACGAAGATTTTGTTAATGCATTCTTCTCTGTGAGAGAAGTTTGAGGTGCAAGCCCTTGTAATGCATTTTTCTCTGTGACGGAGAAATTTGAGGTGTAAGCTCTTGTATTGCATTTTTCTCTATGACGGAGAAATTTGAGGTGAAAGACCTTGTAATGCATTATCTCTGTGACTGAGAAATTTGAGGTGAAAGCCCTTGTAATGCATTTTTCTCTATGGCGGAGAAATTTGAGGTGAAAGCCCTTGTAATGCATTTTTCTCTATGACGGAGAAATTTGAGGTGAAAACCCTTGTTGCTCTTTCCACTCATCGGAGTAGCCATAGTGGATGTCATGTCGACAGACTCCATGACAACATCACATTGAGTGACTCCATGATGAGAGCTTGCGTTTATTTCACTCATGGGAGTAGCCATGATGAACATCATGTTGAGTGAATCCATGATGCTATCACGTTGAGAGAATCCGTGATAAAATGTTGCTTTTTACACACATGGGTGTAGCCATTGTGTTTGTCATGTTGAGAGACTCCATGACTTGAAAATCAGAAAATAATATCTCCTTTGCTAAGAGGGAGCGTTAATGTTTGCATACACTGCAGGATATTTTATTTTTTCCTACGATGGTTGTATAACCATTTTGTTGATATCAGTTCGTCTCTATTTGAAGATAATGATCTCTGCATATATGAGTTCCTTCTTAGCTGGAAGAGTTTCCGGTTTCTTGTTAACTGTCATCAACCTGCATGTATGACTCGCAGCTTCGTGGGAGCCTCGTGCATGCTGGCAGCGGTTTCTTTCCTCTTTGCATTTCATCCGATATAAAGATTGTCTAAGTGGCTTATGTAGTGGCATATATCTAACTGCTGATAAGCTTATGATGTCTTTTGGCCTTCCATCTACCTTCGGCAAGATATATTTCGAGCCTTGTCTTCTCTTTAAAAAGGCAATGTTGCTGTTTGTGCTTGAGTGAGGGGTGAAGTTCTCAAGAGAGAGTCTATATTAATATGTGATCATCCATGCTGACTGTAGTGTAGAAGCTTTCAGTTGTTCTGAGATGTTATCAACTTACAGTGCTGATTGTTAAGTGTTAACAATCTTGCTCAAATCATTGCTTGATTAAGCTTGAGAGCATTGTATCAGATTTGTGTCTTTAATAAAGGTTGATTTTTGGTGTGGCTGGGTTTTTCACCCTCAGGTGGAGGGTTTTCCCAAGATAAGATTCTGTGTATCTTGCTTGTGAGATTTTTTTCTAAGTTTCAGATTTCTGTGTCTTACTTTTCTGGTTCTATTATTAACACCTAGAGGCTCACTGTACGATTGACTTAGGAGATGTTGTTATTATGGATTGAAACAATTATTGTCCATGCTATGATGATCTCATTATTAATGTTGTTATAATGTATGAATTGAATATGAATAGTACTATGTTTTGAATATTGTTATGATTTGTTAATCATTAATGATTCTAACATCTATTTCAAGAGTTAATACTGTTTGCAGGTAAAGAAATCGAGGTAATCCCAAAAGAGGACATTACAGTGAAAATTTTATCAAGAATAATTATTGCTTATCATTGTAAGGATTACATTAATGATGCATGTCATAAAATTATTGTTGAGATTGATCATTTGTTGTTAAGACTCATTACTCCTTAGGGATTAATGGTTCTAGTTGACTGCCAAGAAGTTCTTTTATTCCCTGAGACTTACCTTTTTCTACTGTAAAAATAGACCATTGCTTGTCAATTAAGCTTGACCTCCTGTCATGTCCCAACTTTGAACTATAATTAAAGAAATGATAATATCATAATAATAATTAAAAAACGCAAAAGAATAAAAATATAAAAGAATATAATTAAATATAATTAAAATTTGATTGAAGTTAATGAATGATCGAAAGGCATGAAATGATAAGTTGTGACTGCCCCAAATATGAGGTATAAAAGGGAGAAGAGAACTTGTTTGAAGGGGGATAATTGGGGAAGGAGAAGTACAGATCAGATTTAAATAAGAAGTGCAGACCTGATCTTGCAAGGTTATGTCCCTTACAAAGGGTAGTTATCATGAAGAGTTGCACTCCTTCAAAGGGTGCTAATGGTGAAAGGGTGTGTTTCTTGCCAAGGGGCATACATGATGAAGAGGTGTGACCTCTCCCTCACATTGAGAGATATTAAAGAAAGGAATCAAAGCATGCAGAGGGAATAGCCATCGATCAGATCAGATCAGATCAGAACTGCTCTTAAGTTCAAGGCAGTAACATCTTTGTTCTTGGTGATATGCATGGGGGATGTGCTTAATATGTATGCTTAATATATGAAGCCTAATAACATTCTTATGCAGAATTTCATAGTAATATTAATATGATCTGCAATATGTATCATAGTAATACTTAATTACGTAATCAGAAGATCTCACGATAACCAGTCAGCAATCATGATAAGCGATAAAGTTCTACAGGGAGATTAGGTTGGTGATAACCGACCAATATAATTGTTGAGTGCATTCATTATGGTGAGCCATGTTAACATCGTGAGGGGATTATTTCCTTTCTTACTTCTCTTCCATACTTGGATCACTCTATCGAGCAGTGGCCTTCTCAAGGCAACTCAGTTAGCTACATCTAAACAACGAATCTCCAAGATAGCAACAAACAAAATAAAATAAGGAATGATTCATTATAAGGCAAGGCAATAATCAACAAAGACAGTAATTACAGTCTGAGATATCGCTTAAGGGAAACAATTACGGTGATAGTGATCATTGGTAGTGATCACAATTGGAAGCAATGCCTTATGTAAGTAACAGAGATTAATTGTAAAATAAAGAAGTAAGTATATTAAGAAAGCAATCAACATCAAGTAAGGATGACGATCATATGCATTGTATGCCGACTAAATGGAGGAAAGCGACTTGCAAAGTTTATAATTCAAAAGAACTGATTTGTAATTAAGGATCTCAGTATTAGCAATTCAAACAAATATTAATCCGATACTGTGATGACAACTGGCTTAAGGTGGTGGTTCATTTAGGAGTTACAATTCACATTGAAAAGGGCTCAGTTCAGAAATACAATTTGTGAAGGGATCGTTTAATATTCTAATCAATAAACACAATGTGGTAATGATTAAATGATGCATGTTAATAAAGCAGTAAAAAAACAACAGTTATCATAAAAACAATAATGTTTATAAAAAGGAAACAACAATTAATTTGTGAAAGGTTATGAACCTTTCACAAAGATAATATAAGTGGTTTACCTCCTTTCATGAAGAGGCACTTGAAACATATAAAAGGAAGAAGGATTCAAGTTAGAAAGGGGGAGGAGTGTTTGAGTATATGGTGTGCTTTAATAGGCAAAAATATATGCACCACGGGCCACTAATCAGAAGATGGGTTGCAGAAATAATGAAGAAAAGTATGAGATCATTATTTCCGATTTATCAAGAAGAATGTGAGGAGTTCATAACAGATTTCTATGAGGGATCATGGCTGATTTATAAATAAAATATAACAGATCTAAGAAGAAAGTATTGTTGCAGACTTATACTAGATTTGTAGAGCGACTTGAAGAGGAAAGTTGGTAGCATTAAAGATAAGATTTACCTTCTTAAGCTAAAAATTGTAATAAAATATCTTTAGTTTTGATAAATCATAAAGTTACATTTATTAATGGATTACAATTCTCACTTTACGTTAGAATTGTTGCCTCAGGACTAAATTAAGGCAAACCCCAAACAGGGACATTACACCTCCATTTATGTTTGAGTGTTGCACCTTGGTTGAATGGATTTTGTGTTTGAGAAGTGCTCAATTGTCAATGATTTTATTGTTACAGATTTGAGTTTCCTTTTATTTGAAAGGACTTGAAGAGAACTTGGCACGTGTTCATGGGCAAGTATATGAAACTATTAATGTGCATGGAACGTGGTATTGATTATCATTCTAGAGATATGCTTTCTATTAAACTAATATTCTAATATTTAGTCTATAATGGTCAACTAAGTGTTTAGGATAGACTTTAGGAATATTCTTTATTCTCTACTTTCTTAGCTGTCAATCTTATCCTTTACAAATAAATCCTTTGTATCTCTTATCAAGTAATTTAAGGAGACTTGCACTCCATTGTTAATATCGACTATCTTGTAATCATTTTGTGTTCTTATTTTCCGATATGTGTTACTAGTGAAAACAGGAAGGTTTTATGAGTTTAAGGAAAGTATCAAAATTAAGTATAGTAACCATATTGCTATGAGAACTGAGAAATTATGCGGATGAAATTTAAAAATAATATTGTTCACATCCTTTCTTATTATGTCATGTACTATGCTTTTGAATTACGTCTACAAAAGAAATATATGTTGCATATTTGTGGTTCATTGTGTGGTTAGTCAGGCACTCGTTGGGTTGGGTCATTACAGATCATCATAAATATATTTTAATTTAAAATGATAAGAGATCGTAATTTCAAAAGCATGTTAACATTGTCAAGAGTTAATCTTGCCCTTGCCACTTACATTTCTTGCTTGAGTTCCCATTATTTGGTTTCCAATAAAATAGCGTAGAGCAAAGCAATTAGTCGATGATATTGTTGTGGGAAACCTATTTTTGCTAAATGGTATTCCCTCCAATGAAAAGCCCCTATCATTCCACTGAGGAAATCAACAACTTTGGAAAAAGTGAGAAACCTCCTTCCCAAACCTTGAGGAGCCCAACTTTATAGAGGTCATAACAAATATTAACAGATAAAACGACCTCAACCAATGAGTCATATAAAAAATTTGCCCTCATAGAATTCAGTGCTTCACAAGAGTGAACAGTTAGTTTTCCCTTCATTTTTTTTTTGCCAAATTGTTGTCCCCTATACCATTTCCTATTTCTAAGGAGAATCCCTATACCATGACCCCAACTGCCCCCTGAAATAAGGGAATTTCTCCAGCCATCCCCAAAGTTTGATCATCCATCCTCAACAACTGATCCTCTGTCCCATATAGTTGTCATCCCTTCAACTTGGTGGAACATGGGAAGAATCCAAATTTTGTTTTTTGCAAGGTGTGATCCACATCTGGTTGGATGAGGTAGCCAATCACAGATAACTATTGATGCTAACTGCACAATTTGAATGGCCATCCACTGCGGGTGGATACTCTTGGAGCATCTCTCAAGTTACTTTGCCTCTAGAACTGATTATAGAATTTAAGCTCTATATTGCAAATACTTTTTGCCTGTCTAAAACCAGTTTTCAAATAAGCACCATTTATAATGAGGAGAAAGCATTTTACAGGCCCAGCTTCCTTTTTTCTAATTTTTTATTAACTTCAAAAACAAGTAAATTGATCCATTTGCCCATCACTTTATTCAATCGAATGGAAAGCAAGTTTCTTGATTTACAGTAGGTCTTGCAAAAATTCAATAGACAGGTAACTCCCTCTGCAATTTGACCCATGTCTACCTCATATGCTCTATGATTAATTAACACTTTTTGTCCAAAATATTATTGAACATATTGTTTGAATATGCTTCAGAATTTAGATTTCCGATCTGTTTCCTTTGCACCCTAATTTTCTGAAAATAAAGCATGTGGAGTCTACTGTCAAACTGCTAATGTTAAGCAATCAGATTTTCATGAACTAAATGCTGGTGAATCCATTGTGCTCATACTTCATACACAACACAGGCTTAGATGCCCATCATTGAACATTCCAGGAAATGGAAGGAAGCAAAACCTCAAAATAAAACTGCAGGCTGGATTTCTTGTTTCCTATGGTTCTATAGCCCATTGCTCGTTATGAATGTATCTTATTCCAATTGAATATGGTCTTGTTAGTATTCTATGAGAAAAACAACCCCCAACCAGACCTAGCAGCCATATAACTTAAGGTGCATTTTGTTGAAGGATAAAATCTCAAAAAGGTTTGAATCCCCAATAAGTATTTTGGTTTAGGTATGGGCCTTGAATAAATCTCGAGCCTCGCATAATAAAACGTAAAAATCGAAATGAAGCTCCCCTGTTGCATTGTATATTACAAAACGTCCTTATGCCTAAAGGATAAGGAAAAACTTAAAAGGCTCAATCTTTTTGTCTTCCTATATTTCCAATTAATCTTACACCTGACAAACACAGTCAGAAACCTAAAACAACCCAATCTGATGCAATAGTTAGATATTAGTGCACGAAGAGTTTCACCGAGGAATATGCCAACTGTATTTTATTGAAATTTGAAATAATCAAAATGATGCTCAAGCACTGCTAAGCCATGTTAATCCAATTGAAGGGTAGGTTTCTAAAACATCAAACCTAACGATCTGGGTTTGCACCCTAAAATCTGGTTCCAGATTAGCAACGCTGTGGGTTCAAAAAAGTGCCTAATGAACCTTCCAGGCCTCACAGTTATTATCCATGTGAAGTCAACTCCTACATCCAACAGTTTTTTCCCATTTTCACGTTCTTCATAATAAACATAAATTATAAACAGCAAGAGTTAGGTGCTCTTCTCACGTTTCCCTAATAAACGTTCATTGCAAGTACCAATATAAACATGGAAAACAACAAGTAGGTGCACTGTGATTACCTTTCCTCGGGACTAAAGTCCGGGGATTTTGAATCGGACGTAATAGGGTCTTCATCCTTGGCCTTAGCATCGTTGAAATTAGACCATAACTTTTTCAAGACAGGGTAAGCCGAGAGTGCAGTAATAGCAAACCAGAGGCGGCGAGCACCGAAACCGGGAGGAGCAGTCCAGGCGAATCGAACCTTAGACCTCATTCCAAGACAAATCAAGCCAGCCCACTTGGGTTTCCACGACCAACCCACAATAAGACCTATCATGACGGCCAGCCATAAGGGCATTAGACCTAGTATCACATCCAGAAATGTCTCCAAAACTGCAGGTTTTCGGAAAAAATTATATACGCCAACACCCATTTGATCCATCTCCACTATCCAATTCTCTAATTCTGCTATTATCGCACGGTTCGGATACCGAGCTCTGTCTCAGACTATTCAACCCCTTTTAATTCCTTTGAATTTTGGCACCTTGTGTCTGTGGGGTGCTGAGATTTGGTCACAGGCGAGAAGATTCGGATCCAACAAAAGAAGTTTGCTATATCCTCTCTGTCCACTGCTAACAGACAAACTCGTAAATACCTTCTCTTGATGACATGGCCTCTGGTGAGGACAGAAAGGTCACATGGTCAGGAGCCGGAACCGAAGCCCCGCGTGTTGGTGACAGGTAGCGAAGTGTGATTGGTCAATTGTTCTGAAAGAAAGTTCGTCCGTTGATGGAGTAGTCAAGCCAAGTCTCTAGCCTCTGATAGTTACATTCTTCGGTGACGGCTTCTGAGTACTAACATTTAGGGCGATAGGGCGAGAGATCTATTTTTTAGTGGGTGCTCTGAGGAAATATATAAATTGATAGTTGAGATTGAAAATTACCATCAAATAAGTTTAAACCGTCGAATCTGTAAGGAATATATGATTGTGATCAAAAAGCTTATTATTATTTTATAATAGATTTATAATTAAATTAGCATATTTATCTTTAAAAAAATTATGTAAAATATGTGAGACGATGAGAGAGATTTAATTAAGTTTATTTGAAAGCTTTCTTTTAACAATTAAAATTAAAAAAATAGTGAAAAAGATGATTTCAAATTCTATTAAGATTGTCCTAATGAAGAGAATACCTACTTTCATATTGCTACATATCAAATATTAATTGTACGATAAATTAATTAAACATTAATAAATTTGATCAAATATTATAAAAGAAAGTTGGGACACTTTTCAATCATTATTTTTATTTTATTATTTGAATTACGTGAAAGACATCAAATTTTACAAGCATTAAAATGATTTCAAAACTTTAAAAAAAAACCATTCTATATAAGTGGAAACAAGCAGTAGGTATGGAGGCTTAAATCTTCTTCTTTTTTTTATCGATGAAACGCTGAAGCCAAGAATATTACATATTAATATATAAGTTTTAAAAGTAAACATAGCATGAAATAACGAATTCTGCCATTACAAACATAAACCCAAAAAAACCCTAAAGTCCCATATTGGTTCAATCTATTACAAATGTATATAAATATTGTGCTTAAGATTTTGCTAGAAGTATTGCTAGAAATTAACTGGAGACCAAAATTTGAAGGATCTGCCTAAAACAAAACATAGGATATCTTCATCTGTATTCTTTTTCATAAAAAGGGAGAATAGAAAGCATTATCTCAAACCCGAACATTTGAAGAAGATGAACCTACTCCTACAAGAGCCCCATGATGGCCTGTGGACGCATTTCCTAGCTGGATGAAAATAATGTGTGGCTGGATAGGGATGCACTCCTCTGCATCACATGGTTTTGGTCCTTGCTCTTCAAATATCTCCTAAAGCTCATCCACCCACCCATCAACCCTATCTTGATCATCAAATGAAGTTATTCCATCGGTTGCCAAGTAGTCCCTTATCCAGTTCTCTCCTTCATTTTTCCTAAGCTAGAATAATTTCATTAAGATATCCACATTTTTGTTGATTCCAAACTTCCTTGCTTGAAAGGGCTTCATATCTTCTATAACCAAAATAGGAAATCAAGGTGGTGGTTTGTCGTCCCAAATTGTACCCATGTAATCTTTAGGTAGAGGAATGGATATGTTTTCGTCTATATTTCTTAAAACCCTTTCCGAGTCACCCAACAAGCCTTCCTTAAAGACCTTTCTACAAAGCTTCTTTGTTTTTCTTTTGCCAATCCAACATGAAGGAGAGTGGCTATAAACATAGCTAAAATTTCCATGTTTACTTTGTATTTATGTTCCACTGAAATAAAATCTTCTCCTAGAATCCTCTTAACCACCCTAATGACCAAAAAATGGGAATAATTCATGACTTCTTGTATTCTTCTTTCCTTTATTTCGCCAAAGAAGACCATCTGCCTTTTGGAGGCTAGTAGACGATTAGAGGATTCCATCATCACTACTAAATTCTCTTACTCTTCCATAAACGTATGATTCCCTCCTTGACAACTTGAGTAGAATAATTTTGAAGTTTTTAAAAATAGTGAAGCAAATTGGTTTAAAATCTTGGAAGGAAAGCTAATAAATGTATTAACTCTTACTTGCATTTGTATCCATCACTCTCTTGCCAAGTTTTAAATTTTAGTTGCTCCAATTAAAGTTCATTGACTTGATAGCTAAGGAGATGGAACAATTAATCACCACCTCTGCTGACTTGAAACATTTACTTGGCTAAAATAGATACAGTTATCCATCACTTCCATCAAATGCCAACCTATACTCCAACCTTGAGGAAAATCTGATGCAATCAACTCATCTGCTAACAATTTCAACTAACTTTGCTTTTGCTTGTGGGATGACATTTTCAAGATATAAAAAATTTAGATAGTCTAGCCACCTAGGGACTACTATCTATCTCAACCACCTTGGCTAAAGCATTTTTGTACAAGTAGTCTCGATTCGTTGTCATTCACTAGCCTAAACTCCACCTCAATTTTGAATATAATGTGATCGATCTCAGAACATGTTGACATCCAACTGGCAATGTTTTAGTCTGAGAAAATTCAAATTCCAAATATTCAAAAATATTACCACTTGGGAAGCCTGCCCAGAATGTCCTTTAACCTAACTCTTTCCTAGGATTACCATACTCTAGACTTTCATTAATTTGAAGAATTTGACATAAATAAATTGGGCATAGTCTTCAAATATTAATCAACTCAGATTTTAAAATGCTTTCCGAGCTTTACTTTACTTCCCTAACTTCTTATTTTATAATAAAATAAGATGAGTTGATTGAATTCCAAATGTTGGATCCAGCTTCAATGACCTTGTTTTCCATACAAATCCTATGATCTATATATAATCTATGAGCTATATTAGCCATCTTGGTAATATGGCTATGAAGGAACCCGCTAACTTGTTTGTTGTTTATTCCATCAGCTCCCATATTCGCCAATTGATCCGCTAGTCCATTTGATTCTCTATAGATATGATTAATTGTTAAAGCTTCAAAAAAAACTAAAAGATATAATGCCCTACCTAGGAATGAGTTCAACCTCCAATTTGGGGTTACTCCAGTTCTAAGGGCATTTATGATTATTGTTGAATCTCCTTCAATTTCCACCTTCTTGATTCCTAATTCTCTACAAATTAAAAGACCTTCTATCACTGCTTTAAATTCTACTATATTATTTGTATCAATTTCTAAAGATTTAGCCTGCTTAGCAACTAAAATTCCTTCCCAAGAATGAACTATGCAGCCTGCTCCTAAAGCTCTCGGGTTTCCTCAAAAGGCTCCATTAAAGTTTAACTTATGCCATCCTACTTTAGGAAGAGTCCACATGCATTGCCTTATGTTTATCTTGGATATTTCTCCCCACTTACCAACATAGGGTAGTTTCTTTGGCCCAAACCATCTACCCCTCATCTTGTCATCCCAATTGGAGAACTAAGTTGATTTTGAAACATAGGTTGATAGTTTACTATTAACCACCTCGACTACAGTTGCTTCCATCTTGTTTAATAGGGCCTCCCAATACATTCTTTTATCCTGAAATATCCTATGGTTTCTTTCCTTCCATATTTCCCAAATTAAAATAGAAAGAGAAGAAATCCACATAATTCCATATAAAATTGATGAGAATAATCTAGGCCACCCTTGAAACATACTCATAATGTCATTGGGAAGAGCAGTTATCCAACCCAATCCTGCACATAACCATTTCCAACATCTAAAGGCAAAGGGGTAGCTTAGTAAAATATGATCAGCTATCTCTTCACTCTGTTCACATAAGATACAGATGGATGGACCAGTAAACCAGGTAACATCCTAAACCATTCTATAGTTAAACTCTTCCTTGAAGGGTTGCCCAAGTGAAAATACTTGCCTTTGGTAAACACATTTATCCCAACATAGTTGAATTGAAATCTCAGTCTTTTAAAAAAGTTATTTTTCAACTATTACTCTATATCCATCTTTGGGGTTATAGTTTCTTGATTTTGCTCATTTCCAAATCATAATGTATGATCCATTATAAAAAGAGATTGATATGTTCTTCAAAATCTTCTTGAGTTGGGATATATCTTCTCTCCTAACAGGGATATCTTGGAGCTTTCTCCACCACCATCCCAAAGAGGGATCTTTGTAATAAAATTCAATGTAGTCTCTGACATGAATTCCCTAATTTCTTTCACAAATTTCTCTGATATTGTTGACATCCATCATTTTGTCAATAGTTGGGTAACCCCCCCAAGAGTTTGACCAGAAAAGGGCCCTTCGACCATCTACTACATCCTAGGAGATATGTTATGTAAACAATTCTTTGCATTTTAATATAAAGTTTCAAACCCTAGACCCTTTTGGGGGGTTTTGAGTCCTAAAGAAACCTTCCAGACAGACTATCTTCTAAGTATTTACTTTTAAGAATTTTGACCAATTTCAACTGAGAATCCTTATACAATTTCCAAACTAACTTGGCTCCCAATGCTTTATTTTTCCACAACTAATTTCTCAAACCAACTCCTCCTAATTTTGTAGGTCTATAAATCTTTTCCCATGCACTCAACACTGTTGTTTTCTTCTCCACCATACCCTACTATTAAAAGGATATCATCTTCTTCACTAACTTTACATATGCTCCTATTGAGAGAGATAAACAAGACATCGAGGAAATTGGAAGAGCGGAAAGAACAACCTTCAACATAGTGATTCTCCCTGGCCACAAAAGCCACTTAGTCTTCCATGATTCCATTTTTCTATCCATTTTTTCACCAATTGGATCCCATACTTTGGTAGTCCTCAATCCTTTGTCTAAGGGCAATCCTAGATATGAACAAGGGAGTTTTCCAGCCTTGAAACCCAAAAGAGCTAATCTCTCTCTCTCTCTCTCTCTCTCTCTCTCTCTCTCTCTCTCTCTCTCTCTCTCTCTCTCTCTCTCTCTCTCTCTCTTCTCTCTCTCTCTCTCTCTCTCTCTCTCTCTCTCTCTCTTTGTGTTAGTCTTTACATTAAAGAAGACTGATTTACCTGTTGGCTTGATGCAATTGAATAAATTTGAATAATTTTCCTTAATTTGTTTGTCTCTTTTCTATCAGCAAATCCAAAAAGTATAGTATCATCTGCAAATTGTTGATGAGAAACTACCTCAACCACAATAGTTATCTTGATACCTCCAAGAAGACCATCTTGTTGAGCTCTTCTCGGAGACCTCCCTAGTGCCTTTGCCATTATTATAAAGAGGAAGGGGGATATAGGATCCCCTTGGCGAAGACCTCTAGAAATTTCAAAAAAAATTGTTGGAGTTCCATTAAATAGAACTAAAAACCAAAGACTAGAGATTTTGTAAACAATTAGATTTATCCATTCTCTCGAGAATCCAAAAGCTTCTAGACATTTACATAAAAACCTTCAATCAACCCGTTGGTTGAAAAAATTTCAAACTAGAATAGTTTGTAAAATTGTGGTTTCAACCATAGCAACACGAGATTGAATCTCTCCTAATTCTTAAGGGAAGGCTCCCCCTGTGATTCACTACTCTATTCTAATAAAATAAGATACAAAATTTTAACTCCTATTCTAACATGGGTGGTACATCATCCTATCTTCTTTTTTTAAGATAGATGTTATTATTTTCCTCTCTTTTCAGGAAAGAATTTACAATATAGAGCAACAATAATTCTTACAATTTCTCTGTTACAAACTAACTTGGAAAGAAAGAACAATATAATATAGATAAATAAAGAAGCAAAGTGTCCATAAAGGTGCATAGTCCTTTGTTGCTTCTTCAGGACAAGAAAGAATGCTTAAGCTCGAAGTCTTAAATTCATTGTTGTCCTATCAACCTCTTCCAAATTCTTTTGTAACCCAATGAGTTAACTAAGAAAATAAAGACAAATCTCAAAGTCTCTAAACTAATTCTTAGCTTCACATTCGATAATGCTTTTGTGGAATGATAATATGAAGCGCAAAGTCTTCAAGTTACTATTTCCTTTTCCAAGATGACACAATAAAGCACAAAGTCTTTAAAGTGTAACCTTAATACATATATCTCAGCTAACTTTAACTTGAAAATACCAAAATGAAGCACAAAGTCTTCAAAATGATATTACGATCACCAATTCCTAATTCTAACAACAATAGTCAAGATATGACACAAATTTCACAAGTTAACAATTGTCTCTACACTTTAACAATATTCTCTCAACACACCTTTACTTGAATAAAATAAGAATTTATAACGAAAATGACATAAGAAAACTCTCACCATAAACACAAATGAATCCAACACAAAGTCTAGATGCCAAATCTTTCTTCTTATTTCATCAAGTTTGTAAAATCACAAGAGGAACACAAAGTTTCACTCATTCTCTTCACTTCGGTAGAGTTTCAACATATTGATTAAAGATAATAGATAGAAATTATAATAAGCAACCTCATATATATAGGAGAGAGGTGCAACATGAAACTAGGTAAAAACTATAACTAGTTCAAGGAAGAGTCCATATTGACTTTGGGATCTTGCATTGCCTAAGTGCGAAAACTAAATACAAAATTTACACTTCAAGTGTCAATGTCTTATCCAAAAATGCATCTACTGTGAAAATTACTAAGTGTCACCAGACACTCCATTATGATCCTTCTTCATGAATTCCTCGAACTTTTGAAGAACTACTTTCATCTATTCCTGGTTTGGTCCTTTAGTGTGACTTGTGATGACCTTGACCCGGGTGATAGAATCTCCAAGGCTCATGCAACATTTGTTGTGCTTCTTCGGAAGCGAGGCTAGATCATCCAGATTTACTTGGATATCCACCAGCTTATCAATAGAGGATAATGAGAAATCTTTCTTAACAATCTCTTCACCAATTAGCAAATTGAACTCTTTCACAATGACATCTTCATGAAGGGGCTTATGGTTCTCATCGAGGAAAGTGCAAGGAAGAGTTGATATCTTCTCAATGATGTCTTGCCCTTTGTCATTACATTCTTTTTGTGCTTTCCTCAAATTCTTGATAAGCACCTCTATTGTGTTCGTTTGATGTTCCAGAATCTCTCTTTGATCAATGTATGTATCCCTTGAAGGGATCACTCCATTATCAACTAAAACATCCAACCAAAAATCCCCTAACTTAGACCAAGAGTCAAAGTCCTTCTCATGTGCCTCCAATTCATTAGAAACAAATTCAAAGTTTTATCAATTTCAACTTTTACCTCCTACAAGTTATTAACAAGAGTAACTGTTGAACATAGGAGATGTGTTCCTTGGCTTAGCAGTTTATCCATCCACTCGCCAGCTGTCCTCCTGTGAGAATTTACCTGTTCATCTTGCTTAACAATTTTCTCATCCATTGAAGAAGTGATCGGCTCGATTACCTCTGCTAATTTGGTAATCTTGATCAGGACCTTTGTGAGTTGAACAACTTGTTTCTTCAAGTTATCTTTCTTAACTTTCTCCTCATTGAACATTGCTACAAGATGTTGGAAAGAAGTTTGAGAATCTTCAATTGTACCCTCATGTGTTTGTTTGCCCAAATCAATTCTTTTAATGACAAAATCAGTAGCCTGTACTCTATCCAAGTTTGTGTCTAGAGGAGGAATTATCATTTCTACATACTTGTTCTTGGATGAGTCTATTTTCAACCTAGACAAAGTCTTGGCCTTCTTTGTGACCTTGGGCTTAGCTGGTACCAATTGACTGAAACCAAAGTCATCTAGTGAGATGGCTTGTTTCTTCCTCTTAAGAGTGTTAGACACTATCCAGGGTGGAAAAGAAGCATCTTCATCCACTCCAATAGTCAAAACTTGTGTTGCCAACTCCTGAGACTGAATACTGGTAGTAACAATGGGTGGAGTTGAGGTAACAATGGGAGGTGGATCTGGAGTAGTATAAACCTCAAGAGGAACTTGGGTTTCTGACATGATTTTATCAAAATATTCGAACATGGAAGAAGTAACCTCAGACAAATTGGGAATGAAAACAATATCAAGGTTGTCATGAGGTGTATCAAGGGAAGATTCACTCGTGGAAGTGGAAGGAATGACATGTATTTCTGGAGCTTGGGATGAAAATGACACAACAAAATCCAAAGGAATAGTATTAGTAACATAGACTAAAGTAGTACCTGTGATATCACATGATACAGGAGGAATACCTTCATGTGTCTCTTGAGACTCGGGAGTACTTGGGATTTTTGGTAAACCTTCCTCATCAAATTCCCCTTCTTCTTTTTTTGCTCATTGTCTGGTTCATTCTCTTCTTGGAGATGTTCACCTTCATTTTCTTCTTCTTCTCCTTCAACCTCATCATAGACTTGAGTCTCTTAAGTTGAAGACTCACCTTGACTCTTACCTTTTCCAATAGTGAACTTGAATTTTGGCCCTTTAGAAGACATGGGATCCTGTTTATTTTTGGTTCTTAATTCGAAAGTCTTTCCCTTGGGGCCTGCAATATCATCTTCAAATGACTCAGTGACGCAGTCAAGGTAGGGAGATCCAATGAAGGACATCCCCACCTTGCAACCTATAACACAAAACACCATGCAAGATATCGACAACCGGTAGATACAGCACAAGAGATAACCAGTAAATAGATAAATCAATCATTACAACCATTTAATGAATTACATATGCCTTCAGCGACTACACATTTTGGACCTGTTGGTGGTACATATAAAAATTTTCATTCTATATGTCGCCTTATTGAGTCATGTCCCCATCTGGTCCTTTGGTCACGTTGTGTGCTTTGAATTCCCCATGTAATCTAGTCTTCGCTGATTTCTTTAAGTTTCACTATGTTGAACTTGAACCTTGAACTTGAACCTTTTTTTTTGTTCAAGGTTCAAAATTCAATGAGCGTCATATTAAAAGTTTGTCTTCTCGCGCGACTTTAAGTCTTCTTTAGTTTTTGTCGGTGTTTAGCATTGGTTGAACCTTGAACTTGAACCTTTTAGGTTCAAGGTTCAGAGTCCAATGTTTTGATTTCTTAGAAATCATGTGACTTTTCATGAGGTGGTGGCGCGGATTTTAAGATATGATTGACAGCGGTAGAGAAAAGGAATATTCTTTCTTTTAATGATTTGAAAGTTGTCATTTATAGCAAGTATGGCGTGAAAATCCGTATTTTCAGATATGAAGTGACTTGTTATTAAATGCATGCTCAATTGCGATCATTTCAGAGTGATGTCGCACGAGTGAAGAGTAATGATGACAATTTATGGCAATCATGGGTAAGATTTTCTTGACTTTTTTAATTGAGCAGTTGCCTTATCGAGATTGTCATTTGTGAATTAGTTTTAAGAAGAGTTTTTGGAGCGGGAAGAAAATAGACTGTGACAGGGGTTTTGTAGATGACAGAGGAAGGTATGTTCAACGACTTTCCTAATTGCTACAGTTTTTAGAAAAAGATTTGGGTATTTTGTTTAGCTGTTTGTTTCCGTTTTACCTTTTCTTCTTTGTCTGGGTTGATTGGGGAAATATCACGAGTTACGCATGAGGCCTACTCTGCCTAAATTAATGAAATATTCTTCCCTTGTAAGTTCCTTACTAGAGCTGGGTGATACAACCTTAGTTCAATTAGATTTAGATGTTTTCTTAGAAAGAGTAAGGAACCCAACCGCTGATTCTATGATGAAAGACATTACACAAAGTGGTTTATTGGAAGTAGCCGCATTCCCCACAGCTACCCCTTGTCCTGAGTTGGTTTTAGAGTGTATGAATCACTATGATAAAGCTAACAGATGCATTAGGAAAAATAATGGTGAGGTTTTGTTGTCCATTGATAGACAGACATTAATGGCTGCTATGGGTATCCCACATCGGGAACCTTATGAGGATTGGACTATTGGAAAGTCTTATGGAGTTTATTCTGAGAAAAAGCAGTATTACAGAACCGTTATTGCGCAAAATTGGCTTTTGAGGTTTCAAAAGGGCGGTTCAAGGTTGCTGAGACCGTTAACCTGAGAGCATTTGATTCCTGGAATCAGGGATTTGGTAATAATGTTGAGCAGGGTTAGGGGAAATTCATACTCCTTCTATTGGGAAGACTGGATGTATTTCTTCATTCAGGTTACTCTCGACAAAAACTGATTCATTGACTGGGGAACTGTTATTGCAGAAAGGTTGCATGAGGGTTTGAGTAATTATCTTGGGATGTCAAATTTCTATATGTCTTCATATCTGTTATATATGTTAGCTTGTGTGAGGGAGTGGCCTGGACTGTTCCATGCAAAATGGGTTCAATGTATTAAAATTTCAGAGTATCACCCCCATTTGACCCAAAAAGGACATGTTGATAATTACCTTCGCTGGAATGACATTTTTGCTGGGAGGTTGACTTTTGAGTTACAAGATAACTTGCATAGGAGAATGTCTGCAGAAGCGGTTAAACTAATTAACATCTATGGTAGTTTCTTTACACAATTTAATCACTTCACTTATACAAGGGTTGGAGGTTTTAAGGTGAACCCTTTAGGCTACCTAGATATGTTTCAGACTCCTGTGTTTTGATTGAAGTTTCCAGGCAGTTAGCCTATGTTGCAAAGGATTATGGTGAAGATTATGGCACAAGTGGAATTTTTCCTATTGATTTAGGTCATTACAATTGTAGGTCTGTTTTTTATGCACTAAATCTTGAGTTAGAATTTAAGAGATTTCATTAGAAAACCTTTGTGAAAAGAGATAATTTTGATAGTAAAGGTTTTATTGCCCAGTATGTGAAAAAGATAATGCCTGATCAACATGTGCCCCAGTTGGAGGATTATTGGGAAGACTGCCCAGATGAATTTGAAGTGAGAAAGAGGAGTTGGTCCAGGTTAACTCTAAAACAGATTCATGACATGAAATTGTAAATGGTTACCTCTGGTGTCACTATTGATAATGAAGATGTACTAGATCCAAAATTTATGAGACGGGTACACAATGAACCCCTTCCAAAAGTTGACTAGAGTAGAAAGATGGAAGATAGCATACAGGCACACACTTTCAATATAATTCGCAAAACAAAAAATTGGCTTAGGAGTTGTCGATTTCATCCGGCGAAGGCAGCCAGTTCAAGAAACAAAAATGGAAAAAGGAAGATTGCAAACAAAACCACTATTTTAACTAACATCCCTATTTTTGTTGCAAGAAAGAAGCGAGCTAAGATTAAAGAAGAAAAACTTGACTCTGAAGCTACACATTCCATTGGTGGCCGAGTGACCAGGTCAAGATACAAGAAGAATTTTCAGCCACCTGCCACTCATCTCATTCTTGATTTGGATGTCGAGGAAGTACAGGGCAATATGGCAACCCCTGTTTCTGATGCTGACAAGGTCTTAACTATTTCAAATGCTACTATCTAGGATTCACAGGTGCTTTATATCCGGTCTAACTCAGACAATGCTACACTGCCGCCTTCAGGAGGACCTTCCCCTATGCAATCTAAGGAACTGACTTTGGCTCCTAAATGGCTAAGTGATTCAATTACCAAGAAAATAAATGTGGTGCCTATTTTGGTGTCGATGGAAGATGCTATGAGTAAATGCCTGGGAATATACACGAAGCCTAAGCGGCTAAAAATGGAGACCATGATTGGTTTTGATGAAGGCACGAAACATTAGACTGCAGACATTGCCAAACCTACATCTGATAAGGATGTTGCCACCACTTTAGAGGCTGATTATACTATTGAGCGAGTTGATTTGGGGGTAGGAACCAGAGCAGTTGATGTGAAACATTTGGAGACTTTGACCAAAAGGATTATCTCTCGCACTTGGAAGGACGAAAAGGATAAGGTGGATTTGAAGTAGAATTTAATGCAAATGGCTCAATACATTCATGCTCTGCAGAACAGTCCACTACCATTGTCCCAAAGCTTTGTTCCCTTTAGTTCAAAATCCCCTGGTAATCAGAAGTTTTTTGACGAGGTTCAACTAAACAAGATGATTGCAGAGATTTTCTCTGAGTGGCTCACATCGATTATGCATCAAGGAACCAATTACATATCTGATTTAGTTCAAATTTTTAAAGATGCTAATGAAGTTACCAAGGAATTGGATGCTGACTTAATTTCATGGCATAAAGAAAAGACTAAATGGGTGGTGATTTCAAAGCAAATGCACGACATTCAGCGCTATGGCTTAATGAATTTTCTTGTCGAAAGACAAGTGTCAAGGTTAAATGAAGATATAATGTTTATATGCAAAGAAAACATAGAGTGGCATAACCAAATCATCGAACAAGGTCATAGTGAATCTGCCAGTCTACGAGGCGAACTAACAACCTTGAGAACGACCATGCAAAAGGATTTGCGTTGCGTAGATGTCTAGTTGCTTAAGGAGGATAGCCAAACTTTGGAAGATACAACATAAATGATCAATCAATTCAACAACCACATTAAACAAATTAAAGTGGAGAAATCCTTGGCTATGGAAGATTTTACAAAGATTTCCAAAGTGGAGTCAATGCTCACGGTTTGCCAGGATCATTTGGATTCACACAAAGACAAAGTACAGATGGTGAAGAGGAAGAAAGAACTCTGGAAGCAAAGGGTAATACACATCAGCCTACCGCATGTAACAGTAATTCAGGAGATCTCAAAGGTTCATTGAGAGTGGAGTGCGACAAAAGCGGTTATGGTGTCTGTCCAAAATAACAACCCGGGCAATCCGACTGAGACAAAATCGACAACATGACTAGCACTGCTGGCAATTGTTTGCCAGCGAGTCTAGTCGTTTCTTAGTTTCAGTTATGCAGTTAGGGTAGTTTCTCATTAACTCTTTCGAGTTAATTTTGCCTTTGGTTAAAGCTATTGGTCTAGCGACCTATTTATAAGTTTTGTAATGACTTTGATGGGGTTCACTAAGTTTTTGAAAAATGATCTCTTTAATTTTGCTGAAAGACTTTGTGTATGTGGAAGGTTGATGATCATCTATGAATGAAAATCAAAATGACAGTTATCTTTGACTTCGAATATGTGTGTTTGATGTTTGAAATTTGATTTATGTGAGAATCTATTTCAAGAAAAGATTTGTTATAGCTTTCTATGTGCGCATAAAATTATCAGTGAAATTCATCTTTTAAGCTTTTCATTTTGTTTTAGTGTACATGTGAAGTATGTCGGCTTTATACAAAGAGTTATATATGAATCAGTGCTTGCGTTCATTTGGTGTTGATTGGTGAATGCAATTACCTTTATGTGCTTTCTGGTGAAAAGTATAATATTGGTTGTGTGTAATTTGGAGCTGATTAAGTACCTATTAAAGGGAGTTGTACCTTAATTCAGAGGTTAATCAATATAATGATTTTCCAATTGTTTGGTGAAATTTGTCTTTCATTTCTCGAGCTATAGAGTATAAAAATTAAATTAATTGTGAGAGACAAATCTATTTACCAACAAGACTGCAACCCAATATTACAAAACAATGCTTACAACACAAATTTAAGATCCGCATATCTTCTACTCATCGATTCGGCCTCCGGTAACAGTTTGCCCAGTTCAACACTAATTCGGACCTTAGCCCCTCCGGGCTTCAGTCCCCCAAGACCAAAATCTCTTTGGTAACTACATCTTCACTCGATCTCTTCTTCTTCTGACCTCTTCTCCTAAAATGAATCCCAAAACTTTCCTTTATACCAACCGCAAGCACTAACAACTCGATCAAGTCGGCCAAAGACCAACCGGTTCACGATGAAATGTGTAAACAATAACATGTCGGCCCAAAATCACCAAGAACATCTTCAAAATGCATAGAACTTCATGCGAACCTCCATAAACATCAGTCAAGGCCCAAAACAACATCGCTCAACGATCCACAAGTTACGAAAACCACCCGCAACCCAATTCATCTTCACTTTACTCACTGCAAGACCAACCGGTAAGAACATACCAACACCAAACCAATACTAAAATTGATATCTCACCGGAATAAAACTCAAATGCCACGAATCTCAAACATGATAAAGACAAGGAAATCAAGGTGATAAATCCAAATCTATAATGTTAAACTCTCAAACATGAAGAAATGCAATGATCTCCAAGCAACTCCACTGCAAACGACTCCAACTAGTTTGAGCTACTCTGGTGCTCCTACATCAATAGGATGAACTACTCAGGTGCTCCTGTATCAAACTCTCAGGGTTAATTGAAAAGTGAGTCCCATCACTTGATCTGGTTCGATAATTTGTCAACAGGTACTTGCAATTGCCTCAGTGGTTCAGCGGTCTGACTACAGATTTTGGTTGCCTCTCCTCGGCGATCTACCAGACCAACCTGCAACCTGCCTCAATCGACGATCTATTCAAGTCTCCACCTACCAATTGCCTCAAGCTCAAGCGCCTAGGCTCGACGGTCTGCTTGCAAGCCTTACACTGCCTCACGTTCGACGATAAATGACAAGTGCCATTGAGAGAAAAAGCTAATGAATTAATTAAATAAATAAATAATTCATTTAATTAATAGAGAAAGTGGGACCAATTAAATAAATAAAATTTAGGGAAAGACTAGAACAAGACAAGTGAATTAATTAAATAAATAAAATACTTATTTAATTAGGCTAGGACAATTATACACACACACACATATATAGAAATAGAAATATGTATATGTAGATATGTATACATACATACATACACATACATACATACATATATATATATATATATATATATAGAGAGAGAGAGAGAGAGAGAGAGAGAGATATGTATATGTATGTATATGTAGATATGTATACACACACACACACACACACACACACACACATATATATCTGTGTGTG